>NW_012120709.1:24630332-24736020 GCF_000951035.1 Colobus angolensis palliatus | reverse complement strand
GAACGTGGTGGCGGGTGCCTGTAGTCCCAGCTACTTGGGAGGCTGAGGCAGGAGAATGGCATGAACCCAGGAGGCGGAGATTTCAGTGAGCTGAGATCTTGCCACTGCACTCCAGCTTGGGCGACAGAGCAACACTCTGTCTCAAAAAAAGAAAAAAAGAAAAAAAAAAGAAGAAAGAAAAGAAAAAGAAAAAAAAATTCAGTAAACCATGCTAGAAACAGATGTGCTGTCATCCAGGCTTTGTTGTTCCATTTATAGAGTTCAGGCAGAGTAGATTTAACATCATTCTTAAGGGCCCCAGGGTTTTTAGAATGGTAAATGATAAATAAGTCACCAGCTGCATTAGCCACTAACAAGACTCAGCCTGTCTTTGAAGCTTTGAAGCCAGGTATTGACTTCTCTAGAGCTATGAAAGTCCTAGATGACATCTTCTTCCAATGTAAGACTGTTTTGTCTACATTAAAAATTTTTTTTTAACTTAAACAGATTTTATGGCTGGGCATGGTAGCTCATGCCTGTAATCCAAGCACACTGGGAGGCTGAGGCAGGCAGGTCACCTGAGGTCAGGAGTTCGAGACCAGCCTGGCCAACATGGTGAAACTCTGACTACTAAAAATACCAAAAAAAAAAAAAAAAAAATTAGCCGAGCATGGTGGTGCGTGCCTATAATCCCAGCTACTCGGTGTCATGCACATCCACGTGAAGAGACCACCAAACAGGCTTTGTGTGAGTAATAAAGCTTTTTAATCACCTGGATGCAGGAAGGCTGAGTCTGAAAAGAGTCAGCAAAGGGACATAAGGGTGGGGCCGTTTTATAGGATTTGGGTAGGTAAAGGAAAATTACAGTCAAAGGGAGGTTGTTCTCTGGTGGGCAGCAGTGGGGGTCACAAGGTGCTCAGTGGGGGAGCTTTTTGAGCTAGGATGAGCCAGGAAAGGGAATTTCAGAAGGTAATGTCATCACTTAAGGCAAGGACCGGCCATTTTCACTTCTTTTGTGGTGGAATGTCATCAGTTAAGGCAGGGCAGGGCATTTTCACTTCTTTTGTGATTCTTCAGTTACTTCAGGCCATCTGGGTGTATATGTGCACGTCACAGGGGATGCGATGGCTTGGCTTGGGCTCAGAGGCCTGGCACTCGGGAGGCTGAGGCAGGAGAATTGCTTGAACCTGGGAGGTGGAGGTTGCAGTGAGCCAAGATTGTGCCACTGCACTCCAGTCTGGACGACAGAATGAGACTCTGTCTCAAAAAAAAAAAAAATAATAATAATAATAATAAATTTGAGACAGGATCTTGCTTTCTTGCCTATACTGGAGTGCAGTGGCACAATCATAGTTGGCTGCATCCTCAAACTCCTGGGCTCAAGTGATCCTGCCATCCCAGCCTTCTGAGTAGCTTGGACTACAGATGTGCACCACCATGCCCAGTTTTCTTTCTCGTTTTTTCTTTTTTTTTCTTTTTTAAGATGGGATCTCACTCTGTTGCCCAGGCTGGAGTGCAGTGGCATGATCATAGCTCATTGCAGCCTCCTGGGACTCCTGGGTTCAAGCGATTCTCCTGCCTCAGTCTCTCGAGTAGCTGGGACTACAGCTATACGTCACCATGCCCAGCTAATTTTTTATTTTTTTGTAGAGATGGGGTCTCACTGTGTTGCCCAGGCTGTTCTTGAACTCCTGGCCTTAAGTCATCCTCCCACTTCAGCCTCTCAAAGTGCTGGGATTACAGGTGTGAACCCCTGCACCCAACTACATTGAAAATCTGTTGTTTAGTGTAGCCACTTTCATCAATTGTCTTACCTAGATCTACTGAATAACTTGCTGCAGCTTCTACATCAGCACTTGTTGGCCTACCCTGTACTTTTATGTTATAGAGATGGCTTCTTTCCTTAAACCTCATGAACCAACCTCTGCTAGCTGCGAACTTTTCTTCTGCAGCTTCCTCACCTCTCTCAGGCTTCATAGAATTGAACAGAGTTAGGGCCCTGCCCTGGATTAGGCTTTGGCTTAAGGAAAGGTTGTGGCTGGTTTGATCTTCTATCCAGACCACTCACACTTTCTCCATATCAGCAATAAAGCTGTTTTGCTTTCTTATCATTCATGTATTCATTCGAGTAGCACTTTCAATTTCTTTTAAAAACTTTTCCTTTGCATTGACAACTTGTTTAGTTCTTTGGTGCAAGAGGCCTAGCTTTCTGCCTATCTCTGCTTTCCATATGCCTTCCTCACTAAGCTTAATCATGTCTAGTTTTTGATTTAAAGTGAGAGACATGTGACTGCCTTTCACTTGAACACTTAGAGGCCATTGTAGGGTTCACTTGGCCTGATTTCAATATTGTTGTGTCTCAGGCAATAGGGAGGCCTGAGAAGAGGGAGAGAGATTGGGGACTGGCTGGTCTGTGGAGCAGTCAGAACACGCACAACATTTTCTGATTAAGTTTGCCATCATGTATGGGCATGGTTTGTTGTGTCCCAAAACGAATCTTTCATGTTACAGTAATAACATCTTGGACAAGCTAGAAATGTTGTTAGAATTACTAAAACATGACACAGAGACACAAAGTGAGCACATGCTGTTGGAAAATGATTTGCTCTACATGGGGTTGTTACAAACCTTCAATTTGTAAAAAACACAATATCTGCAAAGTGCAGTAAAGTGAAGTGCAATAAAATGAGGTCTGCCTGTATAACATAAAGCAGCAGATGAGTCACAAAAATCATTTAACAACCTTGTGGCAGTGTATCCTTAATGCCCAGATTGTAGGCTCAAACACCATTTCCCACTAAAAGGAATCAGGGATCCTTGAAGAATTGCGGATGATTTTAAGTCTATGGCAAGAAGTGTTCAAGATGGGCCTGGAACATCTTGTCATGTGGGTCAAAAGGACTGTCACATGAGGAATTACCTTGATACAATGATAACCTTCTAACATATTACATAACAAGCTATCCCAGAGGTCACAGAACAGAATGGCTCACAGACAAAATTATAATCCTGAATCACTTGGTTTATCAACTCAATTAAAATGTTTAGTAAGAAGCAATGGTAAAGAGATGAGGAAGGTAAACACCCTTAGCACAGGGTGGACGAAGCACCCTATGTGTTGTGATAAGCAAGAGGACTCAGCAGGTTGACTGGGGTTGGACCCCAAACAATCTTGTTCTATTGTAGGAAGGCGAGGGCAAGAATCCTTGGCTACAGCTCTAGCTTGCCAATTACCCAGTTGGCCAGCTATGGGTTTTATCTGCATATTTCAGGCAGAGGATGCAGATTGCCAGAATGGGTGTCACTAAGGGATGGCTGGTTTATAACTTTGTGAATATTCAGTGCCTCATAAATATCTGGTGTTTCATGTGTCTTGTGTCTACTTGGTCTGTCCATTCCATCCCTTTGTACATCAGCAAAATCTGCTCTACTTACCAAGGTATAATATGTCTTACACGCCACTTGCTTCTACACTTAATTCCATCTAGTCTCCATATTTGTTTCCTTCGCTTACTTTCTGTGGCAGACTTCAACATTCATAAAGAATACAGCAAACACACCTTACAAGGATGCACTTGAAGCTGGAAGACCTTCTTCCAACCTGAAGAGGCTCCCGATGGCCAAAGATGAGATAATTTGAGGATCAATAAGAATAATAATGATGAGGTTTGAAACATATCAAATGTTTTTAATGCTATGTTTAGCTTTCAATTTAAAGTGAGAGGCGTGTTAACTACCTTTCACTTGAACACTTAGAGGCCTCTGTAGGGTTTATTGACCTAATTTCAATATCATGTGTCTCAGAGAATCGGGAGGCCTGTGAAGAGGGAGAGAGACTGGGGAATGGCCAGTCATTATGTCACAATGTCATTATGCATTATAACGCTAAAAACAAAAAACTCTCATTGCTAATCATTGGAAGACGCTAGTGAACCAATGCATTGTGCTCAAAATTGATCTTTTCTATATGAACAATCCCAGTGAGTAGTCACTTAGTAGATGAGGGAGTTTCTCTTTCTAGAAATAGTCTAGCTAATAAATAAAGTAGGGACAATATAATTAGAAGATCATCACTTTGCACACCAAATGAATGAATGGATCTAGGCATCGAGCATCAAAGGCTATGGACATCAAATACACAAAAGAGACAACCACATACTATATTCTTCCTGAAGGAAGACCACAACACTGCCTGTGAGGTAGTCTTGCTTTAAAAAAGTCAAATTTCAATCTGATTGAGCCTTAGTTCAGTCCACATCAATAGTTTTCAAGGAGTGGTCAGCATTAATCACACAGGAAGTTGCCGGAAATGCATACTTTTGGGACTTTCCTAGACCAGAATCCGAAACTCTGAAGGTGGGGCCCAGCAACCTGTTGTAGCAAATCGTTCAGGTGATTCTGATGCTCACTAAAAATGGAAAACTACTGCTTTAAATACAATACCAATTTATATGAAATACAGAGGAACATATTAAACAATACTCTGGTGATGCAGGCAAAAAAAAAAAAAAAATACATGCTGTGGGAAACCATCAGACAAATGACTCAGTTTCTTTAAATGTAAATTGCAAGGAAATAAAAAATAATAAGGAATAATAATAAAAGATAATAAGGAACCCATAGATTAAGAGAGATCTAGGAAACATAAAGACCAATTGCAAATTTTAGACTTTATTTGGACCTTAATTCAAATAAACAAATTGTAAAAACATGTTATAACATTTATGAGATAACTAGAAATTGTAACACTGGCTATTTGATATTTAGGAAATGTTAATTCTCTTAGATTATGATAACGGAGACTGGGTGTGGTGGCTCAGGCCAGTATTCCCAGCGCTTTAGGAGGGCGAGGCAGGAGGATTGCTTGAGGCCAAGAGTTCAAGACCAGCCTGGGCAACATAGACAGATTGTCTCTACTATGAGATTAAAAAAAAATTAGCCAGGGATGGTGGTGCACTCCTGCGGTCCCAGCTACTTGGGAGGCTGAGGCAACATAATTGATTGCATCACAGTACTCCAGCCTGGGTGACAGAGCATGACTCTGTCTCTAAAAATATAAAATAAAATAAAATAAAATATGATAATAGTGTTGAAGTATTTAAATAATTAAATGGGGGGCCATTAGACTGAGGTGGCTGTAACTAAGTTCCCACTAAGCAAGCTAAAACCTAACTCAGTTTCATTTCCCGTAAGCAGTTAATTTAAAAGAAACTTAGCCAATCACAGAAGGCCAACTGGGCATTAGTTATGTCGTCTTTAACTTCCTATTGGATAGTCCAAATAAGGCAATTACTGAAAGTTTAACCAATCAAATAATTTCTTTGCTCAGCTTCTGCATTTACCCTATTAGAGCCTTCCCCTCTTGCTCTGTCCTCAAAGCCCGAACCATTTCCAGTTTGGAGCAGCCCAATCAATGAATTGCTGTTTGCTCAAATAAATTCTTCAAAGTTTCAATGTGTGCCAAAGTTTGTCTTTTAACAGAAGGTATATTTATGAACAAAATGATATGGTATCTTCAATTTGCTTCAAAATAATATAGGGTGGGTGGATAAAGACACAAATGAAAAAAAAGTTGACCATGGGTTGCTGATAATAAGTGCTGGGTGGATAGGACATGGGGTTTGTTATGTTATTTTATCTACATTTGTATATGTTTGAAATGTTCCACAGTAAAAGGCAAAAAAAAAAAAAAAATTATTGACTTTGTGTGAGCTCATGAGAAAAGCTTTGGATTTAGAGATAGAACTGCCAAATTGAGCCCTAATTTTTCCATTTATTTTCTAGCCAGAGTGAGCTGAGTAGCTGGGTAAACTGCTTCATCTCTGTCATCCTCATTTCCCTCATCTAAAGAAGATGAGGAAAATTGGGTAAAATAGAATAGTGAGAATTAAATGATACAACGTATTCAAATGCTTTGCAAAGAGCTTTGCAGATGGAAGGTTCTATTATCCGGGCTGTGACTTCCATGAAGCTAAATATGGCATCTTCATATATTTTTTTCAGCACAGTGTTGGACATATAACAGGTGCTCTATAATTATTCAGCTTCAGTTTTTAAATTCAATTTAAACATTATTTGGTAGATGAATGAATGGGTGTATTCCAAATCCTAGGTTTCAGCCCAACATAGTGCCATTCTTGATCATTAACTTAGTAATTAAAACTTATAAAGAGTGAATAAAAGTAGGAGACACATTTTGACAATCAGTATTTAATTAGTGTTTATTATTTAATCAACATTATTCATTAGCTTTAATTTAATCATGTTCAAATAGAATCTATTATCATACAGATTACATTTGGTCCTTTCCTTTCATGGTTGCTCCTAGGCTGAAAACAGAGAAAGGTGGGAAGCCCTTGTTCAGTGTAGATATCCCAGTCTTAGAGATGATCTTCACTTAGATATAAAGATAAGCCAAGTTAAAGCTGGGACTGAGTTTTAGGTTGCCACTCCACTTCTTTAGTAAACTTCTTTAGGTTCCAACAGAGGGAGCTCCATACTGCTTAGCATCACTGCGGTGTGGGGCACACAGATGCTTCAGTAAGAATGCATTCACTCATCCAGCAAGTGCATATCGAGCATCTATTATGTGCCTAACAGTTAGATGTTGGGGATATAGAGACATGAACCCTGCCCTGAAGGGACTCAGTCTACAGTAGAGGCAGATGTGTAAACAAGTAATGACCACACAGTGCAGCAAGGGCTATAATAAAGGTGTCCCAAGGTGCTAAGGGAACTATTAACTCCAGGTCCAGGGGACAGGGAAGGCTTCATGGAATGTGAGCTTAATTTTGAAAGGCAAATAAGAGTTGATCAGCTGGATAAAGTAGACAGAACATATGTACAAATACATATGTGGAGGTAAGAACAAGCATGTGATTAGTTTGCCATAGTGATGAATAAGGCTTAAGGAGCCTGGAAAATGGGGAAAGAGGGGCTGGTTAGTTGACAGGGGCAGATCATGAAAGGCCTTAATCTGTGAATTAAGAAGAGCCAGTTAATGTATACATCCAGCTCAATAAGATAAGAGACCTTAAAGTAAATGGAAAATTATACCTTTATTATAGTTATGCACAGAACAGTTTTTAAAGAGTTTTTTTGTTTTGTTTTGTTTTGTTTTTTGAGACAGAGTCTTACTCTGTTGCCCAGGCTGGAGTGCAGTGGCACAATCTCGGCTCACTGCAACCTCCGTCTCCTGGGTTCAAGCGATTCTCCTGTGTCAGCCTCCTGAGTAGCTGGGACTACAGGCGCGCACCACCACACCCAGCTAATTTTTGTATTTTTAGTAGAGACTGGGTTTCACCATGTTGGCCAGGATGGCCTCGATCTCCTGATCTAACGCTCTGCCCACCTCGGCCTCCCAAAGTGCTGGGATTACAGGTGTGAGCCACCAATCCTGGCCTAAAGAGCTTTTAAAGAGAATTTTGTCTTTTAAAGAATCCTCAGGGGCCATTTATGCACTTCACAAGTCATCATATTTATGATTTTATACTCAGTGCCTAGTTTGGTCATTCACTTTCTCACTTTCTTTGGATTTGATCTACATGACTTTTAAATGTGTCCAAAAATCAAGCCCATTCTCAAAAGCATGAAGATTTGCCATCATTAAAAATCTCAAGGCTGGGCGCAGTGGCTCATGTCTGTAATTCCAGCACTTTGGGAGGCTATGGTGGATGGATCACTTGAGGTCAAGAGTTCGAGACTAGCCTGGCCAACATGGTGAAATCCTGTCTCTTCTAAAAATACAAATAAAATACATAATTAAGTGGGCATGGTGGCACGTGCCTGTAGTCCCAGCTACTAGGGAGGCTGAGGTGGGAGAATCGCTTGAGCCTAGGAGACAGAGGTTGCAGCGAGCCAAGACTGTGCTACTGCACTCCAGCCTGCGCAACAGAGCAAGACCCTGGTTTAAAAAAAAAAAAAAAATCGAAAAATATTATGATTCAAACTCCTACTGCAATTCTTAAAATGTTCTAGAAATATTTGGAATAATGTCAGCATCATTAGAATAAAAGCTTGTACCCAAGGTGACAACTTTAAATGACAATTTTTCTTTGGCTTTAAAAGTCTCCTTTCCTCTTGGTTACTGCTAACGTAGCTCAGCAGATATTGACACTCAAGAGAGCATATAACATTGGAGCAAACTACAAGAAAAGAGCGATGTTGCTGAGACTTTTTCCTGAGCTTTCCAAAGCTAAGGGTGGACCTTCTCACCAAGCTAGGCAGGAAGGCCTTCCCTCTTTAGCTCTGACTCACCTGAGAAGACTCACACCCTGTCTGCCTGGACAAGCAGCTGGCTGCCCTTTCTACCCAGAAAGGCTTCTCAACTGACAAGTCCAACCTGCTTGTTCTCTTGAAGCTTCAGGCCTCAATGGGAAATGGAGCGGAAGGTAGAAAGGCTGAAACGCCTTAGCTAACTCAGCATCTTTGCTGCTTTTCAGCATTTGGCGGATCTATGATGATGCCTCCTGCCATACAGTTTGCAACACCTGCACTGTTCTATAACCTGTCCAGTGAGTCCTCTGATCACAGCCTTGGATGTTGTGACAATGTCAAATTACTTGTAATAACTTTAAATACTTACTCTCAGGTTTTGTATTTATCTCCTTAAGGACCAGTGACAGTTTCCAGGTGGTCTGCAGGCTACACTTTGAGATGCATTGTCCCAATTTTTTTCAGTGAACAGAAAGTTCTGGAAAGATGAATAGGTAAGGTGTAAAAGAATCTGGTCCCGTGTTAGCATATTGAAAGCCCTGAGGAGTACTGTAGCTAAAACCAAACCAAAACAAAATTCTGTTTCATTAGTTTAATCTAGCATTTTCCCTTATGTACAGAATCTTTTCTGTTGTTCAATACCTACTGATATCTTGAGGAGTAGTGTCTTGTCCAGATGCCAATCTAGGAGATGTTAGTGTAATAGGTCTCCAAGGCTTCTTGCAATTCTGAGTTTTAAACAGGTAAACTCTTCCCATTGCTTGAGTTATTGATTCCATACTCCTCCCTGCTTACGACATTATCTCAAACAAAACACGACTGCTGCCCCTCTTTTCTCCCCTGAGATGGCTGTTGTGAAAAGAGCAAAGAACAAGAGGTGGAGTTACAGTAAGTCAAGGACCCCGGACAGAAAGTTGCTGAGGCTGAGGCCAGGGAAAACAAGAATTACTGGTGGGGATTACAAGTCAGGTCTTGCCATGAGCTTCTAAGGTTCCACTTGCTGTTATTCAAGTAGGCTACTTGCAAGATCAGCTTTCCTCCAAAAAGCTGATGTCTGTTTTCAAACGTAAGCTCACTGTCTCAGTGGTGTTGATGGATCAAAATGTTTAATGGGCCGGGCGCGGTGGCTCAAGCCTGTAATCCCAGCACTTTGGGAGGCCGAGACGGGCGGATCACGAGGTCAGGAGATCGAGACCATCCTGGCTAACACGGTGAAACCCCGTCTCTACTAAAAAATACAAAAAACTAGCCGGGCGAGGTGGCAGGCGCCTGTAGTCCCAGCTACTCGGGAGGCTGAGGCAGGAGAATGGCGTAAACCCGGGAGGCGGAGCTTGCAGTGAGCTGAGATCCCGCCACTGCACTCCAGCCTGGGCGACAGAGCAAGACTCTGCCTCAAAAAAAAAAAAAAAAAAAATGTTTAATGGTGTTGGAAAAGGTGGAGCCTTTTTCCACTCTGCCGGGCACGGTGTACCTCTTGCGGAGACTCCACCTAACCTTCAGATTTTCCTCTACCCCTCTTCCTATTCTGATTCAGTGAGTGCTCCATGCAACCACTTTTGCATACCTATGCTTAAATCCTTATATGCGTACAAAACCCATTAATAATGCCTATTATTTTTAGAAAAAAGGTAAAACTTCTTTAGCATTACTGACAAGTCTCTGTTGCCTTTCTCTTTCACATTTATTTAAAATACTCATCACTTCTTAGAATTTCCCTGACATCATCAGACTTCAGTGAAAAACCCTTGGACTAAACTGGAGACAAACGACTCTCACCTTTGACAGCTCCTTTCCTGCTGCTCTGCCTCTTCTGTCTTAAGCTTGTTTTGTGGAGAAAGGATCATAGAGTTTGGAATTAAAGCCCAGTTGTACTACTTCCCAGCTATGTGAACTTGGGCAAGTTACTAAATGTCCTATTGTCATTTTCCTCCTCTGTGAAATGAGGAGATTAATAAAGTACTTTCTAGGGTTGTTGTGAGATGTAAAGATATTAAAAGAAAATTACTGCCTGGGTGCGGTGGCTTGCGCCTGTAATCCCAGCACTTGGAGAGGACAAGGTGGGAGGATTGCTTGAGCCCAGGAGTTCAAGACTAGCCTGGGCAGCATGGCAAGATCCCATTTCTACAAAGAATACAAGTGTGGACATCGTGGCGCATGCCTGAGGTCCCAGCTACTTGGGTGGCTGAGGCAGGAGGATCGCTTGAGCCCCAGGAGGTGGAGGCTGCAGTGAGCTGTGATAGAGCCACAGCACTCTAGCCTGGGTGACAGAGTGAGACTATGTCTCAAAAATAAAAAAAAGAAAGAAAATTATTTAACAAATGGTAGTTATTGCGATTCCCACAAGCTGGCCTCTGACTTGAAGCTCCTGTATGAGCCATGCTATTTCACTGTAACCCAGCCCCCCGTTCTTTTGTCAACTGGTCTTGGCTAAAGGATGCCATGTATGGTTAGCCTTTTCAGGGACAGCTTCCCTTGTGCTTCCAGGCAGAGCTTGTTCTTCCTGTGCTATCATTTGAATGTGGCATTTCCTTTATTATTGACGTCACCCTGTATTGTGACTAATTTTTTTTTTTTCTTTAACCTGAGAACTCCTTGAGGGCTAAGATCTTATCATTTTCACCCTTGAATTCCTGAGGATGGTGCCTGACACTTGGTAGTTGCTAAAAACTTTCTTTTTTTTAAAGTAATAGGAGGCAAATGGAAGAGGCAAATGGTACAAAATGAGATTTTGCACAATCCTAACCTCATTGTAGACAAAAATTCCAAGTATTTTCCCATCGACTTTTTCTTTCAGGAGAGATGCTGAGAAAAGGATACCTACTGTTTATTTCATTTGCTTTTGCTTCAAAAGTCTTCCAGAATCGTGGAGGTACAGTTATGGGGAGGGAAGGAAGGTACTACTGGTCAAAGAGTGGTTGGTACATACGACTGAGAGTTGACTGTTGATGTGTTTGGTCGATTCTAATGAGGAAGGGAGACTGATGTTGAAGAAGGAGTTAAAGTTGTCTCTGGAGTTGACCTGTGAGTTAGGCAGGTCTTGTTGTGAGTCTGACTATATCACTAGCTGGGTGACCCTGGTTGCACTACTTGATCTCTAAGTCGCAGCCTTAGGCCAATTTCCTCTCTTATTCCTGTCAAAAAACCGTTGGATCACCTCTGCCTTCAAGACTTCTGCCTCTCCATCTCCTCTACTCTAGGACAGTGACTTTCCTTCTCTATTACACAAGGAAAGTAGAGATCACTGGATGATAACTCCCTTACAGAGGAGAAAAAACTCTGTAATATCACACACACACACACACACACACACACACACACACGCCCAGCTCAAAAACTCCTTCAACTTTCTGTCCCAATCCTTTTTACCTTCAAAGTTAACTGTACCTGTGCCCCATCTGGGGGCTCCCCTTTATCTAGATTGACCATATAAATTTTCTTCCAAACTGTAACACACAGCGTAAAAGGTGTACAGTTAATTATTACAGTGGAATAAGAGGTATGAGCCAGGGCTCATTTAAGCAGCCAGAACATTCTTTACTTCTTCTTAACAATGCAAGAGGTACACTTCCTCGTGTCTTTGGCCTCAGTCGTAACAGCATTTTAACATGCTAAAGTTAAAACCAACAAATAAATCAAGATCTGAAAACTTCTTTCTACTCCTATTTCTTTCCAGCTGCCTCTGTCTCTGCCCCCTTTATAAGCTCTGTCCTTTGAAAAGTAAACTACATCCTAGTCTACCGTGATTCCTCAATCTACTGCAAAATGGGCTCTGCTTCACAACTTTTCTGATGAAACTGCTTCCACCAAAATCACCAACTGGGGAATCTTGTAGACATTTTCAGTCCTTGTTTTTTTTTGACTTTAGCAGCATTTGATATTTTGTGTATTCGCTCTTCTTATTAATCGATTTTTTTGATGGAGTCTTGCTCTGTCACCAGGCTGGAGCGCAGTGGTGCGATCCTGGCTCACTGCAACCTCCACCTCCCAGGTTCAAGCAATTCTTCTGCCTCAGCCTCCCAAGTAGCTGGGACTACAGGTGTGTGCCACCACATCCAGCTAATTTTTGTATTTTTATTAGAGCTGGGGGTTTCACCAGGTGGGCCAGACCTCATGATCTGCCTGCCTTGGCCTCATAAAGTGCTAGGAGTACAGGTGTGAACCACCATGCCTGGCCCCAATATTCACTTATTATTTAAATACCTTTCTCCCTTGGTTTCTGTGACCACTCTCTCCTGGTAATTCTCTCTCCCTTTCTTCTGGACACACTTATTCAGTGACTTTAGACATCTCCTCTTCCCCTTGTCCCTTAGGTATTGTTCAACCTCTAGGTTGAAGGACCCTGGCCTCTGTGTTTCTCTGATCACAACTTATTTGTCACATTGCATTGTAATTGTCTACTTATTTGACTGTGTTTCCCAAGATATAGTTAGCAACTTGAGGGTACACACTAATTTCTTGTCTGGCATCTAGCACAATTTCTAGCAACAGGGCTCAATAGGTATTAGAATGAATCAATCTCTCTGAGTCTCAATTCCTCATCTATAAAATGGAGATATCTAGGTATCATCTTACAGTTATGGAGATCAGAACTAATATATGCAATATGCCTACCACAGTGCTGGGTACATAGTAGGCACTTGAAAAATAGTAATTTAAAATCATTAAGGGTAATTTTTATTTGTTAAAATCTACCAGTATTCTAAGGTATGTCTAAATTAGAATGATAAAATGTAATGATTCTCCAACACTTTATTACTGAATTTGTGTTGTCATTTACTTAATGCTGAAGAAACTTGGTGAATGTGGAAGCAAATTTCCCCTCAACATTTTATTATGAAAAATTTCAAACATGCAGAAAAATTTAAAGAATTATACAGTAAATACCTGTGTATCCCACCTAGGTTCTTCAATTGACATTTTACTATACTTGATCACATATCTATCTATCCATCCATCCATCCATCCACCCACCCACCCACCCTTCCTTCCTTCCATTCATCCATTTATCAACCCATCCTTCCTTCCCTCCAGTTATCCATTTATCAATGAGTCTTATTTTTTTATGCATTTTTAAATTAAATCGCAGACATCAGGATGCTTCCCTGTAAATACTTCAGCATTAATGAGAGTTTAGAATTTGTTTACAATTCTTTTACGGAAGTAAAACTTACATTCAATGAAACGTACAAGTCTTAAGAGTATACCATTCAAAGAGTTCTGGCAAGTGCGTAACTCAAACCCCTGTCAAGATGCAGAACATTAATATCACTCTAGAATGTTCTCTCATGCCCCTCTAGTCAATCCCTGCCCCCATTCCCCCAGGGGCAAACACTACTTTTATACTTTTTTTTATGACAAGGTAGTTTTGCCAGTTCCTGAACTTCATATAAATGGAATCAAAGAGTTTATACTACTTTGTGTCTGGCTAATTTGCTGAACTTACTTTCGAGGTTCATTGTGGTGATATGTATCAGTGATTTGTTCCTTTTTATTGCTGAGTAGGATTCACAATATGATTATTCTACAGAAGATCCATTTTTCTGTTGATGGACCCCTGGGCTGTTCCAGTTTTGGGCTATTATGAATAAAGCTTCCATGATTATTCTCCTACAAATATATTTCTGTATATATAATTTCATTCATCTTGGAGTGGAATTGCCAGGGTGGCTGAGTATTTAGATTAATAAGAAACTGCCCTTTTCCCAAACATCTTAAGTAAGTACAGTCACAAACAACTAAAATTTATTGAATGTTTTCTGTGGGTGCTGAGCACAGAGCTTTAGTTAATGTATTTCACTTGATTACATCCAGACTATGGGGTAAATGTTATTGTTCCCATTTTACATATGAGATAACTGAGGCACAGAGAGTTAAATAACTGACCAAGGTCACATGGCTAGTAAGCAGCTGAGCTTGGATCTGGATCCAGGCAGGTTGGACTCTAGCTCCTATACCTCATGCCTCCTAGAATATAGTAGCAAAAAAAAAAAAAAAGCGACTATTTCTTTTCTCAGGAAATTAATTAACTTCCTAAGAATAAGAAATTGGTCATGGTAACCAATTTTAACAAGAGATAACTGGAACAATAATAACAAGAGATGCTGTGTTCATCAATAAACACAATATAATGTAAATTCTCACCACCATTTAGAGGTGGTGTGCATGGTTAACAGGGAGGTAGATAAATTCATTTATCAAGGTCCCTTTATCCTCCTGAGAGGTTCCTCAAAGTTATCTTCAAAAATGCCCCATCTCTGTAGCCCTGCACAATCTACGTAGCTTCCCCTGAGAATAAGTGAAGCGTTAAACCACTTCAGAGTCTCTTCTTTGGACTGGTTAATAAGGGCATGATGCCTCTCCTCTATAATTACCAGAGGAGCCTGAGGCTTATTGGAGAGGTGCGTATCAGCTGTAATGAGGTGGGGCAGGAGAGCGTTCCCTCCCACGATTTTTCTAAACTCATAGAGGCTCAGTCTCAGGCCCAGACCTGTTTTGGAATATCTCTAGGAAACTTGAGGCAAGAAGGAGGGCCACAGGGAACACAACGATTCTTTTGGGCTAAGTGCCCACCTCTCATCTATGACTCTTGACAGCCTAGCCTCCCTCTCTCATCTTTGAAAAGCTCTCTAAACCAGGGGAAGTTTTGAAAAAGGATGCTAGAGATTGGAGTTGTTGGTTGGGGAAGGCTGGGAGTCCATGAGTCTTCGGAAAACAGATGTTAGGTCTACACTTTCATTCTGGCTCATAAGCCAGGAGCCAAAACAAAAGCCAGGAGAGTAAGTGGTGGTTGGTGTCCCAAGACTTCCCTTCTCGTTTTTAATGGTTCTAGGAAATACCAAAGTAATTCTACTTCTAGAGATGCTCTTCTCGGGTCACATATTAGCCATCCCCAATGGTTATATTTGTCAGGATCAAGTCCACACTCCTTAGGATGGTGGATGAGGGCACTGTCCAGGTGGACCTAGCCTCTCACCTGGCCTGCCACTCCTCCCTGTGCTCTAGGTTTGAGGAATTGCATGCTAGTCCCTGTGGGTACCACATTCCCACCCATTTGTTCCAATAGGAAGACCTTTGTTTCTCCTCTTTCCAGAATTCCTATTCATCCTTTAAGGATTGAATTTAAAAATCAAGAATGTGGTAATTATTTGTTTACTTCACCTTCCTATCTTATATGATTCCCTCCCAGGTAGAAATATTCTATGTATGTCTGAATTTTTTCTACTAAAAACACATGAACAGAAACTTTTGAGTAAACGAATGCTTTATTTGATCACCCTAAGAGCTAAATTATTTGTTTTCTTTGCTTCACAGAATGCTAGTTTCATCTTAGGTGAAAAAAAGATTTTCTTTTTCTTTTCAGGTGAAAAAAAGATAACTTTTACAAATATTGATACAGGCCCACTGTCCCTTCGGTCTCCTGTGCCCCCAGTGAGTCTCCTGCTGGCTAAGGTCTAGATACTCACTAGAAATCATTTTCTGGTAAATGTGTAGAGGGATGGGACAGATGAGATTCTTTCAAAAACTATTGGTATGTCACAATTTTAAATGACAATCAGGATCTTTCTCTGGAAAAGTTTAGAAAGAAAATGGTGTCTCTGAAAACTTTTCTTTTTAATTTCTAGAACTCCTCTTCCTTTCCTTCCATTTGCCTAGACACAAACATAACTTAGGCCTTATGTAGCTGCCTTCAGTTTTGGTCTAAGTCTGGCTGACTGACGTCCAGAAAACTGTGAGGGGCAAACATTCTTTTTCTTTAGCATTTTCTCTTCTTAACCTTCTACCCTTAGCCTCTTCCTTGCCCAGCGAGGTGAAGTGGTTGACGGTGAAGCCACTCCTGCTAACTGGAAGCAATTGGGTGTTGCCAGGCACTAAGCCAGGAACTTGAACTCAGCAGAGAAGTGGGATCTGGATAACTCCTGCCCCTCAGAGCAAGGCTGGCAACCAGCTCATGGGGATTTGGCTACCTGGGGGAGGGATTTCTGCTCCTGACAACAGGCAGTTTGTTCAGTTCTTCCTGCCCTGATTCTTCTCCTGTTGCTTTTCACTGCATCCCTGAGCTGTTTGGTAACTCTACCTCTCACTAGATTTTGCAATTTGCTGTAGACTTCAAAATCCTGGCTCTACCTCTCCTTCCTCTGTAGCTGTATTTCCCTGCAAAGTTGGAAGCCAACCAAGATCAAGTTTCCTTAATTCTTTTTCTTTCAGGGTCCTGGAGCTGAACTCTTCTGACCTACATACCTGAAAGGCTGTATCTTATCCTTCCTCACCACCATTTGAAAGGTTCCCACAGCAGACTGATTTTAGGTCCCTTTATGACCTAGAAGCTGACAAAGGCGCCACACAGTTTTCAGAAACTCTCCCCATGCTAACAGATTTTCACTAGCACACAGCTGGTCTGCATTTGGGGCAGCCTCTGTTTTCTGAGTTCCAACACAATAGATTTTTGTAGTTGTCTACCTGTTTTTGCTCCATGCCCATGTCATCTTTCTCCTGTTGCTGTTTTCTGCACTTCTGTATTCTCCTCTCTTTTGGTAGAATTTTCTCCTTTCTTCCCTCTTTATGATTTTTTTTTTTTTTTTCTACTTACCCTGCTGCCTTCTCTTGTTCCTGCCACCCTTTTTTGCTCTGGTTTCAACTAGGAGATTTTATGAGTGACTGAAGAGTTTCTAGACTGCTAATCCACGGATAAGGGCAATCTGTCTCTTTTCAGGGTGAGATTCCCAGTCCAGCCTACTTCTTAACTGCATGTGTAAGCTTCATCCCCCTCCTACCGATGTTTCTGTGCCGCTTCATTAATCTGTGACGATGACCCACCCTCTTTCCAGACAAGGAGACATCTTTTCTTGTTTAGATTCCTCAGCTCTTTAGACTTCTCAGTCATTTACTATTCTAAAAATGGCAGATGAAATCCGAGGCACAACAAAGTTATCATGAAAACCTTTTCCTTGAGAGCCCCGTGTCTGATTGATTGCTCATATTAGCTGATATTTGGTGGAAAGAGGACCAGATTTTTAAGAAAAGTTCTGGTTTTGCCACATGGTAGCTGTGCAACCTTGGACAAATCATTTACCTCCTCGGGTTCTTAGCATCCTCACTGGTCGAATGGGAATGCTTCACGGGGCGTTGTGGAGATGAAACAATCAGCAGGACAGCACTTTGTAGATTGCACTGGGATGGTAGGGTGAACGAGCAGGGATGGTGTCCTGATTTGTCTTTAAATTCTTCAAAGGTAAAGGATTGTTAAACGTGGAGATTTGATTTGGTTTGTTTCTGCCAGGTCTCCTGGAAAGCTACAAACTAGAAGAAGCACAGAAATTCTTGTGGTAACAAGGGTATCAGCTTTTGGTCCACAAAGGGTCTTAAGGAATTCCGACTCCCGTTTTGAAATTGTATCGAATCCAGTCCCAGGGGAATGTGGCCCTGGGGTGGTGCTTCGAGAAGTGGAATCACTGCAGGACAGTTTCAACATTCACTTCCCAGGCACCCCTAAAGCCTGTTTTAAAAGGGCGTGTGGGGGCCAAACCCATAACAGTCTGGGACATTTCAGACACCTCCTCTGGCTGTTTCCGAGGCCATTTAGAGGCCAGAGCCCAGTCAGATTAAATGAAAGTAAAGAGAGGACTGCGGGAGTTTGGGACCTTTGTGCAGACGTGCTCATGCTCGTTAGAGTAGAGGGCGGGAGAGAGGAAAGGAAGGAGGGCATTGGGAGCTGAGGCCCCTCCTTTCATTTCAGAAAAGTGCACAGGCAGAGAGGGCTGAGTCACAGGCACAGGTGAGGAACTCAACTCAAACTCCTCTCTTTGGGAAAACGCGGTGCTTGCTCCTCCCGGAGTGGCCTTGGCAGGGTGTTGGAGCCCTCGGTCTGCCCGGTCTGGTCTCTGGGGCCAAGGCTGGGTTTCCCTCATGTATGGCAAGAGCGCTACTCGTGCGGTGCTTCTTCTCCTTGGCATACAGCTCACAGGTAAGAGCCGGCGGGCTTCTCTCAGCGTTTCCTCCTTCACTACTCACTCTATAAAGTTAGCTAATTGTCTTAGAAGTTGTAAGACTTTTGTTTGGGAGTCTGAGCCACAGATACAGTTTGTTTTACTTTGGATTTTACTGAAACCAAAGTTGGTGGACTGTTTTTGAAGAATTGCTCTCGGACAAACAGGTTTAGGTGTGTTCAGCTGCCAGTGATTCAGGCACAGAGAGGGCTTTCTAATCTCAGGTTACATGCCATTTTTGTGTGTGTGGCTGTTCTCAACCTCCCACTGCTGGCAGGACTTGGCATTTGGATTTCTGTGTGTGGGTCTTGTCTGTGACTCTCAGCAACACCAGGAAAGTGGAGATTGTTAGAGAGAGACCTACCGTGGTTTTGAAAGTGCCCCAACACACACATTCTAAATGTAAATATCAAGGTAAAAAAAAAATGCCACGTGGTATAAAGGTTCCAGGGGTGCAGGCAAACATAAGCTGTCTGGAGTTGATTCATTCGGTTTCTGCAACAGACTAGTAACTGTACGACATCCACATAAGGACCTGTCTGGAAAACTTACCTGCTAGGAGACCACTTTACAAACAATACATAATACTTAACCTTAATACATAATGTAATGTCTAATCAATGTTATGATTCGTTTTAATTTTTTTGTTTCTGCTTTCAATTCTATTTGCGGATGTTTGTAGTTTGTTATAACAGTTTTGAAGTCAGTACCACGAGGCGAGGCTATCAAGCTGTGCAGAAAGCAAGAGCATTATGAAGGCTTGCTGTGTGGTAGTTTAGTTATCACATGGAATGGGAGGGTCCAGATTGCATATGGGTAGGAGTATGTAGATTCTGGGTGAAGTAAGTTTGGGAGCTGGGGCATCTCAGTTTCACTTCACTTTAAGTCCTACTCAGATATTTATTTTGGAAGTGTCAGCAGAAGTTCTCACAATACTATATCCCCTGTTAACCCTTCTTTTTCTTCTTTTTCATTGCAGCTCTTTGGCCTATAGCAGCTGTGGAAATTTATACCTCCCGGGTGCTGGAGGCTGTTAATGGGACAGATGCTCGGTTAAAATGCACTTTCTCCAGCTTTGCCCCTGTGGGTGATGCTCTAACAGTGACCTGGAATTTTCGTCCTCTAGATGGGGGACCTGAGCAGTTTGTAAGCAGATTTTTGTCATTTTCCAGGGTACTCTTGGTTAGGGAAATAATAAGCCAGTCCATTTCTCCTTTCCCTTCCAGTATTTTTCTTAGCAGCAAGCACAAGGTTAAGCTGGGAAACAATTCCTGGGACAGAGACTGAGAGGCTGTTGAAGGGGAAAGCAAGTGACAGAGCTGCAGACAGGACAGTTGGGTTTGCTGGTGTTTCAGTTCTGCTCCCACCATCTTGGTCTCCTTGCCTGGGGTGCTGAGTAAGAAGACCTTTTGCCATTTCCCCTCTCTAGGTATTCTACTACCACATAGATCCCTTCCAACCCATGAGTGGGCGGTTTAAGGACCGGGTATCTTGGGACGGGAACCCTGAGCGGTATGATGCCTCCATCTTTCTCTGGAAACTGCAGTTCGACGACAATGGGACATACACCTGCCAGGTGAAGAACCCACCTGATGTTGATGGGGTGATAGGGGAGATCCGGCTCAGCGTCGTGCACACTGGTAGGTTATTCAGGGAACAGTGGTTTTGGAAAGGATGAGAGCTTGTAGAAAAGAAAGGGGCAATCATTGTTAAGGGTGAGAGAGAGGGACAATCTTTTGTGATGGATAGAGAGAGGGACTAGCCCTTCAGAACTGGGAGCCTCAGAGGCTCTCCCTCAGAGGGAGACTGAAGAGTTCTGGGGTAAAAAGAGAAAGGCTTTGTTTGGCCGTGGAAAGAAACAGAAAGTAAAGCAAAGGAACTCAGAGAATCCGTTACAAAAATGGCATTGAGATTGTGAAAGGGAGAGGGAGCAATTCTTTGATAAAAGGCTTACCATAGGTCTGTTTATTCAAGACACTTACTGAGTACCTACTCCAATGCTAGGCACTGTCAAAAGTGCATGACATACACTATCTCATTGAACCTCCACACTACTCTAGGAGGCAAGTACTAATAATGGTAGCTAACACTTACTGAGTACTTCCCAAATGTCAGGGGCTTTACATGACACATTTTGTTTAATCTTTACATATCTCATCAGTTTATTGTGCATCTAATGCCTCCCATCTTGCCAATGGGGAAACAAGGCTCACAGAGGTTAAGTCACTTGCCCTGAGTCATGTAGCTGATAAATGGAGTAACTTAGGACTCAAACCCAATCAACTCTGAATCTAAAACTGTGTTCTAAACTGGTGCATTGTATTGTCTGTATCCCTATAAAGGACAATCTGGAAAACCATGCCAAGCAACAAAGAGCAAAATACACAAAACTTACAAGTTGTAGATCTGGGTTTGAGTCATTGCTACCATTTACCAGCTATCAATAAGTCTTATTTTCCTCATCTGTAAAGTGAGAGTAACACAGTGAGGATCATGATGAGGATAAAATGAGATAATAAATGTGAATATGTCCCCACCTCTGAATTGTACTTAATAGCTACCATACACTGAGTATTTATTTTGTACAGGCACAGCATGGAACAACTTACATGAATTATTTTATTTTTTATTAAGAACTCAACAGATGAATATCATTATCTCTGTTTTATACATGAGGAAACTGAGGCTCAAAGAAGTTAATTACTTCAAATCACACAGCTAGGTATTTCAACCTAGTGTTCTCTGGTGTGTGCTCTTAACCAACACTACCCCAAACATATAAGCCTGAGAAGTGGTATGATTTCCTTTCATTCATAGCACAGTTTGAAACCATTTCTCAATGCCCCACCAACAGAAGACTGTGTGACCTTGCAGAAGTCATTTGAGTATTGAAAGAAATAATGTAATGGTTTGGGACTTCAGTTTCTTCATCTGCAAAATGAACAGGTTAAACAAACAAAAAATCAGTGGTTCTTAAACATATGTGGGTAACTATTCTTTGAGAATGAAAGCCATGGCCCTGCTTCCCATAAAACAATGGAGACATACACAATGAGACATGGATTGTGTGGGCTTGCAGACTACCTTCCATCCTTCTTACCCACCCTCCTTCACGGAGTCAAGGCTGGGAATCCTGGACTAGACATTCTCTAATGTCCTTTCTGGCTCTGAGGGCTTATGGAAGTATAATCAGAAATCAAGCTAAAGGACAAGTGTGGCTTAGGGGACCTTCCCTCTGGTTTCCCTTTTCCATCATTTATCCACTAGACTGTAGCTTCTGATTAACTTTCCTATCCTCTCAGTGGCATGAGCTCCTTGAAGGTGATGTCTTTTTTGGCTCTGCATTTCTATCACAGTGCCAGGAACGTAGCAGGCCCTCAATAAATCTGAATAAATGACTGAGTGAAAGTGCTGAGAAGTCAGGGAGAAATGAGTCGGGCACTAGGTTTGATGAGGTTAGCAAAAACCTTACCCCATAGGTAGTTCAACCCACCCAGTGGTTTTCAAAGCTGCATCAGAATCACCTGGAGGACATGTTAAAACAGATTGCTCAGCCCCACCCCTAGTGTTTCTAATTCAGCCGGTCTGGGGTGGGGCCTAAGATTTCCAGGTTCTCAAGTGATATTGTTGCTGTTACTTCGAAGACCACACTTTGAGAACCACTAAAGTATGTGTATGGTTTTCCTGTTGCTAGTAGGATTTACAAGGTAATATAGTATTTTATGCATAAAGATAGGAGAAAGGAAGATTCCATCTATTGATTAAACGCATCCCTATTATGTCATTAGATTTCATTGTAGTCCTCTTCTTTTTAGAATCCTAACTTAATCTTTTTCTCCTTACAGTACGGTTCTCTGAGATCCACTTCCTGGCTCTGGCCATTGGCTCTGCCTGTGCACTGATGATCATAATAGTAATTGTAGTGGTCCTCTTCCAGCATTACCGGAAAAAGCGATGGGCTGAAAGAGCTCATAAAGTGGTGGAGATAAAATCGTAAGGCTGGGCAGTTCTGGGAAAGTTCTAACACTCTAATGGTGACTCTTGGTATTTTTCAATGGGCTAAACAGTTGCTGAACAGATGTTTTTCCCTTCAAGTAAATCCTACATAAAAGAATTCACATTTGCAGGACAGATAAATTAGGTATGAACTAGTAACTTTACAAAAGTTTTCTCGATTTTACAAAATATTTCCTTATGAGATTTCTTTACTATGGTGTGGGGGGGGGTTGATTTTATTAAAATCTGGTATGTAAAGCTTTTCTTAAAAATCCCTTATGTTTAAAGTGAAGCATACATTTGTAAAACCCACTGGGCTAGGCAGTCAGCAGGGCCACTATGAGTCAGTGCCTAGGAAAGTCTGTTGTGCTGATAGCAGGTGTTCATTAAACGTATTTTAAAATTGAGATAAAATTTACCTACTGTAAAATTCACCCTTTTCATGTTGACAAGGTTGTGCAGCAATCATCACTAATTACAGAACCTTTTTAAGCTTCCTCCCCTAAAGAAACCCCATATCCCTAGCTATCACTCCCTATTATCCCCTCCCACCAGCCCCTGACAACTACTCATCTACTTTCTGTCTCTATGGATTTACTTATTCTGGACATTTCATTTAAATAGAATCATACAATATGTGGCCTTTTATGCCCAGCTTCTTTCACTTAGCATAATGCTTTCAAGGCTCATCCTTGTTGTAGTATGTATTAGTGTTTCTTTCCTTTTTATGACTGCATAATATTCCATTGTATGAATATACCACATGTTGTTTGTCCATTCAATTGATGGGCATTTAGGTTTTCTCTACTTGTTGGCTACCGTGACTAACGCTGCTATAAACATTCATTTACAAACTTTTGTGTAGATCATATGTTTTTAATTCTCCTAAAAGTGGAATTGTTGGGTCATATGGTAACTCTGTTTAGTTTTTGGAGGAACTGCCAGACTGTCTCTAAACAGCTGGACTATTTTGCATTCCTATCAGCAATATATGAGGGTTCTGATTTCTCCACATCCTCCTCAACACTCATTATTGTCTTTTTTTTTTTTGTCATAACCATGTATTAGGCCGTTCTTGCATTGCTATAAAACAAACAAACAAACAAACCTAAGACTGGGTAATTTATAAAGAGGAGATTTAATTGGCTCACGGTTCTGTAGGATGTAGAAGCATGGCGCCAACGTTGGTTTGCTCCTGGGGAGGCCTCAGGGAGCTTTTACCGATGGCAGAAGGCACAATGGGAGCAGGCATTTCACATGGTGAGAGCAGGAGAAAGTGAGAGAGTTGGGGGAGGTGCCACATAGTTTTATAGGACCAGGTTTTGTGAGAACTCACTCACTACTGAAGACGGCACCAAGCCATGACGGGATCTGCCCCCATGACCCAAACACCCTCCAACAGGTCCCACCTCTAGCAATGGAGATTACAATTCAACATGAGATTTGGGCGGGGACAAATATCCAAACTATATCAAGCCATCTAGTGGATGTGAAGTGGTATCTCATTGAGGTTTTGATTTGCATTTTCCTAATGACTTGATGTTGAGCATCTTCCCATGTTCTTATTGGCCATTTGTATATCCCATGTTCTTATTGGACATTTGGAGATGCATATATTCAGAGTTTGCCCATTTTAATATGGGGTACATTATTTCACTTATTCTTGTTGAGCTGTAAGAGTTCTTTAAGGGATACTAATTCCTTATCAGAAATACAATTTGCAATCATTTTTTCCCATTCTGTGGGTTGTCTTTTCATGTTCTTCATGAAACATGTCCTTTGAAGAACAAAAGTTAAATTTTGATGAAGTCCAATTTATCTATTTTTTCTCTTTTGCTGCTAATGCTTTTGAGTCTCATCTAAAAAATCATTGCCTAATCCCCAAGACCATGAAGATCTATGGCTATGTTTTCCTCTAAGAGTTTTATAGTCTTAATTTTTACATTTATATCTTTTGAGTTTTATTTTGAGTTCGTTTTTGTATATTGCTGAGACAGAAGTGCAAATTCACTTTTTTGCATGTGGATATCTAGTTGTTCCAGCGACATTTATTTCATTTCCTTAATAAGTAATTACTGAAATAAACAGACCTTTTTTGTTTTTTTTTTTTGAGACAGAGTTTTGCTCTGGTTGCCCAGGCTGGAGTGCAATGGCACGATTTTGGCTCACTGCAACCTCCGCCTCCTGCATTCAGTGATTCTCTTGCCTCAGCCTCCCAAGTAGCTGGGATTACAGGCATGCACCACCACGCCCAGCTACTTTTGTATTTTTAGTAGAGAGAGGGTTTCACCATGTTCGTCAGGCTGGTCTTGAACTCCTGATCTCAAGTGATCTGCCTGCCTCAGCCTTCCAAAGTGTTGGGATTACAGGCATGAGCCACCACGCCCGACCAAACAGAACTGATTTTAAGAAGCCTAAACAAACTCAACTCTGAAGTTCTAGTTTGAATAGAATCAATAAAGATGACTTAGGTCAACACAAAACTTTTTTTTTTCTTTTGGAATAACAAATATAAATTAAAGGTGGGATACTCATGGTAAAATAATTTGGTGTCTGCTTTAAAACTCTGGAGTTCCCGAATCAGAATCCAAACTGTATTCCTTTATATTCTGAAAAGTCTCTAAGTTCAGAGGTGTGAATATTATTAATTAGATGGCACCAGTTTAGCTCTGTGTAAACTTCAATCGACTCCCAAGTGCATGTAATTCTTCCAAAAATATGGGGGGAAAATACTTTACCTGAAGCTTCTGTGGGATTTGCCTACTTGCTTCTTGTCTTGTTCACCTGACATTCGGTTTCTGCTTCTTTGTTACAGAAAAGAAGAGGAAAGGCTCAACCAAGAGAAAAAGGTCTCTGTTTATTTAGAAGACACAGACTAACATTTTTAGACGGTAAGGTTCACAAATAGGTTGATTTCTTTCCTCAGCTTTCTGACGTGTCCAGCCCATCTCTAACGAGGACTCCCAGATCACTTTATGGCTGTTAGGTGTCTCCCATATGAAATTAGAGGAGCTGGGTCAGGGAGACAAAAGTCTTCTCTTAGTCTTATAGATAGCTCCTCCTTCAAGTGTATTTTGTGCAAAAGATTAAGAAGCTGGACTCTACTGCCATTAAAGCTGAGAGAATTCTAAGGTTATTTGTGGCTTCGGGGTTGTATTTATTACTACTACTACCAATAAATATTCAACAAGTAAATAAATCTTTTTTAAATCAAAAGATTAGTATCTGCTTATTCTGTTTTTGTTTTTAAATTGTAAACCAATTATTGTATTAAGAGAGTGACTCAACAGATGTATCTGGCAGTTTTTACAGGAGAGCTTTTGTACTATTTGGAATTGATTTCAACTCTTCTCATTTAGTTATTGGCACTAATAATTACATGAAATGAATCCAGTTTTAGTAGTGTATAATTTTATTTTTCCAGTTTTCAGGTTCATCAGACTTAAAAAGTAGGATAATTTATTTTTATTTTCTTTGTTTTTGAGACAGGATCTCAATCTGTTGCCCAGGCTGGAGTATAGTGGTGCGATCTCAGGTCACTGCAACTTCTCCCTCCCAGGCTCAAGTGATCCTCCCACCTTAGCTTCCAAAGTAGCTGGGACCATGGGTGCGAGCCACTACACCCAGCTAATTTTTGTACTTTTTGTAGAGATGGGGTTTCGCTATGTTGCCTAGGCTTGTCTCACTTGAGCTCAAGCGATCCACCTGCCTCAGCCTCCCAAAGTGTTGGGATTACAGGCGTGAGCCACTGCACCCGGCCAATTTATTTTTCATATGCTCAGAATTTCTCCCATTCTCTGAAATAGGTCCACACATTTAATTTCTAGATGTTATAAATCCAGACATGCAAACTTAAATTTTACACTCATAAGAAAGTTCTTGATATTAATGACTTTATCCTGTAAAACTCTGGCTCTCTTACATGGGAGAAAATTTTTATAGACCATTATTAGTTGCAAAGAGGGTCACATTTTTATAGGCTAAAGTTCCAGTGAAAGACCTCAAGGATTTATAAAATAGAATAGGCAGAAAAATGATTGTATTGTAAAACCAGAAAACCAAAATTAACATCAGGGAGTTTTTACCAATCAACGGTTATTGTCTTTTTAAAATTAAGGGGATTATCTAACAAGTTGGGGTCATGGAAAATAAATATGGGAGATGTTTTAGATCAAAAGAAACTTAAGAGATGAACACAATCAAAGTGCAATGTGTGATCCCCAACTGGATGAATAATAGTGTGAACAAGCTAGTTGTAAAACAAAAAGCTTAGAGGGACAATTGGGAAAGTCTTGAATATGAAAATGTTAAATACATGGATAATATTAAGGAATTATTTTTAGTTTGCATTAAGTATAGTGATGGTATTGTAGTTATAAAGAAAATGTACCTATTTTGAAAAACGCTTACTGGAGTATTTAGGGGTAAATGTCAGCAATTTGCTTTAAAAGCATAGGAAAAAAGCAAATAAAACAAAAAAGGCTTCAGAATTAGGTGACGGGGGAGATGAGGTAAGAAAAGAAAAGAATGAATTAATGAATTTAAGGGATGGGTAAATTCCACACACTCTCTTCTCTACTTTTCTGTATGTCTGATTTTGTTTGTAATGAGAGTGAGAAGTGGGGAGAATATGGAATGTATGTGTGTGAGCAAGTTGTGGGTCATCCAAGTGTCCATGCAAGGTACTTAGAGGCTATGATTTAAGGATACTAACTCTGAAAATTATGTAATAAGGATTAGGAAACTTCTTTTAAAAATTAAATTGGGGGAGAATATGAATATTTTCCCTCAGAATATTTTCTTTCTAATAACATATATGTAATTCATAATGTCAAGTATTCCTATTGCACTCTTCTCAAATATGTTATCCATTTAAACTTTTGTTTTGTGTTTTAGGAAGCTGATGATTTCCAAGAACAAGAACCCTAGTATTTCTTGAATGGAAACTTTTCTTTGGCTTTTCCAGTTGTGACCTGTTTTCCAACCAGTTCTACCGCATATACAAGCAACATCCCTCTGGAGCCAGCACAGTGCTCGTCCATATCACCAGTCATACACAGCCTCATTATTAAGGTCTTATTTAATTTCAGAGTGTAAATGTTTTCAAGTGCTCATTAGGTTTCACAAACAAGAAGCTACATTTTTGCCCTTAAGACACTACTTATAGTGTTATGACTTGTATACACATATATTGGTATCAAAGGGGATAAAAGCCAATTTGTCTATCATATTTCCTTTCATGTATTTCTTTTAGCAGCACTTCTGCCACTAAAGTTAATGTGTTTACTCTCTTTCCTTCCCATATTCTCAATTAAAAGGTGAGCTAAGCCTCCTTGGTGTTTTTGACTAACAGTAAATCGTAAATTCAAACTGTTAAATAATATTTTGATTTTTATGTCTCTCCTTAACTAGGAGACACATCTTGTTTTATTGAATTTCTTTCAATATTCTAGGTGATAGATTTTTGTTGTTGTTTTGTTAATTAATCCAACCAAGATTTACAAAAGCACAACGCTAAATCACACAGTAACTACAAAAGGTTGCATGGATATGAAAAGATTGGTAGATGCCATTGCAGGATGAATCACCTGTCACTTTTCTTCTGTGCTGGGAAAAATAATCAACAATGTGGGTCTTTCATGAGCAGTGACGGACTGTTTAGCTTACTACGTTGCCCCCCAGTTCAATGATCTATAATAACAGAGCAAAGCCTATGCTCATTTGCAGACTGGAATCATTAAGCAGTTTAATAAAAATATTGTGAAACAGTATATTACAAGTTTGAAAATTCAGAGCTGGTGAAAAAAATCAACTCTAAATGATGATAATTTTGTACAGTTTTATATAAAACCTCTGAGAACTAGAAGAAATTGTTAACTTTTTTTTTTTTTAAATTCTAATTCACTTGTTTATTTTGGGGGAGGAAGGCTTTGATATGGAGCACAGAAATACCAAAACTACTTTAAATGGAAAAAAAATAATTTTATTCTTTCTTTCCCCTATACTGGTAGATAAAGCAAACTTCATAAGTGGGCTATTGAAAGAAAAGTGCCTTTTAAAAGTGTTTAGTTTCCTAGCATCTTTTCCAAGCCTAAGATACAGAAGTATTTGTTCAAAGGATAGAAAACATCTAAAAGTTTAGGCTCAAGATCAATGTTTACAGACTGATATTTTCAGTTTTTAATTGACTGGGCTGCAGATGTTATTTCTTTTAACAAACTGGAATTTTCAAACATTATCTGCATTTAAATGTATGGACCTTGATATTTTTCCAATACTATTTTTTAAAAAATTGTTTGATTTACATATGAGCCTCAATTCTGAAATTCATTACATATCTGTTTCATTCTGCCTTTTATACTGTCTAAAAAAGCAAAGTTTTAAAGTGCAATTTTAAAACTGTAAATTACATCTGAAGGCTATATATCCTTTAAACACATTTTATATTTTTTCTTCACAATTCTAACCTTTGAAAATATTATAACTGGATATTTCTTCAAACAGATGTCCTAGATGATGGTCCATAAGAATAATGAAGAAGTAGTTAAAAATGTATGGACAGTTTTTTCAGCAAAATTTGCAGCTTATGTCTTGGCTAAATAGTCAAGGGGTAATATGGGCCTGTTGTTTAGTGTCTCCTTCCTAAAGAGCACTTTTGTATTGTAATTTATTTTTTATTATGCCTTAAACACTATGTAAATAAACCTTTAGTAATAAAGAATTGTCATTTATATAATTTGTGTATATACATATCTAAAAGTTCTACACCGCAGGGAAAACAGATGGATATATATTTTATCTTTACTGAAAAGTTTTCTTAGTAGAGACAACCTGCAAGTCAATAATGGATACAATTAGTTTCTACTGGGTAAACAGAAGTATACAGATTTCCACAGAATTTTCACATTGCTTTGGATAGCTGGGAATTGGGCATAACAACACTACTTAGTTTGAGCGTTCTTTCAAAGAAAAGTATCAAAGATTATATTTAGTACTTTGCATTACATTTTTAATAGGGAAAACTACTGGCTTTCGAGTCCAGTAAAGGAATGAAAACTGAAAAATGGAAACTTAATTCTTTCCCAAGGCGAAAGCATACTTTTATTCTCCTCCTGCTTTCATTGACACGTGGCTGTTTCCAGGGAAGAGGCTTACTGATTATTACAGCAGTGTACTTATTGTACCATCTCTTTTTCAGAAGTATGTGACGCCATCTTATTTCAAGTACTGTGATGACATAACTTTCTTACTTTTCCAACCAAAGACACACAAATCCCAGTTCTCCTTTTCCTCTAATACAGACTGTAATGATTTGATCATCATTGTCACTGCCAAAAGTAATTTAATAAACCCCTAATTTTGGATGCTGTGATAGCTACCCTAAAAAGGACAACAACCAATGAGGCTTGTGGCACATATCACTACAAGCGCCTAATATATATTTATCTATGCTGTATGATCTCCCAGGTGTTTCTGAACTCTAAATTTACAGGAGTGTATTCTGAGAACCTTCAACTAAATCTTGAGACGTAAAAAACGATGTCTGATATGCAGAGCATCAAAATTACTTACTTCTGCAGAATTCCACAAAAACAAACTTGTAAATATTTAAAGTCTGTAGCCTACTTCATTTTCAAGCAAAATAGAGCAATTAGCTCCCGCCTGAAAGTTAATGAATCGCTGGTCAGTGAAACCAGGTGTGGTTCTGGAAAGAAGCCAGGTTCCTATGGTAACTTCGGATCGCCATTTAAGTTGTCTCTCGGCCCCCTGCCCTGACGTCACTTCCGGCGTTACCTGTGTCGTTACTGGGAGCTGTAAACAAGGTGTGCAAGCATCTGGAGAGCTGCCGGGATGCAGCAGAGCGGAGCAGCAGGAGGCCGTGGCTACGCTCTCTTCCCTCTGCTGGGCGTCCTGTTCTTCCAGGGTGAGTGCTCCGGCTGGCTACGCTCCACTTCCGGCTTGGGGGGTTAGGGAAGATGGTCGCTTTTCCGGTTCCGGGTGGGGAGGGTCTCCGAAAAGCCCCGGCATAGCTCTGGGAGGGAAGGAGGGAGCGGGACGTTGGGACGATGTCATCACCACACCGTTGAGGGTAACTGGTATTTTGTCAGTCCTTGTCTGAGCCTTGGGAGCTTTTCCACCTTGCGTGACCTGTCGTTGTAGTTTGGTGATGGCATACTTGATGGAACCACAAAGCGCTCTGGCTTTGGGAGCACCTGGTGTTATTTTGTGATGAGGTTGACTGCTGTGGTTTGGGCGCTGTATACCCTGATTAGAAAAATGACAGTTCTAGCATTCAGTAGTTTGTCCCAGTAGTTTTGGGAAACAAAATCATGACAGTTGGTAATTTTATTTTTTGTAGCTGATTATTGTGGTCTGTAAAATGAAATATTTGTTAGTCACAGAAGAGATGTGATGTGATTCATTATGGAGAAGCATATTGATGAAAATCAACTACTTTAGCATTTTAATAACTTTTAATACAAGAAAGAGCATTTAATTCTGTTAAAATTTAATCTATTAAGTAGTATCAGAAGTAGGGTATTTACACTGACATTCACATCTTAAAATTTAGGTGAGTTTTGCTTTCATATAATTTTCAAATTGCATAAATGTCAGTTCAACGTAATTACCTTCATTTTAAGGTACAACTATTTCCTGGATTTTATGTATGTGTGTCTTCCTGGGAAATAAAATATTAGTATATCTAGCATTAGAGTGAATTGCTAGCTTTATAAAATTTCCTTGAGGGTAATGGGATTTCTGAAAGAGATATTTAATATTATATAAATATAAATAACGTAAAGACTTCAGGTGTCCTAAATCTTAGCAGATAAGGCTGGAAAGTTTTTATTTTAAGTGGTGACTAATATTCATGTTGCCAGCACACCCCGTGATCCCTCCCAGCTGCCTATGTCATCATAAGTCTCCAGTTTTTTTAGCTAAATTACTTTGCCATATGGTATTTAGGCTGGCCTACTGTCACTCCTAATACACCCAGTCCACTCTCTCTCTCTATCTTTCACACACTCACACACACAAGAAATACTGAAATATTGTCTTATTGAGAAAAAAAATCTAGAAATGGTGTTTTCTTAAATCTAATGTCATTTTGCTTTGAAGAGCATGTGTCAAGTCCAGTAGATCATATAATTCAATGAAACATTAAAAGTTGATTTTACAATCTCTGTGTACTTGTGGAATAGATATTTTGCCTTTTAAAAAATAACTGGTGGTAGGGTGTATGGCTCTTGCCTGTAATCCCAGCACTTTGGGAGACTGAGGCAGCTGAATCACCTGATGTCAGGAGTTCAAGACCAGCCTGACCAACATGGTGAAACTCCGTCTCTACTAAAAAATACAAAAAAAATTAGCTAGGTGTGGTGGCGGGTGCCTGCAATCCCAGCTACTTGGGAGGCCGAGACAGAATTGCTTGAACCCAGAAGGCAGAGGTTGCAGTGAGCTGAGATCTCACCATTGCACTCTAGCCTGGGTGACAAGAGCGAAACTCCGTCTCAAAAAACAAAAACAAAAAAGAAACAACTGGTTTATCATATCATTCACATGCCATACAATTTACTCTCTTAAGGGGCATAACTGAATGGTTTTTAGTATATTCACAGTTATGCAATCATTACTATGATCAATTTTAGAACATTTTCATCACCCCAAAGAGAAACCTGATACCCATTAAAAATCACATCTCATTCCCCATTTCTCTTTGCCCCTGGCAACCACCAGTCTATTTTTTTGTATCTATTGATTTGCCTATTCTGGACATTTCATATAAATAGAATAATGTCTGTAATCCCAGCACTTTGAGAGGCCAAGGTGTGTGGATCATTTGAGGTCAGAAGTTTGAGACCAGCCTGGCCAACATGGTAAAATCCCGTCTCTACCAAAAAAAAAAAAAAAAAAAAAAAATTAGCTGAGTGTGGTGGCATGCCCCTGTTATCCCAGATTCTTGGGAGGCTGAAGCAGAAGAATCACTTGAACGTGGGAGGTGGGAGTTGCAGTGATCTGGGATTGCACCACTGCATTCCAGTGTGAGTGATGGAGTGAGACCCTGCCTTAAAAAAATAAATAAATAAATAAAGTAAATGGAATTACACAATATGTGCTTTTGGTGACTGGCTTTTTTCACTTTGCATGTTTTCAAGGTTCATCGATTTGTTTGGTCTTTTAAATCTTTTGTGGTTGGCCGGGCGCGGTGGCTCAAGCCTGTAATCCCAGCACTTTGGGAGGCCGAGACGGGCGGATCACGAGGTCAGGAGATCGTGATCATCCTGGCTAACACGGTGAAACCCCGTCTCTACTAAAAATACAAAAAACTAGCCGGGCGAGGTGGTGGGCGCCTGTAGTCCCAGCTACTTAGGAGGCTGAGGCAGGAGAATGGTGTAAACCCGGGAGGCGGAGCTTGCAGTGAGCTGAGATCCGGCCACTGCACTCCAGCCTGGGTGACAGAGTGAGACTCTGTCTCAAAAAACAAACAAACAAAAAACTGAAAATATCAGTCTGTAAAGATTGATCCTGAGCCTAAACTTTTAGATGTTTTCTGTCCTTTGAACAAATGCTTCTGTATCTTAAACTTGGAAAGACACTGGGAAAGTAAACACTTTTAAAAGGCACTTTTCTTTCAACAGTCCACTTATAAAGTTTGCTTTATCTACCAGTACGGGGGAGAAAAAGAATAAAGTTGGTTTTGTTCCATTTAAAGTAGTTTTGATATTTCTTTGCTCCATACCAAAGTCTTCCTTCCCCAAAATAAACAAGTGAATTAGAACCAAAAAAAAAAAAAAAATCAAGAAAAAGAAAAAAGGTAGTGATTTCTTCTAGTTCTCAGAGTTTTATGTAGGACTGTACAAAATTATCATCATTTGGAGTTGATTTTTTTTCACCAGCCCTGAATTTTAGTTCATCCATGGATAAACTATTACTTTTCTTATTTTTCTTTAACTATACAATTAAGATCCCACATATCCAGTATTTAGATTTCAACAAAGTGACTTTAAATGTTGATAACTTTGTGGCAAAATCATGCTAATAAATATGGAATTCAGATATATTAACAAGGAAAAAACTGGTAGGTAGGTGGGTTTATTGATGGTGTACTTACTATAATTTAGCAAACAAAATTTGGTTTAGTAACCAAAATTTACTATAATTTAGTAACCAGAATGTATAATTTTAATGCTTATTTTGTAATAATTTTTGTTTTATAAAAAGGAAAGTACGCTGGGCGTGGTGGCTCATGCTTGTAATCCCAGCACTTTGGCAGGCCGAGGCGGGCGGATCACGAGGTCAGGAGTTCGAGACCATCCTGGCCAATATGGTGAAACCCTGTCTCTACTAAAAATACAGAAGAATCATTTGAACCCAGGAGGTGGAGGATGCAGTGAGCCAGGATTGCGCCACTGCACTCCAGCCTGCGGGACAGAGTGAGACTCTGTCTCAAAAAAAAAAAAAAGAAAACCGTTGTTGGTTTGGTCTAGTTGAATAAATATTACTAGACATCCACAGTACGCTAGGCTCTGTTTTGATGGGCTCAGGATCTACTGGAGAAGACATAAGTCAATAGATGATTTTGGAGTCTGATACTAAGAAATAAATGCATTAGAAACCATGAGGATGGAGAAGAGATGCTTTGATCTGGCATGAGAATAAAGGAAAGGTTTCCTGGAGGTGAAGTTAAATCTTGAAAGAGGAATAAGTTTGTTAGAGATAGGGAGTGAAGAAAATTTGAGATGTAGAGAGGAGCATAAACAAGGCATGGAGGACTGGGCATGGTGGCTCATGACTGTAATCTTGGCACTTTGTGAGGCCAAGATGGGAGGATCACTTGAGCCCAGGAATTCAAGATCAGCCTGGGCAACATAGCGAGACCCCATCTCAAAAAAAAAAAAACAAAAAATAAACAAGGCAGGCATGGGGTGGAGGGCATTAAATAACTTTCAAAGCAGGTTTTCTGAAACTTACTTTGATTGGATTAACTTAGATCACATATTGACCCAAAACCTATCTTTGTGATTGGGAGGATATGATTGGGGTGTATTAATATTAATACATCTCTTCCTATGTCAGCATTGGGGACTTAACATGTGTAGCTTGAAATTGACCATGATAGGAGTGTTTGCACCACAGAAATTGTCCAACCCTATGTATCTGGCGCTTTTTATTTTTTGTAAAAATGTTTTGCTGTTTACCAGTACACCACTAGATATAATGATTGGTTTAAGTAAATCCGAGTCAGCCTCAGCTGGCAGTAAAGTCAGTTACTGTTTACTTTTAGTTTTCTCCCCTCCCACCAGACTCATTCTCTGCTCTACTCTACTCTTTGGAAAGCTGACTGTATAGAGTACATCATTCAGGCTCTCTTCCTCTGGTTTCCAGTTAGATTTGGCCAATGGGAGGCTTTGGCAGGAGATCGGAGGGCAGGAGAGAGAAGATCAGGATATTTATTTCCTGCTCCCTCCCTCTCTTGGTGCCATGATCCACAGTGCCTGTATCCCTCTAACAACAGCCACTGTCAGGTAGCCCACAGCTCCCACTCTTATCAGGATCTAGTAACACCATTTCCTCCCTTTGCCCTTCAGACCTGGGGATGGTAAAGGCTTTGGGCTGTTGTCAGCTTCCTTAACCTTGGGAAAAGTCCCTTCGAAAAGTGACCTAGGCTGAGCATGGTGGCTCATGCCTGTAATCCCAGCACTTTGGGAGGTTGAGGTGGGAGGATTGCCTGAGCTCGGGAGTTTGAGTCCAGCCCAGGCAACCATGGCGAAACCCCGTCTCTACCAAAAATACAAAAAATTAGCCAGGTGTGGTGACACACACCTGTGGTCTCAGCTATTTGGGAGGCTGAAGTGGGGGATCACTTGAACCTGGGAGGCAGAGGTTGCAATGAACTGAGATCTCGCCACTGCACTGTAGCCTGGGCAATAGAGTGAGACCCTGTCTTGAAAAAAGAAAAGAAAAGAAAAAAGAAAAGTGGCCCATACACTTTTCACAACCTCAACTGATTGTGCCTTCCGTTTCCTGCCTGGATCCTGACGGATAGTGTCATCTTCCTCCTAGCTCATAGGCTATAATAGGCTATGTGGGAAAAGGTAGGTATCAAAAAAAAAAAAAGGGATATTATTAGGAGATCAGGGGAAGTGGATGTTGAGCTGGCAACAAACAAATGTTTATTACATTCGATTTGAGGTCGTGTGGTGGTGATATTCAAGAGAGTATATCCGGTAACACTTGAACACTCAGAGGCAGGTCATGGCTAGTAATATAGATTGGGAAATCATTATCCTATTAGTGGTTGTTAAATCTACAAGTGAATAGGATTGTCCAAGGAGAATATGTTGAATGACTGTATATTCAGGCTAGATCTCTAAGGAACACCAGTGTTTAAAGGATGGATAAGAAAATAACAGCCTTAGATATTTGATACATACTGTCAGAGATGTGGGGAGACAGAGAGAGAGTGAGTGAGTACCTGTGTGTGTGTATGTGTAACACAATCAGTGGTGGAGTTGGTTGGAGGGAAACTAAAGAGATTCTGATTTTAAATTGTAATCCATGTCTCTTTGTTCTAAACCAAGGGTTGACAAACATTTTCTGTAAAGGGCCAGAGAGTATTTTAGACTTTGTGGGCTACATGGTCTCTGGTGGCAACTATTCAATTCTGCAAAAAATGCAGCCACAGATAAATACATCAACAAATGAACATGGCTGTGTTCTAATAAAAGTTTATTTTAAAAGACATTGTAAATTTTTTTTAGCTGTTTACCAAAAGACCATTGGATGTCATAATTGATTTAGGCCAATCTGGTCACACCCAGAGCTGGCAGTCAGGTCAGTTGCTGGTTATTTTTAGTTTGTTCCCTTTCTACTAGATCCATTTGCTTCTATTTAGCTCGTGGGCCATAATTTGCTGACCTTTGCCCTAAACCAACCACTCCCTTGACATAAATTATCCCTTGGATATCTCAGAGGCACCTTAAATGCATCCAGAATCAAACTCCTGTTCCCCTGCCAAGCCTAGTACTTTTCTAGTCTTCCCTTCTCAGTGAATGGCATCAGGAAGTCAGAAACCTGGGAGTCATCCTTCATATCTCCCTTTCCCTAATATTCCACAGCCATACTTAGTTCAAACTTCCCTTCTTTCTTTCTTGACTACCATAGTAACCTCCTCAGTAATTTCCCTATATTCACTCATTCACAATTTTTTTTTCTTTAAGAGACGAAGGAAGTCTCACTCTATCACCCAGGCTGGAGTGCAGTGGTGCGATCTTGGCTCAGTGCAACCTCCACCTCCCACCACCACACCTAGCTAATTTTTGCATTTTTGGTAGAGACGGCGTTTCACCATGTTGGCTGGGCTGGTCTCGAACTCTTGACCTCAGGTGATCCACCCGCCTGGGCCTCCCAACATGCTCAATTTCCCCATATTCACTCTTGATTCCTTGTAAGTAAGTGTCTTCTCTGAAGTGATCTTTTAAGAATGCAAATTTCATCAGGTCTCTTCTTGTTCGGTCCCACAGTTAAGTACTTTCCATGGCTTCCTATTACTCTAAGGATAAGGACCCAAATCTCTAATGTCCTGCCTGGTCTGGTTTTTGTTTACTTCCCAACCACATCTCATTCTATTTTCTCTCCCTGTCGTATTTTTTGTGTTGCAGTCACACTCCTTTTCAGCCCCTTGACTGACTAAGCTCCTTCCTGGTGCAGGACCTTTGCATGTGCTGTGTCCTCTGCCTGGAATGCCCTCCCTCTCCTCATCTTGTTACCTCTTCCTTCAGATCTTAGCTCAAGAGTAACTTTCAGGGAAGCTTTCATTAACCACTCTCCTCTCCCCCAACATAACAGGGGCCGTACCTGTAGCCACTTTCTTTTTCCTTCCTTTATAGTAGTTATCCGAGTTTGTAATTATGCATTTGTCTTCATGATTAGTTAATTAATGTATCAAACTTCTACTGTGTTTCAAGTATACAAGGGAGTGTGTTTATTTTGCTTGCATTTAATTCCAAACCCAGAGGATGGCACAAAACAGATGCTCAATAAATGTATGTTTGAAGAATGAGTGAATGAATGAGGTAATTGACATGCAAGCTTTGGGATAGAGAAGTTCATTAGTCACTGGTAGAGGATCCAGTAAAATAAGGATAGAAAAGTGTCTACTGGAGTTTTTATCCCTCGGATTTTACAATTTTAAGATATATGATGCCTTTTACCACAAGTGGTAGTGGAGTTCAGTTGTACCATAAAGTCCATAAGTGAATGGGAAGGAGGAAATGGAGACCTCATGTATAGGCTACTCTTTCACAAACTTGGCTTAGAAGGGAGAGAAAGGGCAGTAGTTGGTAACTAGAGTAATATTACAGTGTTAAGAAAAGATTTTTTAAAATTGCTATTTGTTTCTAAGGATGGGAGAAACCTGTGTATTTAGAGGCTGAAGGGGAGGGGTTGAAGGCAGTAGAAAGGGTTTTTTCTTTTTTTTTTTTTTTTTGAGACAGAGTCTTGCTCAGTCACCCAGGCTGGAGTGCAGTGGTGTGATCTCATCTCACTGCAATCTCTGCCTCCCAGTTTCAAGCGATTCTCCTGCCTCAGCTTCCTGAGTAGCTGGGACTACAAGCGTGTGCCACCATGTCCGGCTAATTTCTTTTGTATTTTTAGTAGAGACAGGGTTTCACTGTGTTGCCCAGGCTGCTCTTGAACTCCTGGCCTCATATGATCCGCCTGCCTCGGCCTCCCAAAGTGCTGGGACTATAGGCGTGAACCACTATGCCCGGCCTAAAGAGGGTTTTCCTGCTAAAGCAGGGAATAGAGGGGATGAATCCAGGCAGAGCAGAGGACCTGGCCTTGCATAGGAAAAGGGACACCACATCCTTTCAGTTGGAAGTAAGGATGGGAGCAGATGCAGGAATGTGTGTACCTGGGCCGTTTATATGGCCTCAAGTTTCATGACGATGTAAGAGGTAACATTTTCTTCTGAGAATGAGGGGTTTGGAGGTTGCATGGAGGACTGAGGAAGAATGCCAAGGGCTTGAGGAATCATGGAATGGGAAGCTAACCAAGGTCAGTTAAAGGTTTGCCAGGCCTCGTTGAGGACTCAGCTGTGGGTGACATTAACACATTTCTTATGGTAATTGTCCAGTTGTGTGATTTTTCTTGTTCAGGGTATACTAGCCCAGTCTAGTTGTGGTCATCTAGAGCTGAGCTTTTCCTGAAAGGGTGCAATGGAAAGATAGGAGTGTAGGGGAGTTAAGAGTATTGAATGTACTATAAAAAAGGTGATAGGAATAAAGTGGGTGATTTACAAGCATGCTTTGTTCCTATACTAGAATTTCTGGTGACCTGTCCGCCTGTTTCTCTCAGTGTCTCTCTGCCTGCTCCCCTTGCTCTGAATTTTTGCCCTGAAGGTGCTAACATTTGATAGAGGAATAGCCTTTGTAACTAGGTGCAATCCATGGCATCTGTGCCTGTGCAGGATTATGTACCTAGTGTTAGGAGGAGAAAGGGCGATGAACCGCATCAGGGAATTTGGAAGGCACCACAAAGGGTGCCGATATTTGAGCTGGAATTTGAAGGTGTGTGAATGTTGGGGATGTGGCGTGGTGGGGAACAACCCAGGCAGGATTGTTAGAGGTGGGGAGAGCCTTTCAGACAGAGAGCTGTTCAAAGAGAGGCTCAGTGACTTGAAAGGACACTACATGTGGGAAATGGCAGGACGTTCAAGTAATGATGAAGGGATTGGGAAAGTAGATGGGATGCAGTGACAGAAGTGTGGGGCTAGATTGCCACTGTTTGAATTTTATTTTGTAGCCCAATAGGAAATTATTGAACGTTTTTGAATATGTGTGGTGTTCATTTTAATAATAATAGCCAACATTTATTAAAGTCTTTATTCCAGATGCTGTGCCAAGCATTTCATGTTGTGAAATGAACAACATGATCAAAATAAAAAGTTATCTTTTTCGATTATGGTCGCTCTTCAGAGTGATCCAGTGAAGTAGATCTTGTTATTATTCCCATTTACCAAGTGAAGACATTGAAGCTTGAACTGGTTAGGTAACTGAGATCAAGGTCTCATAACCAGAAAGTAGCTGAGCTAGAACTCAAGTACACGTCTGGCTAATTCTCAATCTGTATTTTAAATCTCTATACTATACTTATGTTTTAGGATAAAGGAATAGACATGGGGAGAGTGTAGATTGTCCGTTCATTTCCACCTCCCAGTTTTTAGAGTTAGATCTTGAGTGATGAATAAGGATTTTCTTACAGGGATGGGTCAGGATTGCAGGCCTAAGAGAGTGGGGACTGAGGGATAAAAGCTTTCCAGCAGAGGGACAGCGTTTGCAAAGGCACAGAAGGCAGGACAGGTTTAGCCTGGCAAAGTCAGAAAGGGTGCCATAGGCATACCAGAAGTAATCTTCATCTTTGGGATGGGTCATATTCTTACGAGTTCTTATTAGTGGGTTCAGTTTTGGTCTCCTCCTTTTAAAAGGAATGTCAACAGACTGGATTGTCTAGAGAGGAGCAAGAAAAATGACTCAAAGCTGGCAGAGGTAAAGGCAGTGGAACTGATGACTCATAACTGTGACAGGAAAGGTTGAGAGTGTGTGGGCAGGACTGAAGAGGTGGCAGTAATGACAGTGACACTGTCTAACACGCACTGAGCACTTACTCTGGTTTGAGTAGGCTTCTTAGTGTGGTATGTGTTTTAACTCTTTTAATCCTCCCAGTGGCCTTCTGAGGTAAGTACTATTATCACCATTCCCATGAGGGTGAGGAGACTGAAGCAGTACGGTAACTTGCTAAGGTTGCAGACCCAGCAGGTAACAGTGCCAGGATTTGAACCCAGACCCTCTGGCGTAGGAGCCGTGACCTGCGTGCTCAATCACTACACCGTTCTGTCTGTACTGGAAGCACTGCTGATTTTCAGGACAGCGTGTGGGTTTGCACTTTTCTGAAATCTTGCTGCTCTGTTTGTCTTGGCCACCAGAAGATTCATGGCTTCTCGAGGTAGATAAGGAAGCAGGAAGAACAAAGTACTGGCAATGTAATTTCCTAAAATATGGCTCTGTAGGGAAAGATAAGTTTTTGTTCTCTGAAAGCAGAAGGAACTGGTTAGAATAAAGTGCCAGCCCTTTTCAGGGAGATAAAGTGTCAGATTTGGGTACATACATGAGTGGTTTTGGGAAAAATAAGTCTCTAGTGGGTTTTAAAATGATACTTTATTTTTACTTGCTAGAATGCATTCACCTATTCTGTTTTCTTCCCCATGATTTACTTTTAATGGACGTGTGATTCCTCAGCTAGCTTTAAGAAAAAGGGAAAAACTAGATAGTACCTTGGGGGCAGTTTCAGAAAAGTATTCGAAATAAATGTTCCCATTCTTACTTCCTATTCTCATTTTGCTGTTGATGAGGCAATGGTAGCTTCATGATGCAACCATGCTATACTTGGAGTAAGTCCCTTAGACCACAAAAACTGTCATATTCCCAGAGTGTGTGTGTGTGTGTGTGTGTGTGTGTGTGTGTGTGTGTGTGTGTCTGTGGGGGATGGAAGGGGATGGGTGATGTTGCCTTTTAGCCAGCCATGGGCAGACCCATTGTTTGTAGTTAACTGAACCACAAGCCTGTATCTGGGAAAATGCTGGTGTGACCAGATTTTAAATTTTTACACAAGCCTTAGGTTATGATTTAAGATTAGAAAATGATTGAAAAATACTATCTTTGATTAATGCAACTATCAATTCCTTGTCCCTTGTGGGCTTGCCTGAGAATATATTTATTCATATTTATTGCCCTGGCTTTTTGATGGGGGCTCTAAAAATAATTGTTCACTTACATCTGTAGATTCCACCCACATGAATGCATTTTAAGTGTTTGGGTTTGCTTTGATTAGGTGTTTATATCGTCCTTTCCTTGGAGATTCACGCAGATGCCCATGTCCGAGGTTATGTTGGAGAAAAGATCAAGCTGAAATGCACTTTCAAGTCAACTTCAGATGTCACTGACAAGCTTACCATAGACTGGACATATCGCCCTCCCAGCAGCAGCCGCACAGTATCAGTAAGTGTGTACTTTTTTGGAGCGTTCCTTTGGTCAACGGGTTTGGAATTGTTTTACTGCACATCACAGGCATGCCTGAGGCCATCTCATCTCAGAGTAGAAGATGGGCTTCTACTTTAATAGAGATAGATGAACTTTTATCCTATATGACATTCATTTGGTCATGTAGGGCCCTGTGTAAGAATTCTGTAAATAAGCTGCAGGAAAAAAAACTGTCAGAAACTCAGAGGAAATGTGGTTTAATTTTTTTTCCTCTTTGTTGTTTCTTTTTGCATTACTTCATAGCTTCATTTTCAGATTTAATGTACTGAGAAGAGTACCTTCAGGACAATTGAATAGAAATATACTACGGGTCCAGTCACAGACGTCCTTTCTCTTAAGGCTGCTCATTTTCTGTCATATTAAGTTGTCTCAGTGGGTGTATCTCTTTGCATATTTGTGCTTTGTGGATTTATCTTGACACTTTTTTTCCAGTGTATAAACATCTGCATTGATTTATATGGCTGCCTTTGAAGGAAATGGTGGCACCTCGTGTTGGTGACAGATGTTGGTGACAGATGGTCTTGCAATATTGGAAGCAATAAACCTTTGTCACACATATAAAACACATTTATGGTCCAAGTTGCATTGTAGGTGTCTAACTGAAGATTAAAATGCTATAAAATTTTTTTCTCTTTAAGCTTCCAGCAGTATCCTTAGCTCAGGATAGATGTTATTCAAGAATGTGAATGTCATAGCTGTATGGAAGATTGTATTTTTTTAAGTATTGTTAATTTATTTATCCCGTTTCCTTCACTGGAAAAATGTCCTCTTTGACTTTGTGTAAATAAGCTTTGCATTCTGTGTTAGGAGCCATTGTAGAATGCCACATAGCTTGAGGCTAGGCAGGTGACTCCAGTGAAAGAAGCTGGGCTGTATTCATGCTCCCCTCCCACTTTTTTTTCAGACTTGAAATAGTTCACTTGATTCCGAGTGATCAGGAAACTGGGGCTGGCCTTATTTGGCTCTGCCTCCTTGGTCAAAAGTAGGACAGAGCAAGCAATGGGGAGCTTCCTGGATGAGAAACAGCAGCTCTCTTCTAGTGCTGCCCTCTGCGAGACTGGTCAGAAAATCGGCAAACTCATACAAGTTGGAATTAAAGTTACGTAACATGATGTTGCAGTCATGGAATGAGTCAGTCAAGATTGTGTCAGATTAATCAATAAGCAAGGATATGAGTTTCATGAACTTAACATTGAATTTACGAGCTAGACTAATCTCGAGGATATACAATGGGCCGTGTTTTGTCAATAAGGAGTTCCAAACTCTTTTACACTGATGCTGATAATTAGTGGTAAGGATTCTTTACCTCCCCCTTTGAAATGTTCAACACAGTTATTATTTCTCATTATCTGTCTTTATCACTAAATGTAAGTTCCATGAGAGTAGGAACTATGCCTGTGTGGCTCCCACCGTATCCTTTTGCTTAACAATGCCTAGCACATTAGAAATCTGCAGCAGGCCGGGCGCGGTGGCTCAAGCCTGTAATCCCAGCACTTTGGGAGGCCGAGATGGGTGGATCGCGAGGTCAGGAGATCGAGACCATCCTGGCTAACACGGTGAAACCCCGTCTCTACTAAAAAATACAAAAAACTAGCCGGGTGAGGTGGCGGCACCTGTAGTCCCAGCTACCCGGGAGGCTGAGGCAGTAGAATGGCGTGAACCCAGGAGGCGGAGCTTGCAGTGAGCTGAGATCCGGCCACAGCACTCCAGCCTGGGTGACAGAGCGAGACTCCGTCTCAAAAAAAAAAAAAAAAAAGAAAGAAATCTGCACCAAATATTTGTTGAATAAATGCATGAACAAATGAACAAAGAAGTGAGTCAGCATCTTTTCTGGGAAGTTGCCTTTCAAAATTGGGCAATTCAGTGGTGTAAATACCCAGGTTCCTAAATGGGAAGGTACCAAGTAACAAAGAAAGAGGAAAGCCTGTATTTTGCATAAGCCATATTGCATAAGTCATATTGTATTGTAATACCTGCCTGGCCTGCCCCAGGTATAATTAGGCTTTTGGTGATGAAGTGTCTAATCAAGGCTTTTGATAAGTGTCTGATAATTAGACTTTTGGTGATGAAATGTCTGATCAAGTCCTAGGCAGCATTGTTTTAATTCAACATATATTCATTGAGTACTTATCACGTATTAGACTTAGGGATTATATTAATTGTCAAGGTAGATAACTTGAGAGAGGCTGAATTATATTACACCCTCCTCCTTTGAGAATAAGCAAAAATCTCCCTTTTGTCACCTGCTAGTTGTATACCTTAGAGCAACTCACTTAGTCTTTTGTTTGGCTTTGTTTTCTTCCTTTCTTTCCTTTTTTTTTTTTTTTTTTTTTGAGGCAGAGTCTAGCTCCATTGCCCAGGCTGGAGTGCAATGGCACAATCTTGGCTCACTGCAATCTCTGCCTCCTGGGTTCAGGCAATTTTCATGTCTCAGCCTCCCAAGCAGCTGGGATTATAGGTGTATGCCACCACACTCGGCTAATTTTTGTATTTTTAGTAGAGATGGGGTTTCACCATGTTGGCCAGGCTGGTCCTGAACTCCTGAGCTCAAGTGATGCGCTCACCTCGGCCTCCCAAAGTGCTGGAATTACAGGCATGAGCCACCATGCCCAGCCTGTTTTCCTTTTTATACGTTTGGGATAATTATACCTGCCTCATGTAGTTCAATGTAGTTGTGAGGCTCAAGTGAGTAAATGTGTGGCAATTATTGGCAAACTGTAGAGTGCTATTCAAATATGAGACGCTACTTTAGAACCAAGTTTCCCAACTTTGGCCCTGTTGACATTTTGAGCCAGATGATTCTTTATTGTGGCTGCTGTCCTGCGCATTGTAGGATATTTACTAGCATCCCTGGCTTCTACCCACTAGATGCCAGTAGCATATCCCCAGTTGTGACAATTGAAAATGTCTTCAGATATTGCCAATATCTCTTGGAGGGTGAAATTGCCTCTGGTTGAGAACTATTACTTTAGGGTTCCAGGGAGAATTTAGAAGCGATTCAAGGATTAGGATCCCAGAAGTCTCTCATCGGGCCTTTTTCTGATCAGTTTTGTGAACCTATAGGATGGAGGTTAAAAAAAAAGCATAAAAAGTTGCCCAACTGAAAAAAAAAAAAAACCCACACCATTATACAGTTGTATTTTATTTTGGACCTACTGAGGTTTATATTTTCATTGCATTTTCCAAGTTAACTTTTTCTCTCGTGGTGTTGCTTTCTTAGATATTTCATTATCAGTCTTTCCAGTACCCAACCACAGCAGGCACATTTCGGGATCGGATTTCCTGGGTTGGAAATGTATACAAAGGGGATGCATCTATAAGTATAAGCAACCCTACCATAAAGGACAATGGGACATTCAGCTGTGCTGTGAAGAATCCCCCAGATGTGCACCATAATATTCCCATGACAGAGCTAACAGTCACAGAAAGGGGTAAGCTCATTGCCACCAACCTTCTTCTGCAGTGCTCTGTGACTGCGGTGGTGCTTTCTGGAGAGCTCGATGATAAACAAAGCTGTCTATCTTTGTAAGCCAGTTGGGTCATTAAATCATTGAGTCAAAGTAATTTTTCTGCCATCCCAATATGTATGTTGGGGTGAATTTTTAATCTTTATTTTAAAAACTGAATTTTCTCTTCAGATGTTGTCATAGTTTCTCCATTACCCTTTTTTTAAGTTTTAAAACCAAAGTTCTTATGGAATGCATAGAAAACCCCTGAGCAAATATAGGGTTGTTATCTTTGTGAAATGGAAGTATTCCAGTTCTCCTAGCATGTTCATACTCCCAGTTATGAGATAGTGTTCTTGCCTGTGTCTTGAAAGGGTACCCCCCTAACCATGAGAGGTAGTGCTTTTCTTTTACGTTGCAAAGAACAGTAGTTTCCCTTTACCGTGAAACAGGAGGAGAGTAGATTAAGTACTGATTTTTTTTTTCTACGTTATTCCCTGATGACGATTAAGTGGTCATTCTAGTCCTTAACTGGATTTGAGCCAAAGATTTAGAGGCACATTATGGGTCATTATAGATTCATCATCATTTCTCAAGTCTTTTTCAAGTTTCTCTCCCTCCCTTTTTCGCTCCTTCTCTCCCTCCCTTCCTTCCTTCTTCCTTCCCCACTTCCCTTCTTTTCTCCTTCCCTTCCTCTCTCCCTCTCTCATTTCTTCCTTCTCTTTCCCTTTCTTGCTTTCTGTCTCTCTCACTTTCTTACCTCTTTTCTTTTAAAGGGAATAACTTGTAGGTTTCAAAGATGAGCACATTCATACTCCTGGCAGAAGAAGAAAATGGTACAGTTTTGCTGGAAGGCAGTTTGGCAGTATGAATCAGGTGCCTTAAAACTTTAGGCCCTTTGATCTAGTAATTCCATTGTAAATTTCATCTTAAGGAATTAGAGCTAAAGATGAAGATTTATGTACAAGCCTGGCCATCCGAATGTGACTCATAGATTCTAAGAATTTGCAACAACTTGAATGTCCAGCATTAGAGGATTAGTTCTATAAATTATTCAATATGATAGAATGCTATGCAGCCATTACACATCACTTCTGGAAGGAATTGTTAATTATTTATCATATAATAAGTTAAAAAGGAGGTTAAAAATAATATGTAATTTATGATCCATACTTAAAAATATATATTCCCCCCATGCACCCCATACCCAGTACCCCTGGAAGACGATTAAGTGGGTAGATACCAAAGTCTTCTTCCTAGGAGTGGGATCGTGGGTACATTTTTATTCTTCATTGTACTTTTGTGTATTTTCTACCTTTTACACAATGATTCATTACTTTTGGAATCAGAACAAATATAAGAGCAAAAGTAGAACCTAGTTGCTCATGTCACAGGAGGCATATTTGCATGTCCCTGTCTTTTCCCTTCTCTTTCTCCACCTCTAGGTTTTGGCACCATGCTTTCCTCTGTGGCCCTTCTTTCCATCCTCGTCTTTGTGCCCTCAGCCGTGGTGGTTGCTCTGCTGCTGGTGAGAATGGGGAGGAAGGCTGCTGGGCTGAAGAAGAGGAGCAGGTCTGGCTATAAGAAGTCGTCTATTGAGGTTTCAGATGAGTAAGTCCAGCAGGAGCCCTGGGCAGCAAGCCTGTTTCCTCCTTAGCGCCCTACCCAGACCCCCACATCCACACCTTCCTTTCTTCTGGACCGAGTTTAGTTCTGCTGGTGAACTTTCTTTTCAAAGAGAATAGTTCTGCTAAGGGCTGCCAAAAGGAAGGTTGGAAGTGAAGTATGTGAATATTAATTTGGAGAGAGATGGGGGAGTTGATATATGGTCCTAGTCTTCTGCTTTGGAAATCAGATTGTACAGTGCCATGGTCTGAATAAATTCTGAAGTTGATGTTTCATTCTTTCAATTCCAGGTCAATTATTTTTCCTTCTGCTTGTATTTGGCACTGAGCTGATGATGTTTCCTGATAGAAAATGCCTGAGCAATGAGAGAGGCTTTAAGAATAGCTGTGGAGGGCAAAAGCAATTTGAATAAGCAAGATCTATTCTTGGTCAGCATATGTTCTGAAGTGAGGGGCTACATAGATTGTGGTTATCAAAAAGATTTATTAAACATTATTCTGGGCCGGGCACGGTGGCTCAAGCCTGTAATCCCAGCACTTTGGGAGGCCAAGACGGGCGGATCACAAGGTCAGGAGATCGAGACCATCCTGGCTAACACAGTGAAACCCCGTCTCTACTGAAAAATACAAAAAACTAGCCGGGCGAGGTGGCGGGCGCCTGTAGTCCCAGCTACTCCGGAGGCTGAGGCAGGAGAATGGCGTAAACCCGGGAGGCGGAGCTTGCAGTGAGCTGAGATCCAGCCACTGCACTCCAGCCTGGGCGACAGAGCGAGACTCCGTCTTCAAAAAAAAAAAAAAAAAAAAAACAACATTATTCTGCCAGTGAGCAGGCGCGATCTAGTATATTCCCTAAAAATAAATGTAGTAAAAGGAAATCAAAACAAACATCTACATAAAACTCCTGTTCTCCATTATCTATGTCAGGGGAGGGGAGTCTTACATCGAGAAGGTCCAGAATTCTCTGTGTGTGTGTGTGTGCATTTATTCAATAATAAGAGACCATCCTGTGCCCTTTCCAAGGAATCTGTGGCTCTAAAAAGGCAAAGAACTCTTGGTAAAAAATGCTAATGTCTATTTCTAAGCATGGTATCCAAAACCCCTTATGATTTTACTCTAAGTCACATTGTTTCCTGACATCTCCCCACGTCCCAGCTGCCATGAACTTATTTATTTGCCCTAACATACTATACTTAGGTCAAATATTTTTCCTAACTCTTTCTCATCCTCTAAGACCCCGCCTTTTGTCTTGCTGGTAATGCCCTCCTTCCTTCTCTTGTTTGCCTGGAAACTCTTTCTTATCCTCCAAGACCCAGCTGAAATAGCCCCTTCTCTTGAGTTTCCCTGAGTCCTCAGGGAACAATTAGTCACTCCTCGCTCTTTGCTGCTGCAGCAGTTTGACCTTAACTCTATTAAAACACTTATCACACTGCATTATAACGTATTTGTTAAGTTGTAACAGGTCTTTCACCCCCATCATGAGCTCTTTACAGCCCCAAGTTTTATTTATCTTTTTACCTCTAGGCTAGCACAATGTTGAGACTTTGTCAGTGCTCGCTACACTTCTGAATGAGTGATTATTTATTGAGCAGTTATTATGTGCCAGGCACTATGGTATGTGTTTCACATGTATTTATTTTTTATTTACTCCTAACAACTATGCTTTAAGGGTGGGTGGTGATATGTGCATTTTTTTGTTTGTTTGTTTTTTGAGATGGGAGTGTCACTCACTCTATCGCCCAGGCTGGAGTACAGTGGTGTAATCTCAGCTCACTGCAACCTCTGCCTTCTGGGTTCAAGTGATTTCGCACCTTAGCCTCCTGAGTAAGTGGAATTACAGGTGTGTGCCACAATGCCCAGCTAATTTTTGTATTTTTAGTAGAGATGGGGTTTCGTCATGTTGGCCAGGCTGGTCTCGAGCTCCTGACTTCAGCTGATCCACACACCTCATCCTCCCAAAGTGCTGGGATTACAGGCATGAACCACTGCGCCTGGCCAATATGTGCATTTTACAGATGAGGAAACAGGCTTCTGGGGCTTAAATAATTTGCCCAGTCACCCAGCTCGTGAGTGGAAGAGCTGGAATCTAAAACCAGACCTGTCTCATTTCAACACCTGTACTTTTAACTGCTCTACTCTATTGAGCATAGTGGTGATTCAGATGTGGTTTGTCCTCTTTTTACAGCACTGATCAGGAGGAGGAAGATGCATGCATGGCGAGGCTCTGTGTCCGTTGCGCTGAGTGCCTGGTAAGTGCATGCCATTCCTTCTGCTTACTGCTGATGTCCCACTTTCCTGCTTACCTAACAGGATCCATCCTATGCCCTCAGACGCAGCAGAGGATATGCAGTTAGGTCCAAGCAAGATATGAGCCAGCATCTTCCCCCAAAGCATTTTGGACTCAGGGGACCCCTACCAATTCTAACCATGATTTGTTTCATGTCTCATGGGCAGAAAGTGGTGGTCTTAGGTTAGTGAAGGGGGCCACGTAGAGTAGTTTCTACTGACTGACAGAAAATCCCAAAACAGGAGTGTCCTGTGCCACTGAATTCATACTAGGAGACTTCGACTGGCTGGACCCAACCCTGAATTTAACTTTTCCACCGAGCCGTAGTATTTTTCAGGGAGTTAGGGAGATATAACCTTTTAGGTAACTTGATGTCTTTTATCAATAAGAAATACCACCCCGGAAGGCCCAAGTTTTGATTTAAATGTCAAAAGGCTGTCATCCCTCCTGCTTTTAGTACTCGCTGTGACTAATGACAGAATCAGAGAGTCCAGTTAGGAGGCTGGGGTGGGTGTCCTAGGATCCTAGCAGGAGGGAAGACTCTCTGATGTGGTGCAGTTGAAAACAGGTCATAAAGAAGTTCTGATCCCGTATGATACATACCTGTCATTGCCTCCTGTTTACTTATTGCCAAGCTCACACTTGGCTTGATGACTAATTGCAGTGTTTTTTGTTTCTGTTTGTCTCATGCACTTAAGTATCAAAGGGACGATGAGAGAAAGGTTGGTATTGCCAGTGCAGAGGACCTAATACCAACCTTTGGAGGCTCGGATATTTTTGAGAACACAAAATAAGTTAATGTTCATATGGTTATTATCCACATTTCAGATATTAATCCATTCAACAGTGATTTGTTGAGCATCTGTCACATGCCATGTGTACTGTTCTAGGTGCTTAGGAACCAGCAGTGAACAAAACCGACAAAAATTCCTACCCTCTGAGAACTGAATGTTCTTTGCCTGGAAAACTTTCTCATCCTCTAAGACTCCATTGAATTGGGGTACAAATACTCACAAAGTTTTAAAAAATAAGTAAAATATATAGTATATGAGATAGTACTTAATGATATGGAGAAAAAAAGCAGAAAAGGGGGATGGGATGGCTGGATAGGGAGTGTGACATTAAATAGGTTAGGGACAACCTCAGTGAGAAGATATTCGAGCAAACACCTGAGAGAAGCAAGCCATATGGCTATTGTGGAGGAGCCTTTCAGGCAGAAGAAATGACAGGTGCAAAGGCTCTGAGGAGGGGCCATGACTGGGATGTTCTTGGAGTAACAAGAGGGCAGTATGGCAGGAATGAAGACAGCAAGGCAAAGAATAGTATTTGTTGACATCAGAGAAGTAACGCAACAGCTACATCTTAAAGAACTTTGTAGATGATTGTAATGACCTGGACTTCTACTCAATGAAATGGAATCCATTGGAGGGTTTGGGAAGAGAAGCACTATCAACTGATGTCTATTTTAAAAGTATTACTCTGGCTTTTGTGTTGAGAATGGGTGGTAATGAACAATGACAGAATCAGAGAGTCCAATTAGGAGGCATTTGCATTAATCCAGGTAGCTGAAGATGCTGGTAGTTTGAACCAGGGTGGTGGTGGTGGAGGTGGTGAGGAGTGGTTGTATTCTGATTATAGTTTGAAGGTAAAGCCAGAAGGATTTACTGCTTTTGCGTTTATATATGAAAAAATGAGAGGACTCAAGGATAGTTCCAAGATTCTAACTTGAGCAACTGGTAGAATAGAGTTACCATTTGCTAATATGTGGAAGTCTGTGGGTGAATCAGATTTTAGGAGGAAGATCAGAAGTTGGGTTTGGACATATTAAGTTTGAAATACTTACTAAACTTCCAAGTGGATGTGTGGAGTAGGCAGTTGTGGGTGTGGAGTTCAGAAGAGAGGTCTAGACTGAAGATAGAGATTTAGGAGCCATTAGCAGATAGGGACTGATAGAGACATTTCCTCCAGGGAAATGAATGTAGATAGGAAAGGGGTCAGAGGAGGGAGCTTGGGCCCTCCTAGATTTCTAGTATGGGAAGATGAAGAGGACTTATTAGTAAAGAGGCTAAGAAAGATTAACTAGTGAGGTAGGAAGAAAATCAGGAGATTTTGGTATCCTGGGAATCAAGTGAAGAAGTATTTTAGGGCGGCGTAGTCTCCTGCAGCGTTGGGGGTCTGTCTCGCAATACTCGGAAGCAGGACCCCGGCGTGGCCTAGCAAGTCATGGCGATGAAGGCCGTGTGCATGTTGAAGGGCGACAGCCCAGTGCAGGGCACCATCAATTTCGAGCAGAAGGAAAGTAATGGACCAGTGAAGGTGTGGAGAAGCATTACAGGATTGACTGAAGGCCTGCATGGATTCCATGTTCATCAGTTTGGAGATAATACATAAGGCTGTACCAGTGCAGGTCCTCACTTTAATCCTCTATCCAGACAACATGGTGGGCCAAAGGATGAAGAGAGGCATGTTGGAGACCTGGGCAATGTGACTGCTGGCAAAGATGGTGTGGCCAATGTGTCTTTTGAAGATTCTGTGATCTCACTCTCAGGAGACCATTCCATCATTGGCTGCACATTGGTGGTCCATGAAAAAGCAGATGACTTGGGCAAAGGTGGAAATGAAGAAAGTAAAAAGACAGGAAATGCTGGAAGTCGTCTGGCTTGTGGTGTAATTGGGATCGCCCAATAAACATTCCCTTGGATGTAGTCTGAGGCCCATTAACTCATCTGTTATCCTGCTACCTGTAGAAATGTATCTTGATAAACATTAAACACTGTAATCTTAAAAGTGTAATTGTGTGACTTTTGCTTAGTACCTGTAATGAGAAACTGATTTATGATCGCTTGGAAGATTTGTATAGTTTTATAAAACTCAATTAAAATGTCTGTTTCAATGACCTGTATTTTGCCAGACTTAATCACAGATGGGTATTAAACTTGTCAGAATTTCTTCAATTCTCATTCAAGCCTGTGAATAAAAACCCTGTATGGCACTCATTTTGAGCCTATTAAAAGAATCCAAGTTCAAACTAAAAAAAAAAAAAAAAAAAAAAAGAAGTATTTTAGGAAATAGTGATCTTGAGAGTGATTAACTGTATCATTTGCTGTGGAGTCAGGTGAAGTAAAATGAGAGCTGATAATTGATTATTGGATGATTTTGGAATATGGAAGTCATTGGTGACCTTGGCAAAAGGAGCTTCAGTGGAATATTGGGAATGAAAACCTGTCTAGGGTGGGGTCAAGAAAGATTGCAGAAAGATGCATTGGGACAGTGGCTAAAACAACTCTTTCAAGGAGTTTTGCTGTGAAGGGATGCAGAGAGACAGGCAATATGTGGAGGGCAGTGTCATGAGTGGCTTTTCTTTTTAAGATGGGAGAAATTGAGCACATTTGTATGCAGATGGGAATTATGTAGTAGAGAAGGAAAAATTGATGCTGCAAGAGAGAGAGAAGAGGATTGCTGGGGTAATGCCAGGATCTAGTGCGTAAGTGGAGATGTTCACCTTACATAAAGTGAGACAGGGAGAGTGTATAAGAACAATAGGGAAGGCCAAATAGATGGGTCCAGATGTAGATGAGTGGCCACATGTGATAGAGCTTGTGGAAATTCCCTACTGATTGCTTCTTTAGTCCCAGTGATGGGAGAAAGCAAGGCCATCAGCTGAGAATGATGGGAAGAGGAGGTGTTAGAAGTTTGGGGAAAGAGGGAAGGGTATGAAATAGTCGTCAAGGAGAATGAATAGACTAGAGAAATGTGGTATACCAGATAGTGCTAATGGCCCACTTGAAGTTAGAAGTAATAAATATGAGTATGAATAGTAATAATGGTAACAGGAGCTAGTCTTGAATGAGTGCTTACGAAGTGCCAGGTAGTGCTAAGTAATTTACATGTATTGCCTCATTCAATTCTCTTAACAGTTCTATGAGATGTATTTTTATTATCCGTATTTTACAGATGAGGAAACTGAGGCTTAGAAAAGTTAATAACTTTATCCAAGGTCACACAGCCAGCCAGCAAGAGGTAGAAATAAGTGGTAGACTGACACCTAGTCTAAATTCCTAACCACAATTTTGCACATTTCTGCAAGAGAGTGGGGAGAGGATTGCTGGGGTGATTCCACCAACGCTTGTTTTGCTAAGAAACGATGCTGTAGACAGGCATCCTTTCTTGTGTGTTGAGGTTTTAAAAAATATTCACCAAGGGAAAGGAAACCACTAGGGCTTCAAAGCAGAAATTCGCCCAATAGACACCAATTATGTTGAGGTCCCGTGAAGCCCCATGGGGGAATTTAGGTGTATTGAGTCAGTGGCATTTCACTTGTGGTTGTCTCCCCAAGCCAGATTCCATCTGGAGGATCCTAACATGTGGTCTTTGCCTAAATTCCGACTCTGGAATTGTGTTTCACACCTACTGTTTTTCTCCCTCCAGGATTCAGACTATGAAGAGACATATTGATGAAAGTCTGTATTACATAAGAAGAGTCACCTAATAACAGGAAACATCCCATTCCACTGGCAGCTAATGCTTGTCAGAGAAGTGGAGCTGGCCTAGACCATAGTGATGGACAATCCTGGAGATCATCAGTAAAGACTTTAGGAACCACTTATTTATTGAAGAAATGTTCTTGTATTTATAAACTGTTCAAGAACTCTCATAAGAGACTCATGACTCCACTTTCAATAAATTATGCTGTAATTGAATGAAGAAATTATTTTCCTGAGCAAAAAGATACTTTTTGATTTGTCTTTGCTCTGGAATGTATTACATGTTTTCTTCCAACTGTTTGAAGGAGAATCCTGAATGTTTGCCACACTGCTGATGCCAAAATAATTTTTTAAATGAAGTGGAGCTTATGATTTCCTGAAGTGTCACCAGACAAAACGTTTGCTTGGGATAGGTGTTCTTTGTTTTTTGCTCCATGTACATTTTCAGCTGTGAGTTAGTATAGGGCATATACTCATTGGTTTAATCACCTCAACCTCAGTTGTGTTTGGATAATTTAGGGTGTATAGCCTTAGTTTCCTTAGAGTTTTGGTAGGATCAAGTCATTGATTTGCTCTGACTGGGTTTTTAAAGTATTAAATACAATGTCATCAATTTACAGTTAAGGAAAGGAATCATGAAGTAGAAAAATTATTTTATTTAGTCTTGCTGGTACAATTTGGGCCAAGGAGTCTTTGTTATTTTCTTTCTTTTTCTTTTTCTTTTTTTTTTTTTTTAAGGCAGAGTCTCACTCTGTCGCCAGGCTGGAGTACAGTGGTGTGATCTTGGCTCGCTGCAACCTCTGCCTCCTGGGTTCAAGCAATTCTCATGCCTCAGCCTCCCGAGTAGCTGGGATTACAGGCATGCGCCACCACACCCAGCTAATTTTTGTATTTTTAGTAGAGACGGGGTTTCACCATTTTGGCCAGGATGGTGTCAATCCCCTGACCTCATGATCTGCCCGCCTCGGCCTCCCAAAGTGTTGGGATTACAGGCATGAGCCACTGTGCCTGGCCTGTTGTTTTATTTTCTTATGACTACAACTTTTCTTCTTGACTTTTCAGGTCGGAGGCAAGAAAAACTCTTTACAGGTTTTTAGTGGGGGCTTATGGAGTATTTCAGGAGTTCTTTGCAGTTAAATAATCTTTTCACTTGTATTGTCTTTCAAAACTTTGTTGATTTCTAAAATGCACCAACTATGAGTAACTATGGTATTTGCAAGTGGTTTTTACAAAATATTTGAGATGAGGAAGTGAGATTGTGCATAACATACTTATCCTTTCTGTTCTCTCAGTGCCTTGCAGCAGGTTACTCCATTCTGCTATGACAACTTGTTTCAAATGTTAATTTATGTAGGAGTTTTTATAAGCCATTAAGGCATATGTATAGCATATCAGTAAAGATGGATAGTGCATATATAAATAGTCCTCTGTAATAGTGATTGGATTTACTTCTCAATTATGAGAGACAAAAATTATCCCCTCACCTGTCTCTATTCTTTCAATAGGTTGATCCCTTATCATGGTTTTTCATTAGTTGGTCAGGAAGTTTCCATATTACAGCAATTTAGACTGTATATGTTAGTTTAAAAATCATTTTTCTCTATCTCAATTTTTTTTTTTTTTTTGCAAAGACCTAATTTTAAAAATTTGGGTTGTTAGATCTGTACCGTAGATTTGGCATGACCTCTTCTGTTAACCTAGTCCACAGATTAGTGAATCTGGTTAGCTGAAGGACATTGTGATTTGACTGTGGTCATGCGAGGAAGTAGAAGAGGCAAAGACAGGACCGGCAGTTTACATTTCCACTGGTTAAACCTCACGGTACTTTGGGGGGCTGCTTGTTAACTTATGTTGTTATCTGAGGCCAATCTAACGTGACCATTTCTGACACCTCAACAGAGAGAGGAAAGCAACTTGAACAATAACAGTAAATAATTTGGGCTGTCAGAGATTTGAAGATAGAGACCTAATTGTGAGGGGGACTATTTTGTCGGTCCTCATTTCTCCGCGAAAGAGATGGTGTTACAGGAACCCACTGAAAGCCACATCCCATTAAATGAGGAACCAGTTTTGGCTGGGCCTTCTTGTAATGTCCTTGCAGGTGTGTTGTGAAGATTAATGCAGGGTGCTATGTTTGTAGATTGACACCTAGTCTAAACTTGAGGTAATTGGTGCTCTATGAATACTCAGTCATGTTATTTTATAGCCTTAATCATGATTTGAACTAGTCCCTTCCTTTTTAAATGACTGGATGGTGTCCTTTGTGGTAAGGGGAGTACATTGATAATATAGTTTACTTCATGGGTTTGTGGTCACATCCCAGTCATCAGCTGCTATCATTTTCCTTCTTCATCCCTTATGTTGAGATTTGGGTTACAGCTTTTTATTCTTTGAAGGATCACGAAGTAGTATACAGACACCTGCCTTCTTTAAGGATGAAAGGAAGATAAAGTGTTTTTTGTTTGTTTGTTTACTTGTTTGTTTCACCTATTGTTTGAGTAACTTCTAAGGTGCTATTCTCTCTCTCTTTTTGCTACCCCATGAGCTCTTGTCACAGCCATGGAAACCAGCCTTATTTAGAAAGGGAACTTAGTTCAGAAGGGGTTAAAAGCCTTCCAGAGTTTTTCTTTAGCTGCTGAAGTTTTTACTTGTGGTTACATGACCTTAAGTTTTATGCATTAGGCTCTTAATTCTATTACAAAATGTGAACTTAACAATTGCTTTGTGTTTTCCATGTGACTTTGTTACTTCAGGCTACTTGGGGAACATCTTAGTCCTCTGTAGCTCCTGAACCCAGCACTGGTGCTTCAAGAGAGAAGGTAGCACGTCTTTGTTCAAAACAAAACAAAACACCACTTCTGGAGGCCGTATCCTGAATATGAATGTTCTACTAAGTCACTCAGTTATGGTTCTAAAGGGAAACCATAAGAAGACCCACAAGGAGTGGACCAAGACTATTATTTAATTGCACAACTTGAGACTTTGCTGCCTGAAGAGGCAGCTCCATTCCTTTGACTCCATTGTTGGGCTGTTAACTGCTGCACGTCATTGACTTTTTCTGTTTTTGTTTTTTTGTAGGAGGGTAGGCGCTGTTGGGCCATATGCACAGATATCGTAACTCTTGGTGTCTTTACTGCATCATAGTCAATAAACTTCTTTGCACCCTTTGGCTACCTTTTGGTGTGTGCATATCTACATATAAGGTGGGAATTGTCATGTGAAAAAGATGGCGGTTTGTGGTGTTAAAAGAGAAACTTTAGCTGAATTAAATTTAAAAGAGTTGAATTGAGCACAGAATGATTCATGAATCGGGCAGTCTCGTGAGCCAGAGTAGGCCCAGAGACTCAGCGCAGCCACGTGATGGAAGATTTATGGATAGCAAAAGGAAAGTGATGTACTGAAAACAGAAGTGAGGTACAGAAACAGCCAGATTGGTTACAGCTCAGTGTTTGCCTTATTTGAACAGTTTGAATCACTGGTCATCTTTGATTGGCCAAACTCAGTGATTGGCACAAGAGTAGACTACAGTCTGTATACTATTCCATTTAGGTTATAGTTCATGATGTACAGAGAAACCTTTAGACCAAACTTAAGATATGTAAGGAGGCAGCTTAGGCTGAACTTGATTTAACAGTGGTTTTCAGCATTGTGCAACCAGTCATGTCTGAGCTGTAGCCCCGCAAGAACCTGCAGAGATTCCGTGGTATGCTGGAACCAGCTCACATAAGCAAGAGCTGATTACAGGCTGAGTATCCCTAATCTGAAAATACAAAACCTGAAATACTCCAAAATCTGAAACTTTGAGTGCCAACATGATGCTCCAAAGAAATGCTGATTGGAGCATTTTGGATTTTCAGATTAGGGATGTTCAACTGGTATGTATTCGGCAAATATTCTAAAATCTGAAAAAAAATGTGAAATCTGAAACACTTCTGGTCCCAAGCATATTGGATAAGGGATACTCAACCTGTATTACATTTTTAAGGAATTTTGCGAGCCAGTTGTTAAACTGTTGGTAGCTTGAAATAGGCCATGATGGGAATATTTATACTGTGGAGATTGCTGGCTCTCCAGCACATCACTTCTAAAGTACCATGCAGCATAGTGCTTGGGAGCAAACGTTCAACAGCTTTTCAGATGATACAGGACAAGTTCCATAAGATGAGTCTGCCCATGCCTAGGTCAAGCCAATCTGGCCGAGGTTGAAGGTGCATACATTGAGAACATCTATTTTTGAAGTGGTGACTAAGACTGAGAGGTATCTTGAAGTGAAGAAACCTTGAGTTCTAATCTAGGATGTCCAAGTCACCCAAGAGGTTCTCTATGGGAATCAATGGCTGCCTGTATTCTGGAAATGCTGATATCACACGGCCAGAGGAAACTCATGTCTACGTAGCAGGTTGGAGGACTGGGCAGGCATATCTTTGGAAGCAGGGATTGGGTGATTGCCTGGCGAGGTTGCACCTCTGTTTCGAGAGGAAAAATAAAAGAGGTTGCATATCTTTAAGACAGAATGTTTTGTGTTAATATTACATTTATTGTATTTTGTTTGCATGAAATGGATTTCTTTCTCAGCACCTACTTGCCTGGTGCCATTCAAGCTCCTACCCTCAGAGGGCTTGTCATCTAAAAGGGAAGATGGCACCTGAAGAAGTCTGAGTGTGAGGTTCACTTCAGTAGGTTGAATTTGTCACCTCTTTTTAGAATGAAAGTATACATAAAAATTGGGTAATGATGACTGAAATGAGAACCTTGAGTTAGAGGTTCCTGTTTGCATCTCTGCAGCCACTCCAGAAGGCACGTGTTTGGTTTGCTCTGAGCCTAACCTAGAGTGCTCGCAGCAGTCTTTCAGTTGAGTTTGGGAACTGCAGCTGTGGGGAGATTTCAGTGCACTGCCTCTCCTGGGTGCTCTTCATCTTGGGTAAGCAGTTGCTTTGAATTTCTTAAGCCATTATTTGAACTTTTCTCATGCAGAAGTGTGCCAGTCCTGAAGGCTGGTTGAATTGGTAGTCTCTCAGGATTGTGAAGCCGTGATTGCAGAACTCTTGATCTCTGGAGGGGGATGTCATAAAGTAGTCTAGTGGGTGCTGTTTCAGTTACTGTCGTGTAGAGTAACTTAGGTGAATCTCCTCAGCAAAAAGAGGAGCAAAGTTTCCTCATAATAAGAGTATGTGACAGTGATGATGACAAGGCTTCAGCTTTAAGTCACCCATGCGTTTAGGTAGAGCTGTGACTGGCTGTTCTTGAGGTCACAGCAGAGCTCTTTCTTCACTATTTTTCTTTTTAGAAGACAGTTTTTAATTTTATTTTTAAACAAATTTCATTGTGTATATTTAAGGTTAAACAACATGATGTTGTGGGATACATGTAGATAGTAAAAAGTTTACTGTGGTGAAGCAGATTAATATATCCATCATTTTACATAGTTAAACCACTGTTTTTCTTCTCCCCATTATAGACATGCCAATATTTAACCTTTAGAAGCCCGAGACTTAAATCTCCCAAGAGAGCTAGACTACTGTCCATACTTGTTACACCCTCAGCACAGCCCTGACCTTGGGAAAGGCTCATACAGGATGGTTTAGGTATAACCTACTCTGAAGGAGGGAGCAGGAGTAAGGACCTCCAGGGTCCCATTCGTGTAGAGAGTTAACCGATATGACCTAGACTGTGTTACAGAAGCCATGTGACCTACCAGTCTGTATTCAATGGCTTAACAATGGAAAATGAGGGCACATTTTAAGAGGCATGGCTTAGCGTGGTTATATAGATTTGTAGACCTAAAAACAGCTGAGAACCCAAAAGTGCACAGCAGTATGCAGATGGATTGAGAGGACTCGGCACTGCAGGTGGGCAACACTCTGTGAGTGAAAGAAGGCTGTGCAGTTGTCTGTTTGCTCAGTGGTTAGTTGTCCTTACTAGGGACAAACACTGAGAGACCGCAGCTCTCCCTTATTTTGTCTCATGATGTTGTCATTTGGGGGGTAACTTTGGCATCTTGTATGGTAGTCTCATTGTGGCATGTCTCTTTTCCGAAGATGTTTTTTCTGTAGTAACTGCCAAGGAGAACAATTCCCCTACACTGTTTAGTAACTTTAAAAATTGACACATAATAATTACACATATTTATGGGGTACACAGGGGTGTTTTGATACATACAGTGTATAGTGATCGGATCAGACTAATTAGCATATCCATCATCTCAAACTTTTTTTCATTTATTTGTGTTAGGAACACTCAGTATCCTCCTTCTACCTCTTGGAAACTATGCATTGTTGTTAACCATAGCCATCTTAAAGTGGTATAGGACACTAGAATTTATTCTTCCTATCTAGCTGTAATTTTGTTTCTGTTGACAAATCTCTCCCTATGTCCCTTCCCCTCTAGTATCCTCTGTTCTACTTTTTACTTCTGTGAGAGCAATGTTTTTAGCTTCTACATATGAGTGAATACATTCAGTGTTTAAGTTTCTGTTCCCGGCTTATCTCACTTTACAGAATGTCTTCCAGTTCCATCTATGTTACTGTGAATCATAGATTTCATTCTTTTTAATGCTCAAATAATATTTCATTGTGTACATATATCACATTTTCTTTACCCATTTATCTATTGTTGAACACCTAGATTGATTCTATATTTTGGCTATTGTAATAAGTGCTGCAATAAACATAGGAGTGCAGATGTCTCTTCAATATACTGATTTCCTTTCCTTTGGATAAAGGTCCAGTGGTGGGATTGCTAGATCATATAGTAGTTTATTTGTAGTTTTTTGAGGGACCTCCATATTTTCCTGGCTAGTGACTAGCCAGGGCTGGTGTCATGGGTGGTAAGGGTATTTACCAAGACAGCCATAAGTAAAGAAAGGCAGACATATTAGAGAAGGTATGAAAATACCTTGCAAGGTTGCTGGGCAGCACAGCAGGGAAAGGGCTGTCTGCAAAGAGGCAGGGACTAGAGAGATGTTTTATAGGGTTGTGCTGGAGGGGGCTACCTGTGGAATGAGGTCACTGTGCCCACAGAGGTCATTGTGCCCTTGGGTAGTTTGGTTAGCTACTCTCAGAACAATTGTTCATTGTTCTTCCCCACCTGGGACCCTCCCCAACTTGGGGCCCCTTCCTCATTGTTGCTTGCTTATCAGGACTCTACATTCCACCCTTGGCAGAACAACAATGACAAATCTTTGGCACTGGGCAGAGGTCTCCTCTTCCAACTACTTCCTGCTGACCAGGGGCATAGAGTTCTCCCTACCTACGATTGTTGATCTGTCAAGAGACCCATCCTGGATTGTGGGACCTAGGATATTGGATTTTGCTGGAGGAAGGGTCTCATCAGAGAGGGGGAGCATGTCAAGGCAAAACTGGTGTCCAACTGAATTCAGGGGAGACTGGTAAAGGTAGCAGGCATCATTGGGGAGAGACTGATACCCCATTCACAGCATCATTTGAAGGTGAAACTGCTGAATTTTAGAAGATACAATTTTATTTCTTAAGCCAGTTACTGAAAAGGCGAAGAAAAACCTTTTGCAGTCTGACTATTTTTCCTTATTGAAAGCCCATTTAGATAACCTGGAAGTTACTTGATGAAAAAATGTTTGAATTTAAACACAGCATAGGGAACCGATTTTAGACAGATTATTATACCTTAATTACATACAACATTCCTTTTATAAATTTCTTTCATGAATTTTCTCATGACTTACACCGGTCATGACTATCTATGATAGGCTTGGACTTTCTGACTTGTCCTAAACTTCCCTCTTTCTTAACAATCAGTCATTTTACTTTATGACAAGAATTTACCACACAAGATCCATTCTTATATAAAATTTCTTTCTTTATAACTCTCCTTATCAAAAATACCTCTTCACCTTTATAACTTTCTTTTTCTTTTTTGTTTTATTATTTTTATTTTTATTTTTTTGAGACAGAGTCTCACTCTATCACCCAGGCTGGAGTGCAGTGGTGTGATCTCGGCTCACTGTAACCTCTGCTTCCTGAGTTCAAGTGATTCTTGTGCCTCAGCCTCCCAGGTAGCTGGGACTACAGGTACAAGCCACTATGCCTGGCTAATGTTTGTATTTTTAGTAGAGATGGGGTTTCACCCTGTTGACCAGGCTTGTCTTGAACTCCTGACCTCAAGTGACCCACCACCTTGGCCTCCCAAAGTGCTAAGATTACAGGCATGAGCCACCACACCTGGTCTTCACCTTTATAACTGGCTTTATGTCTCTCTTATTTCCTCATTCCTTTTACCTTGTTTTATATGTAACCTTTTTTTTTTTTTGAGATGGAGTCTCACTCTATCATCCAGGCTAGAGTGCAGTGGCATCATCTTAGCTCACTACAATCTCCACCTCGTGGGTTCAAGCGATTCTCCTGCCTCAGCCTCCCAAGTAGCTGGGACTACAGGTGTGTGCCACCACACCCAGCTAATTTTTGTATTTTTTTAGTAGAGACAGGGCTTTGCCATGTTGGCCAGGCTGATCTTGAACTCCTGACCACAGGTGATCTACATGCCTTGGCCTTCCAGAGTGCTGGGATTACGGGCGTGAGTTACCACGTCTGGCCTATATGTAATCTTTGAATTAGACAAAAAAAAATTTTCCTTTTGTTAGCAAGTTAAGGTTTATACTGTGTGTTGCTGTGCAAGTTCTGTGAAGGGGCCACATGTGAGGACATTATCCCCCCTCAAGAGATTTCTAGGTTGAATTTCTTGCTAGGGTGTGTCTGTATAAGTGTGGGCTATTTTTAAACCCCCGAGATAGGACTATCCAGGTTGAAGCTATTGGTTAAAGATTTAGGTAGCTTTCCTGGGAGAAAGGGGGATATTAGAGGGAAAGATGAATTCACAAGTTGGGTAAACATTAAGCAGGCACCCATCTTGGAAAGGATATTTTTGCCCCAAAGGGGTGTGGGGTATTTGGATATTACCAGGGACTGGTGGGAGATTGGTCATTGGTCCCTTAAATAATATAAAGGGGTATGGATTTTGGGGGGGGGTGCCACTTGTTCTCATTACCCAACAGGATTTGGAGGAGAGTTGCTCAGAGAAGATTAGTATAGAGTCACTACAAGTCATTTATGTAGCCAAAATGATAACCCCAAAATTTCTAAAAGGCAAAAATCTTTACTTGCTGATAGAGGGGAGAGTCAACTTTCCAAGCAGGTCGCAATAAAGACAGCATGACACCAACTGAATCTGTCTCCTCTCCCCTCCTTTTTCTGTTGTTTATTGAAAGGTAAACAAAAATCTCTCATTATTTTAAAATATTATGCAAAAATCTTGTCTAAGAGAGAAAGCAAAATTTCACCTTTGCATTAGTATATTATTAATGTTATATCCAATTCATAATAAAACCTTATATACAAATCTATACAATCATAGTTAGTTTGACCATAAGGTAAAATGTCCACACACCTCTCATAATTCTTTACAATTTCCTGTTAAACAAATAAATTCTCTGGAAAACCATTATTCAGACACATGGGCCCAGATTCTGGCCCTACATCAGTGTGCTTTTATTTCAGTGTTCGACCTACGGAAAAGCTATGTAATCCCCTTTAAATCTTAGCCAACTTGCTTGTACCTACAGAACTTTTCTCAAGATTAACCCTTCACAAACCCTTTTCAACTTGCTTAAACCATCAGTTTTGTCCCATTACTCTTTTTTTTTTTCTTTTGAGACAGAGTCTCACTCCGTCACCTAGGCTGGCATGCAGTGCCACAATCTCAGCTCACTGCAACCTCTGCCTCCCAAGTTCAAGTGATTCTCCTGCCTCAGCCTCCCAAGTAACTGGGATTACAGGCACTCAACACCACACGTGACTAATTGTTGTAGTTTTAGTAGAGATGGGGTTTTGCCATGTTGGCCAGGCTGGTCTCAAACTCCTGACCTCAAGTGATCTGCCCACCTCAGCCTCCCAAAGTTCTGGCATTACAGGCGTGAGCCACCATGCCCAGCTGTCCCATTACTCTTTTAGGTGAGGCCAATAGTTAAAACCCTCTGAGCTAGACAAAATTACATTCTCTTTAACAGAAACCCTATTCACATGACTTATTAATAACCTCCCACCAAAACACATTCTTTATTTACACTGTATTTATTTTTTAAAATCATTAGAGTCATGTGACCTAAAAGGGATTAAAGCTTCAATTTTTTCTGATAGTATGTTTGATTTTAGTTTCTTTAAACCAATTAATTAGAGCTCTTTTATATAAATACTACACACACAACACATATAAACACACAGACAGAAATGGAGAATCAAGACAAAATTCCATTGACTGAGAAGTTCTTAGAGGGAGAGCAGGGGCTTTTTGTTTGTTTATTTAGACGGAGTCTTGCTCTGTTGCCAGGTTGGAATGCAGTCGTGCAATCACAACTCACTGCAGCCTCAACCTCCTGAGCTCAAGTGATCCTCCCACTTCAGCCTCCTGAGTAGCTAGGACTACAGGTGCCTGCCACTATGCCCAGCTAATTTTTTTTATATATATATATAGACGGGGTTTCGCTAAGTTGCCCAGGCTGGTGTCAAACTCCTGGGCTCAAGTGATCTGTCCACTTCGGCCTCTCAAAGTGCTAGGATTATAGGCGTGAGCCACTGTGCCTGGCTAGCAGGGGCTTTTAAAACAATATCTGTATACATACAGCCCAAATATCATCTTTAATTAAATTGATTTCTGACTATGGAGTTCTCAAAATAAAAATCTCTTAAAAATCTTTTGTTACCAGATTTTAGCCAAGACAAACGGCCAATATTTCTGGCTTTTGAATCTTTACCTAAAGGTAACCTCCTATGTGAAATTAATAAACCTTAAGTAAGGGGATAACTTAAATACGGACACACAAGGTCCATGTATGTCTGGAGACACAAGGTGTCTCCAAAGAGATGGTAAGCAATTTACGAGATCTAGAATTGCCCCAAAGGTAACTCAGAGAAAAAAATTTCAAGACAGGAAATTAGTTGCTGTCCATGGAAGGGAAAAGAATCAATAAATGATTAAACCACAAAAGACTCACTTTTGAAGCCAGGAATTGAACCCAGAGCACCACTCTGAGAGGGCAAAGCCCTAGTAGTTGAGCTACAGCAGGGGTCCCCAATCCCTGGGCAGTAGACTGGCACTGGTCCATGGCCTGTTAGGAACCGAACCGCTTAGCAGGAGGTAAGTGGCAGGCAGACAAGCAAGCATTACTGCCTGAGCTCTGCCTCCTTTCAGATTAGCAACGGTATTAGATTCTCATAGGAGTGTGAACCCTATTTTGAACTGCACATGTGAGGGATCTAGGTTTCATGCTTCTTATGATAATCTAATGCCTGGTGATCTGAGGTGGAACAGTTTCATCCCCAAATCATCCTCCACCCTCCCTGGTCTGTGGAAAAATTGTCTTCCATGAAACGGGTCCCTGGTGCCAAAAAGATTGGGGACCAGTGACCTATAGTGCAAGGTGACTGCTGTTGTTTTTTCCAGGAGGAGTTTAGAGCATTTACAAGCTTGCAAAGAATTTTAACTGCTCAAGAGAACTTTCTAGGACTAGCCATATTATTACACACTTTCTTTTAATTTAGCCTTTTCCTTTAAATGTTGTACTCAATTCCAACAGTGACTCAGTCTTAAAGCCTGTTAAACTCCAGATAGTGATTTTCCAGATTTTTACCATATAGGCAAAAGGTAGTCCCAGAAAGGGGGAGAGGAGGCGTCTCCATGTCAGGCAGCTCTTGAACTCAAAGGGGAAATGGACAATTTTACTTGCCACTTCCAGAGTCACCCTTGGCTTTGTTTTGTTGTGATTTGGAATTCAGCCGGGGCAGCAAGCCCACTTCAGTTTAAGGCCTTCAGGGGCTAGAATTCTGTCCTCAGGGCCTTTCAGCCCTCAGAACAGTCCCATTTTCAGCAGCTGAGCTTGTGGCAGAGGGGGCAAGCTGTGAAGGGCTTTTTCCCATGTATCCCACTGGGGCAGTTTGCCTTCCAGTGGCCTGGCCATCTGCACTGAGGGCACTTACCTGGAGGAGTGTCCTTAGGGCAACTGGAGGGGGCTAAGGGCTTCTAAATCAGCCAACAATTGAGCCTGCCTTTCGTCCCTGCATTTTTCTTTCTCCTTAGCCCTGCCCTCCTCATTCTGCTCTTGGTTGTAAAAGACTGATGAGGCTAAGTTGAGGATTTTTTTGCATAGGGGCCATGCTGTATTACACAAGAAAGTTAGGTGTTTCTTTTTGAGAGTCTGAGGGTTAAATTTGTCTCAATGTTTTAGGATGCAATGCAGAGGTGAGTCTGAAGGAACAGGCGGGATTTGTCCCATGCTGGGACTGGAAAATGATCAGCCAGCCTCTGGGGGCTAGTGTCTGCTGGGGACACAAACTGCTTTCTCTCGGGGCTTCTCGCTGAGGAAACGTGTTCCACTCACATCCACTGATGGACTTGGGTGCACTTTCTAAAGGGCATCCCAGCTATCAGAAAGACCTCTCGGCACTGGGGCCTTGCACCGGATGATTGGTTCAGGTATGAGGACGGGAGGGGAATGGGGAGACTCACTGCTCTGAGGTTGCTTGAGCTCACCTAGTTTGGGAACATCCAGAGCAGGAGGTCTGCCTGTCTTCAGGGTGAGAATTTAGAGTGAGAAAGAGGGGGGTGTGAGTCCCCCAAACCACGTGTGCCAATTGTGACACATAGAGGGACTTTTGACCAGAAAAGGTAGAAGAGGGTTTTCCTCTCTCCCGGGCAAGGCAGACAAGACTCTTCAGCCCCTGGCCTTCAGGCCACACCAGGAAGTGGCCCTGGCCAGTTGTCATAAGTTGCCAGAGGGATACTAGAGTTTGTTTCCATTGAAAACTGAAAAGAAAAGCAAACTCTGGTTGGGTGACGACTTCTCACCAGGACCTTCTGGTCCACTGGGGAGTGGCCCTGGCCAGGACCTTCAGTTGTCTCCAAACTTGGATGCTGTGCACCGAGACATTGGAGTTGGAGGAGAGGCAAGGGAGAGAGTAGGGGAGAGGTCCCCAAGCAATCCCCTTTTGGATCACCAAAATGTTGTGGGTAGTGACTAGCTAGAGCCGACGTCACTGGCAGCAAATGTATTTACCAAGACAGTCATAGGAAAGAAGGCAGATTTATTAGAGAAGGTATGAAAATACGTTGCAAGGTTGTAATGGGCAGCACAGCAGAGAAAGCGCTGTCTGCAAAGAGGCAGAGGCTGAAGGGAAGTTTTATAGGGTGGTGCTGGAGGGGGCTACCTGTGAAAGAGGTCATTTTGCCCATAGAAGTCATTATGCCCTCAGGTTGATTAGCTGTGTCTCAGAACAGTCGTTCATTGTTCTTCTGCACTTGGGCCCTCCCCGAACCGGGGCCCCTCCTCATTGTTGCTTACTTATCAGGACTACACACATACTGTTCTCCATAGTGGCTGTGCTACTTTGCATTCCTACCAACAATGTGTAACAGTCCCCTTTTCTCTGCATCCTCACCAGCATTTGTGTGCGTGTGTGTGTTTGTCTTTTTGATAATAACCACCCTAACTGGAGTGAAACGATAACTCATTGTGGGTTTCATCTGCATTTCCGTGATTACTGATATTGAGAATTTTTTTTCATATATATGTTGGCCATTTGTATGTCTTCTTTTGAGAAATGTCTGTTCAGACCATTTGCCCATTTTTAACCCCCCTACACTATTAGTAATAGAAAAGAAGATCCTGATAGTCATAACCCCCTAGAAAGACAGAAGGTATTTGCCAGAATTTATATTGTGAAAGAACCATGAGCTCAGGTCAAAATATTTGGCCAACAGATGAGGTAACTTACTATGGAGAATTATCTCAAAACATCTGCTGAGGAGATAAATTAGTATCTGGAAAGAGAAGGAAGTAGGGTAGAAGCTGAGAATTTCAATGATGTCTCTTATCAAGATGCTTAAGGTGCTTCTGAATATTTTTGCTGGATTTTTTAAAAAATGGAGATTCATTTTATTTATCTATATGTGAAATCGGAATTTTGTTATTCAGCTAAATGTGTACAAAAATTCAGAATTTGTGTGTGTTGGTGAATATATAGAGAGGAATTTGCAAATATCTGTCAACTAACTAGGAAATTCAAACTCAGATAGTGTTCTTGGTAAATGTCCAAGGTGTTATGAACTCATTTGACAAGTAGTTACTGAGCATGTCCCTGTACGTCACACCACGCTGGCCCTGGAAGGGTGGTGGCTCATGGGCATGGCTCTTGGCTTCATGGAGCTTATAGTGTTGGGAGTGGAGGTAGAGAGCAGGTCTTAATTAAATGAGCACCCAAATAAATAGACATAGTGGCTCATACCCTAAAGGAAAGGTAGAGGTACTATTAAGACATGTGGCTGCTGGGCGTGGTAGCTTACACCTGTAGTCCCAGCACTTTGGTAGGTTGAGGTGGGCAGATCACCTGAGGTGGAGAGTTTGAGACCAGCATGGCCAGCATGGTGAAACCCTGTCTCTACTAAAAATACAAAGTTAGCCGGGCATGGTGGCACATGCCTGTAATCCCAGCTACTCAGGAGGCTGAGGCAGAAGAATCACTTGAACCTGGAAGGCAGAGGTTGCAGTGAGCCCAGATCACGCCATTGCACTCCAGCCTACGCAACAAACTGAAACTCCATCTCAAAAAAAAAAAGACATGTGGCTTGGGGACCCGTCCTGGGATGGATGGTTGAGGAGAGGTTTCCCGAGGAGATGACATTTAACTTGAGATGTGAGCGATGAGCAGGTGTTAACTGGGTGAAGGCCTGAGCAAGGCAGATTGGAAGACCATTCAGTCAGGCGGAACAGATTAATCTTCTTTTGACAAATAAAGTTCAGAAAAGCTTTGCTCTAAAATATTGGTTACTTTCTCAAATGTGGAGGAACAGCATAGTGTAGCAAAGACACAGGCTCGGATCCAGGATGCCTGGGTTTGAATCCTCGCTCTGCCACTTGCTCTGTGTTCTCAGGCAAGTCACGTTGCCATTCTCTGCCTCATTTCCTCATCTGTAAAACCTCATGGGGTTGTTGTGAGGATTAAATCAGTTAATGTGTAAAGCACCCAGGGCCTGGCATTAACCTTCTCTGCTTTATTACATATCAACTACTGATTACTAGTGTGCTGCTCTAATAAGAAAAAGGTCTGATCTTTTAATATTGAAAACAAGGCCCAGTGATTTCCCCAAAGATCAAAGAGTTAGTTAAAGGAAGTTCTGAGCCCAGAAGAGCGTTTAAAAAAAACTCTTAGTAATTTTTCCGCTAAAATCATTGCTTCTCTCTTCACCGAGTTCTAATGGTGCGTTTGAGTATGTAGGACTGACAATGAGTGTCTTCTATTCATGATACTTATGTTTCTTAGAATTTGTTTGAAGATGGTTTGGGTGTGGCTCTGAGTTACTCAGGTTTAGTGCCGAGATTCAGAATCTTTTTAGAGTCGCTGGCTTCCTCTTAGAATAGAGTGGAGCGGGGGCTGCTGCAAGATGCCTTTAAGTTGATTTCAACTTAATGGTCACATTGTCAGCTATGAGCATTTATTCAGTATATGCCAGGCATTTTACCGGCACTGTAACACGGTACCAGGATACACGTATAAACAAGGCATGTATGGTGCTACCTTTTAGAGTCTGCAGACTTGAGTTGGTGGCAGACACATAAATTCATCATTACTCCTCCTTGCAGTTGGTGAGCTGCTGGGGGAATGTCCCACTGCTAAGTGCTGTTTTCTGGGCAGAGGAGGGAGCACAACCAACTCCCTGGGGAAGGCAACAGATGTCCCAGATGTGATGAACTAACGTTAGGACATACCATAAAGGAAGCCTCTTATGACCCTCATCCATGTATGTATGGGGCAAGGTGGGTGGCATGGAGCAGGAATGGGGTTTTGGTTATGTTGAGAGAGGTCTGTGTTTTCATTAGAGCTTCTTTCGTTTAGGGGAATCTATGTGACTCCTGGTATATCTCGCTCAGTGTAATTATTATCCACATTGTTACAACAAGGTTCAAAAATGGAAACTTAAGTTTTCAGTTCATTCTGATTCATCATTTGCCATTCTTAAGAAGGTAGAAGCTCAGAACCTGAAATCTCCCCTAAAGCTACAAACTCTGTTTCTGACTCTTATCTATATAAAGAATCTTCCATGGTAATGCTTCCCATTTTCAAAGCACTGTTATCTACATTATCCTATTAGATCCTTTTGTTATCAATCCTTTTTAATGGCAAGGAAACAGGTTCAGCAAGATCAGCTGACCTCTCTGTGTAAGTGGGACCTAAGGTAGGAACTTCCTTGAATAACTTAATTCTAATTTTCCAGGTAGAGGATTTTGTTGATTGGAAAATACGATTAAGGAAGGTCTTAAGTAATCAATTTTTATTAATTAAAATGGCTACCATATGTGCCAGATGTCCCAGCAGAGCTGGGCGGGGTACTTTGCTGTTATTGCAAAAAACACATCGTTCCTCTTAGCAGATCCTGAGGTGGAATCTCGCCAGTGGCCGGGTGGCCGGGGGTAAAGACTGCGGCAGAGACCAGGCGCAGTAGTAGGTGGGAAGCGAACACTGGTTGCACTGTAACTCCTGAGAGTCAGGGTTCTTCTGTTTAGCTGAGAAAATCTGGGGGTAGTTTGTAGAACGGTGAATCCCTTTCCAGGGACTGGTGAATGCAATGAAATGAATACTACAGAGATAACATGCATATAAAACACATACTTTTGTCCAATGCACAGCCCAATTCTCATTCTAGCCACACTGCCCTGCCTTTAAAAAGTTAAAAAAAAAAAAAGATAAAAAGTTCACCGTGGGCCAGGCGCAGTGGCCCATGCCTATAATCCCAACACTTTGGGAGGCTGAGGTGGAGGATCACTTAAGCCCAGGAGTTTGAGACCAGCTTGGGCAACACAGAGAGACCTCTCTACTGCTAACAAGAAAACAAAAAAACAAACAAAAAACAACAAAAAAAAAATTAGCAAGCGTGGTGTAACATGCCTGTAGTCCCAGCTACTCGGGGGGCTGAGATAAGAAGGTTGCTTGAGCCCTGGAGATCACGTCACTGCACCCCAGCCTGGGCAACACAGTGAGACTCTGTTCCTGCCCCCCCACCTCTTCCTCCCAAAAAAGCAGTAATTCTAATTTAGGTGGAGAGATGGGGGAAAATTTCAGACTGGATATCCTGTAATTTTTTGTTTGTGTGAAACACACGGGTAGTGGAAGGTCTAGGGTTGTCATCTCAAGGGCATCCTGCAATCATTTGCTTTTTTTTCCTCTATAAAAGCAACTTTCATCTAATCTTGCCTTACGGCCAATCTAAAGCAGCCCCCAAGTGACTCTTCAAACACTACTCTGTTTTGTTGCATCATAGCACTTATTGACATCTGGTATTTTCTTATTCATTCATTCATTTGCTTCTTTTTTCCCCACCTCCTGCTACAAGCAAACTGCAAATGAGCTGGGACCTCGTCTTGTTTTTCTTGTTCAATGCTGCATACCAGTGTCTCAAACAGAGGCTGCTCCATATAGTCCTTCACTATTGGTTTTTTAAGTTAATGAACTTCTCTTGACATGATTTTCTGATTTTTGTTCTTTTATCTTAAGGTCTGAAAGTTGAGAGCAGCATGTTTTGCCTACTGAAACTCATCCTGCTGCCAGTGTTACTGGGTAAGTAGAAGCTAAGGGACTGTGTGGGGTATTTGATTTCTCCTAAGTTCTGTGCATTATTAAAAGCCAATTTTATATATTTTCAATTCCCCTGGGTTTCTTGAAGATGGAAATCCTAATGTGGAACTTCACAGTTTTGTTGAAGCAGCTGTTTTTGAAGCCAGCTAGCTTATGGTTTCTTGGGAAGCTGAATCTTCCTGTTTCCATTAGAAACAGAATGGCTTTGGGTCCTAAAGGGTGTTCTGGGACCCTCTTACGTGACAAAAAGAAAGTTTCTCTGTGGCATTCCTGCACTTTAAATTGTTTTCTTTAAAACCACAGTTTGCCTTGAATCAGGAACTGAAATTACCAAAGAGAGACCCAGAGCTGTTTTCATGCTACAGCCATGCTAGGGTTCTTGTGGTTCCTCAAATTCACTGAGCTCTTTCCCAATTTGTGGTGGTTTCCTTTGCCTGGAACCTTCCTCCTAACACTTCACTCTAGCAAGCCCGCCCAAGGCTTCCTTACCCTTCAGGTTTCCCCTTATGCTCCACTTACTTCTGAGGAGCCTGACCTGGCCATCTCCTCGGACCAGATTAGTCTCCTCTTTACGCCTCCACCTAAGTGCTGGGCTTCTTGTTGCTCATCTCCACTGGTTTCCAGGTTTTCATACTTTCCCCCATGCTTTTTTCTTTATCCCATGGGTGTAGTGCTGGAAGGAGAAGAAATTAATCAGGTGCTTTGCTCTCATAGCCTTTTCTTTTTCTCTTTATCATCATTTTTTGAACTTTGGACAGTGATGTAAACCCTGCCTCAGCAAAGTATATAACAGGGTTGCCTTTGTTCCTATTCTAGGCAATACAGAGTGTGTACAAACATGCACAAATGCACGCACACCAAAATGGTGTTCATTAGAGAATTTTTCTTTTCTTTTTTTTTTTTTTTTTGAGACAGAGTCTCGCTCTGTTGCCCAGGCTGGAGTGCAGTGGCCGGATCTCAGCTCACTGCAAGCTCCGCCTCCCGGGTTTAGGCCATTCTCCTACCTCAGCCCTCCGAGTAGCTGGGACTACAGGCACCCGCCACCTCGCCCTGCTCGTTTTTGTATTTTTTAGTAGAGACGGGGTTCCACCGTGTAAGCCAGGATGGTCTCGATCTCCTGACCTCGTGATCCGCCTGTCTCGGCCTCCCAAAGTTCTGGGATTATAGGCTTGAGCCACCGCGCCTGGCCCATTAGAGAATTTTTCTCAAAGAAGCAGGGTTATAATGATCTCAGAAGGTATATAGACATTTTCCCAGAGATCTGTGGAGCAGCCTGCAGGTTTTTGCCCTCCAATCCAGAAAGCCACTAGTGCAACCCCTGTATGTGGTGACTTGGTGGCACTGGGGGTTTTGTAGTTTTTGTGGAGAGGTTTTCTTTTCTTGCAGAAAATCTCATCTTCTTCAGCTGTTTCTCTACTAAGATTGCCCTTCAAACATCAGTTTCTGTTTGCTTTGGTTGCTGTTGTTGCTTCCTAGCGGTTCTTCATTTAATTCTACGCACAGTGTTCTTAGTATTAAATTCGCTTATTACACTTTCAACCACACGTGGAGTTGCTCAATTCTTCCTTACAGGAAAATTCCAAATATTTGTTGGAGCTAATTTTGATTTCTTTCAAAATAGTTCCCTCTGAAGGGTTTAGAGTTGATGTTTTCTTTTGTGTCCTCGCTGCTGTGTGAGCCTGCTGCTGGGCAGGAAGTTAACACTCTTCTCTCAGGGAAACAGCTTGCATGAAAAGACTGGCACATTTTCTGTTCATTTCCATCACTTGGCTCTTCTCTGATATGAACTGGGCAGCATCTAAATGTATCTTTCTTGATTTTGTTGTCTCTTTGCATAGAGCATATCATGTGAAAACAGAAATATCCATGCAGTGTTTTTTTCTTGTAGTGACCTCTTGAAATTGCTAGAGCAACATAGAGATAATGGACAGGGGTCCCTGTGTGAAGCACCTAGAGGCTGGAAAGCTGATGGCAAAGCTGGAGGGGTGAGGCAGGGAGAGGACAAACACAGTGGAAATGCAGGAGGAAAGCTATGCTCTGTGGTGGCCTAATTATAAGGACCTGCCCTACAGCCAGAATCAGCCAGCAAATGCAGAAATAAGCTTTTGTAAAGGAACTAAAAGACAAAGAGGAAGTAGACAAAAGGTCCTTTTTTTCAGTGAGGGGACCAGTGGGAGACTTAAGAGCAAGGAACATCCCATTTCCTGGTGAGTGGAGGTGGGTGTCTAAATTGATGATCAGAAAGGAGAGACTTCCAGGGTTTCCCTTATTTCTTTAGAATGGTTGGGAGGAAGAATTCCAGAAAAGCGTAAGGGACTAGATAGGAGGAGGGAACCAGACAGCATGTGTTGTAGTATGAAGATTGCAGAACCCTTCTGATGAGCCATACAGGTAACTAGAGGACAGGGATGCCATGCTGCCTTTGAACACGCCTCTGAGGACTTTGTCTATGTTGGATCATCCAGGGAGAGGGGTGTTTAATACTCCATGATTGAAATTGATTTTTGTTGTTGAGAGTATTTGTCTAAATGATGTGTCCTCTTGCCTTTGACTTCCATAGATTATTCCTTGGGCCTGAATGACTTGAATGTTTCCCCCGCTGAGTTAACAGTCCATGTGGGTGATTCAGCTCTGATGGGATGTGTTTTCCAGAGCACAGAAGACAAATGCATATTCAAGATAGACTGGATTCTCTCATCAGGAGAGCATGCCAAGGTAACGCGGGGGAAACATCATTATGTAATAGAAGCCCCTGACTGCTGGTGTCAGGACAGAGTGGTGTGAGAGTCAGGCATCAGGTGCCACCAGGAGGTGTTGCAAGAGCCAGGGCTTTGGAGATGATCAGAACTGGGCCTCGCACTAGCTCAGGAACTTGGCTATGTTATCAGCTGGGTAAGTAAGTTACTCAACTTTGCTGATCTTAGCTTCCTGAGCTGTGAAGAGGAAGGCAATTACAATAATGGTAATGCTTACCTTTCAAGTAGTTAAGGGGCTAATGGGAGACACACACATGAAATGAGAGGTTCCTTGTTCTTGCACATGAAATTCTTTTAGTTTCCTTCCTTTATCTTTACCCTTTGTTAAGTAGCAGAAGCGGGTGAGAGGGGTAAATTCCAAGGTTCTAGAAAGGAGAGCTCTGACCTAGGCATAAGAACTATACCACAGTGATCTTTTTTGGGGTGGGGAGGAGGACAGATTATTTCAGTGTTTCACTGCTCCATTTATGTGCTGGGGAATCATCCTTTTCTCCTTTGTGGCTGCTTAAAGTGTTGGGATTAGCAGATGCAGCATGGCTGGGTGAGGGTCTTTCATGGAGCTCTTCGGAGTGAGGAACAGTGTATTAAGCCTCATCAGAGAGTCTGTATAGATACTCGTACATCAGGATCATTTGTGAAAAACATCCCAAGTAGTTTGTTACTAACAAGAAACTCCCAATGTTTGCAAATAAAATATTGTTTTTGTAGCTCAGAGCACAGTCCCTGTTGTCCCTATAACACTACTCTCACTCAAATTTTTATTGGCCTTTATTTTTACAAGAGGGATAGGTCCATGGTGTAAGTAGAATAAGAATTTCTGCTGGGTGTGGTAACTCATGCCTGTAATCCCAGCACTTTGGGAGGCTGAGGCGGGGGATCACTTGAGCTCAAGAGTTCGAGACCAGCCTGGGCAACATGGCAAAACCCCATCTCTACAAAAAAACAAACACAAAATTAGCTGGCTGCAGTGGCATGTACCTGTAGTCCCAGCTACTTGGGAGACTGAGGTGGGAGGATCACCTGAGCCTAGGAGGTGAAGGCTGCAGTGAGCTGTGATTGTGCACTGCACTCCAGCCTGGGTGACGGAGGAAAACAATACGAAACCAAAACCAAAAACAAAAGAATTCCCCAGGGCCCAGCCTGGAACCATTGCCTGTGGTTGACTCCTTTTGTGTTACGATACTGCTGCCGGGAGGAGGGTAGAGATGAGAGAAGTGGCAGCCAGCCGGCCATGCCTGGAATTCTCACGCCAACACCACCCACAGCACTAGTGAAAATAGATCATGCATCTGAATGCCATCTAATCTGGGGCCGTGGTAGAGACGAGGGTGAAAATGAGAGATGGTTTTCAAAAGTTGTAAGTTTAAAACCGTAGAGTGATCTTCAGAGTGGGTGCTATATTTTACCTTAAACTGTAAGAAATAAAATGTGGACCACATTTCTCCATTTGTCCTTGTAGAAAGTGAGCCACAGAGCTTGTGCAAGTTGGACTGTTGCCTGGCACATTATTTTTATTAACTGGGTACCAAATGCTTTTGGATCATGATCATGATGATAGCTCTGCTACCCCCACATAACAGAGTCTCTGGGATCCAGGATCCTCGGTCTGGCACCTCTTTTGATCTTCTCCAACACTGTTTTGCCCTTCAGGATGAATATGTGCTATACTATTACTCCAATCTCAGTGTGCCTATAGGGCGCTTCCAGAACCGCGTACAGTTGCTGGGGGACATCTTAAGCAATGATGGCTCTCTCCTGCTCCAAGATGTGCAAGAGGCTGACCAGGGAACCTATACCTGTGAAATCCGCCTCAAAGGGGAAAGCCAGGTGTTCAAGAAGGCGGTGGTACTGCATGTGCTACCAGAGGAGCCTAAAGGTACGCAAACGCTTACTTAAAGAGGCGCCAAGGGGCAAGAGATTTCATGTGCAAGAGGCAAGGAAACTGATTATCTTGAGCAAATGCCAGCCTTTGGGCTAAGTACTTACCACAGAGTGAATCTTCAAAAAATGATCATAATTATTTCAGTCAACAAAAATATAGTTATTTTATTAAATAAAATATTGATAATTATTGTATTATTACTTTAAACACATTTCCCCCTCCCAAAAGCCCTGTGAAGGATGTTTTGTTCACATATGTGTCCAAATATGTTTTGGACACATATTTATTAAATGGCATAACTAGTACTTGATCCCTGGCATCTCTGACAACAGAGTCCATGTTCTTTTTTACTATGCCCTAATACCTTTCATCAGTTATCCACATTGATGCTACATCTGTATTTTATAGGTACCCTATGTTAGGGGTTCTGGAGGATAGAAAAGAAATGAGCAGGCCAGGCTCAGTGGCTCATGCCTGTAATCCTAGCATTTTGGGAGACTGAGGCAGAAGGATTTCTTGAGCCCGGGGGTTCAAGGCTGCAGTGAGCTATGATGCTACCTCTGCATTCTAGCCTGGGTGACAGAGCAAGACTCTATTTAAAAAAAGAAAAAAAAAAAAGGCTGGGTGTGATGGCTCACACCTGTAATCCTAACACTTTGGGAGCCTGAGCCTGAGGTGGGAGGATCACTTGAGGCCAGTTTGAGACTAGCTTGGGCGAGACCCTATGTCTAAAAAAAAAAAAAAAAAAAAAAAAAGCTGGGCGTGATGGCACATGACTGTGATGGTTTCAGGTACTAGGGAGACTGTGGTGAGAGGATCACTGGAGCCCAGTAGGTGGAGGCTGCAGTGAGCTGTGATTGCACCACTGCAATCCAGCCTGGGTGACAGAGCTGAGACCCTGACTCTTAAAAAAGAAAAAAAAAAAAAGAAGAAAGGAACAGATCTTTCTAACTCTTTGCACTTTATTTTTCCATTTATAAGTGGAGGGAGTGGTAGATGGGTGGTTTTAAAATTTGTGCTCTGTAAAACCTTAAGTTCCAAAGAACATGAAGGGTAAAAGTGGGGCAGGGGGTTGGTAGCAGACATATCTGCTCAGATAGGACCCCAGGCTCCCACCTGCATTGCAACCAAAGTCCTTTTCCTTTTTCCTGTTGTATTCGTTGAGCTACCAGGTAAGATTTAGTTTGAATAAGGATTCTGCTGCTTTCAAGCAGTTTGAAAGGGAGAGTATAAGCTACGGTGGCCCGAGTCATTTAGAAAGTTTTTTTTTTTGCCTCTTTGGATATTAGTTGAAAGGAATGCAGCTGAGACTGTAACCAAAGGAGGCATTATGCTTCCAGAAAAATCTCGAAAGTATTGCAAGCAACTGTAGAAGCTGTTGTATTGGGCTCCAAAGGAAAGGGTGGAGAGATTCAACCAGTTAGCCCAAAAGCTGGAGATAAAATTCTTCCCCCAGAATCTAGAATATGGAGGCACCAAAGTAGTTCTGGATGACAGGGATCATTCCTTATTTAGAGATGGTGGATTCTTGGAAAGCATATATATTGAAATAAATCACTATTGAAAAAGTCTCATGTGAAGCCACTCATTCCACTGGAGTTCTGAAATCTTTCATCGTGTAAATAATTTCCATGTCTCTCTTTTATAATAAACTAATGATATCCAAACTAATGTCAGCCAGTGTCTCTAAAATTTAGTTTTGCTTATTGATACAAACACTTACAAATAAAAATACATAAATGAAAGTAAAAGTTTGCAAGCTGCAGAACTAGATGCATTCTTTAAGATTGTGAAATAGAAGGAACAGTCTGTGACCCCAGGAAACTTTGCAATGTAGTTAGGGAACTAGAATCTGGGGCCATTTCCCACCTGCAGCTATCTTAGGTCCTTAGCCTCCCAGCTTTATTCATGAGCTCCTCCAGTGCACCCTTCCTTCCTCTCTTATGACACTCATCACACCCATTCACTTGTGTCTTCCCTGCTTGCCTGGGCACAGCCCCTGGTACAGAGTAAGCAATTAATAAGCATTTGTGGAATGAATGAAGTTATTGAGTTAGCATCCCTTGCTTGAATCCAATTTCTAAAAAATGGAGTTGTAGGAGGTGGCCTCTGGCCCCTCTCCTAATTATCCTTATTGTCATTTTTCTCTTAATTCCAAAGCTCTGGTTCTCCTGGAAGAAGCAGCAAATCAGATGCCTGTGCCCAAGGATTCTCTCTTCTTCTTTTTTTTTTTTTGAGGTAGGGTCTTGCTCTGTCACCCAGGCTCTGGAGTTGCAGTGGTACAATCACGGCTCACTATAGTCTTGAACTCCTGGGTTCAAGTGATCCTTCTGCCTCAATCTCCCTAGTAGCTAGGTCCATAGGTATGCATCAACATGCCTGACTTTGTTTGTTTGTTTAAGTAGAGACGGGGTCTCCCTACCTTGCCCAGGCTGGTCTCAAATCCCTGGGCTCAAGTGATCCTCCTGCCTCAGCCTCCCCAAATTGCTGGTATTACAAGGAGTCAATTTCAAGAGCTGAGGAATCCATGGAAACAGGCTAGGGCAATGTTAGAGGTAGTCAGATATTTCCCCAGTGGCTAGGGGAGCAAACTGTATTTTTGTGTTTTTTTTTTTAATTCCAGCTAGAATGGGAATAGATCCAACCCCTAACAATTTTGCCTAGTGGAAAGTGCTCCAACTTGCTTTACGTAAGTTGCGTCCACCAACGTGGCAACTCCATTTTTTGCAGTCATCTATAATTTTCTCTACAAAGTTTACCCTTCAGTTGACAGTCTATGATTCTACCACTTCAATTCTTTTTTTCATAGTTCTTAATTTAAATACTATAGATGAAAATAATAATTAGATTAATATCCTCTACTTTTGCTCTAGAATCAGCCATCCTTCTACTTATGTGGCGTGCCACAGTAGAGTGAGTGAGAAAACTTGGGCTTTGCCTTCACTAAGGCCTGAGCTTAAATGTTGGCTTTACCTTTTACTGGCCATGTGGCGTTGGGCTCCTTTACTTTCCTTCTCTGTAAAATGGGAGAGTAGTCATACAAACCTCAAAATATTGTAATGACTAACTGATCTACCGCGTACAGGGTGTCTAGCACATGGCTGGTGCATTGAAATGACTCAGAATGTTCAGTTGTTATTATTGCATTTTAAAAATAGAGTTTAATTCTTAATGTGCTGATAGATTTAAAGGGAGTTTGCTTCCTTGCTGGTATTCTTTGGAGTAAATTTTTTATCGCTTTCAAAATAATTCCTTCCATAGATTTTAGAGTTCATAATATTTTCTTTTGCTTTCCTCCTATTGTGCATTTCTCCTGCTGGGCAGGAAGTTACTCTTCTCCCAGGGAAACAATTTGGATAAAAGGGTGGCTTATGCACTCTGTTCCCTCGTGATCTTTGCTTAACACTCTTTTGAAGGAATTCTGTGCACTTAAGACCTAGACTTGTGTCTTCCTTATACACCGCCCTGCCTTTCATTGCTTAATCAACTTTGTGGTTGATTTGTATAGAGCATTACTGAAAAATCAGAAATATCTTTCCACTTCTTTTCTTTTTCACGGGCCACTTAAAATGACTTATGTAATAAACATATGGTGGGTCAGCTGCTTGTACAATAGGCAGAAGGAAGAGCCTAGGAGTTGGAAAGCCAGAAGCAGGGGAAGAGGGGACAGTGGGGGCAGGAGAGAGCAGGATTAAAACAGAAAGAAAAGTCAAGGAGAAAGCTGTCTTTTGTCTTGGCCTAATTAGCAAGAAGTCCTGTGACTTGTACCAAGGCCAGAACTAGGTCCTAGAATAAAAGAAAAAGAATAAAAGAAGTTGAAGAAAGTTACCCATGGTTCATTTTTTTAGTTGGGAGAGTCAGTGGGTTAAATATAAGAATGAGAGTTCTATAACTTTCCACTTCCTGTTTATGCTAAGCAGATGTTGGTATCTAAGACGATGAACATAAAGTAGGGGCTTTGAGATTTTCCATACTTCCTTTAGTACAAACTTGATGTGAAATTAGAGTTCATGGGAGGAATTCTGAAAAAGGGGAAAGAGAAAGGAATTAAAGAGGACCAGAACGTGTTTATGGCGGTATGGAGACAGCAGAAACTCTCAGGCTTGGTACCTGTGGGCAGCTAGAGGGTATTCTCATCTTGGGGATGCTACTGTGCTGGTCTGAGGGAAGAGGCTCTGAGTACTTTGCCCACATGGAATCCTCTGGATCATCTACAGAGGGAATATATATAGTGTTTGGTGGTGACAGTGATTTTTGCTGCTGAGGGTCTTTGGCTAACCATGATCTCTTCTAGAAAGTCTTTGACTTCTATAGATTATAACTTGAGTCTGACTTGATTTACTATTTTATCCTCAGAGCTCATGGTCCGCGTGGGTGAAATGATTCGGATGGGATGTGTTTTCCAGAGCACAGAAGTGAAACACGTGACCAAGGTAGAATGGATATTTTCAGGACGGCGCGCAAAGGTAACAAGGAGGAAACATCACTGTGTTAGAGAAGGCTCTGGCTAATGGTGTCAGGACAGAGGTAGAATCAGGCACATGAGGAGGTGTTGCAAGAGCCTGGGCTTTGGGGCTTATCAGAACTGGATCTTCTCCTAGCAATTTCAGCTTTCTGGTGGGAAAGATAACTCTAATGAAGAAGAAGAAGAAGAAGAAGAAGAAGAAGGAGAAGGAGAAGGAGAAGGAGAAGGAGAAGGAGAAGGAGAAGAAGAAGAAGAAGAAGAAGAAGAAGAAGGAGAAGGAGAAGGAGAAGGAGAAGGAGAAGGAGAAGGAGAAGGAGAAGGAGAAGGAGAAGGAGAAGGAGAAGAAGAAGCTTAACTTTTAGATGCCAATGTGAAATTGTACATGTAAAGCATTTTGTACATGACTTGGCCCCTACATTTTAGTTTCCTTCTTTCTCCCTTTTCCTTTGTGTAGAGTCTGTGGGAGAATGAGGGAGATGATTTTTGTGGCCCAGCCAGGAAAGCAATGGGCTAGGCATAAAACTGATTACACTTTTATTCTTACTGGGGTTAGTTCTGTGACTTTTCATCTGTGCTCCATTGCACCATTTATGTGATGGAAGGAGTTTTCATGGGTACTTCACGTGCTGGGATTGATCGATCCTGGGGGCCAGGGTGAGGGGTATTTCTTGGGAGATCTATAAAGCAGTAAACAGCAAGTTCATTCATTAGACCAGTAGCTCTCAACCATGATGTGGTCGTATATTTATGGGTCAACATGTATTGTGGGGATATCCCAAGTAACTTGTTATTAATAAAAGTTAAGGTGCAAAATTTATTAAAGATTAACTTTTATAAATTAAAACATATTCCAGGTCATCTCTCTAACAAAGTCATTTGCACTTGATTCCTCTGTACTATCTGAGTGGGTCACAGTGGGTGACATCATGATGGAGTAAGGGGAATTACATCTGGTCCCAGGTTCACCCCTGAGAGCTTGCCATGCATTTAGATGTCATCCATTGAGTGATTCACAGGAGAAAATAGGATGAGAGTTGACATTTTGAGGTTTTGAATTTGAATCACGAGAGACAAATGTTAGGGGCCAGGTCACTTCATTCACGTTTGTGTCTACATACCCGTTAACTTTTCTTAAAAGCTTTAAAAAAGCAATCTACATGCCTTTTCTTTAAATGCCAATATTCATTTAACAAGTTGTTTTTAAAGCATCTGCTATATGAAGAATACTCAAAACCCCTGACCTGATGGGAAACTTACAACTAAGATGAGGGAGATACACATAAAATAATAAAGAAGTATATAATACATCAGGCAATAGTAAGAGCCTATGGGGAACAATGAAGCAGGACTTTGTGGTTTTTGTTATGTGGGTGCTTGGGGAGGCCATACTGAGATGACATTTGAGGAGAGGTGTGAAGGAAGTCGGGGAGTGAATCCTGCGTGTGTGTAGGGGGAAGAATGTTCTTGCAGTCATAGACAGTAGCAAGTGCAAAGGCCCTGCAGCCAGTATGCAAGGAGCAGCCAAGAGGTCCACGTGGCTGGAGTGCAGTGACCTAAGTAGGTGAGGGAAGAGCAAGTAGAAGTTGAAGTCAGAGGAAAAGGGAGATGGGCTGGGTCATGCAGGGCCTTGCATTTTGGTATAAATGGGAGTACGGGCAATGAAGGGTTTTGAGCACAGGAGTAACATGATTTAACTCATATTTTTAAAGGCTTATCTGCTGAAAATAGATTGTCATAGTGAATAAGCAGGGAGACAAGTAAGAAAGCTGTTGCAGGAACCCAGGTGAGAGATGAGCTGGATCAGAATGGTATCAGTGGAGGAGGTGAGGACTGGCTGGATTGGGGATATATTTTGAAGGCTGAGGTGATAGGATTTGCTGAGGGATTTGATGTGATTTTTTCCAGAAAGAAATTAAGGATGACTCCAAGATTTTTAGCCTGAGTATCTGGCATTGCCATGTACCAAAATGGGATGGACTGGAAAGAACTGGTTTGGGGGAAAGATGAAGAGTTCCGTTTTAGACATGTTTCGGGTTCCTATTGGAAATCCAACTAGAAATGTCATCAAGAATAAAAGTATACTTTTGCTTTTTTTATTGGAAAGGTACACAAAATGAAAGTCCTCCTTTTCTCATCCTTCTGTTCAGATGGAACAACTGTTCATGGGTTGGTGATGTCCTTCACAAGCACAGACACATGCACATGTGTACGTGTGTGTACGTGACTTTGTGTTATTTAAAGCTTTCTGATAATACCCTTACTGCCTTCAGCTAGCAGGGCCTTGGGAGTCCTGAGATCTTCCCTGCCCCATTTTCTCCGCTCCCCCCTCCACTCCAGTCCTCACAATCTCATACTTTTTGCCTTCCCCTTCTAGGAGGAGATTGTGTTTCGTTACTACCACAAACTCAAGATGTCCGTGGGGTACTCCCAGAGCTGGGGCCACTTCCAGAATCGTGTGAACCTGGTGGGGGACATTTTCCGCAATGATGGTTCCATCATGCTTCAAGGAGTGAGGGAGTCAGATGGAGGAAACTACACCTGCAGTATCCACCTAGGGAACCTGGTGTTCAAGAAAACTATTGTGCTGCATGTCAGCCCAGAAGAGCCTCGAGGTATCTAACATTTGGCTGGGGGGCATTGAGGGACCTCCTGGCTGGTGCATGGGGCCAGGACTAGAGTGAGGCTGGAGAGGTTCCTGGGATGCAAAATTGAAGGAGGCATCCCTCTCAGGTGCTGACTCTGGCCTTGCACAACCCTGAGAATGATGCCTCCTCAGAGGTGGCTCCTCAGGTGCCTGACTTGCCTCACCCTAGTTCTGGCCCCACTGCTAGGCCAAGGACAGGGGAGCTAATTTAGTGAATACCAATCCTCTGCCAGACCCCACTCATTGCCAGGGTCATCTATTGATGTAAAGATACAGAAGCTCAGGGAAGGATCTGCGTTGATGTCCAAAGTCAGCTTCCTTGGTTTCAAGGGAGGTGCTGTATGCACTAGAGTGGAGCAGGAAGTGATCCTAAGCTAGTGAGAGACAGCCAGGAACAGAGAGGAACATGCAGGCACTAGAACCAAAAATGGAGGGGTTTTCTGATCAGAGGTTCTCGATTCTGGCAAACAGTGTGCATCAAGGCCAGTGGGGTGTAGGAGAGGAAAGACTCGATTGTGTTGACAGAGAGAGGTTGATAAGTGAGGGGTTGAAGTTAAACCATAACCCAGTTAGCAATCAGGATGTGGCCTGTGGACTTTGCCCCTTGCTAGGGCCTTCAGGAGTTGGTTGTGGTTGACTGGGGGTGGGGAAGATGGGGTGAGGATGGAACATACCTCATACCTCAGGCCAGAGATTTAAGTCTGTGGAGGCACCTTGTCTCCAGCTGGAGAGGGGAGCAGGGCAGATGGGTTTCTTAAAGAACCATCATCTCTCTGTGTGCTTCCTTCTCAGAAGTCCAATTCACAGAGAAAATCGAGCTATTATGGGGGCTCATGCAGCTTCTCTACCCACAAACATATCTATGTCTCCCCATCCTTATCTCTGCCCTGCCATCCTGAGACAGAGGAGGGTCCCTTCTGCTCTGGGCTTATCTAACCCCCTGTGCCCAGGTGGCATCCTTCTCAGGAGCCTCACATCATGGCTCTTTGAACTCTCACTTTCTGTTGGCTTCTACCATTCAAATTTGCTCAATTCTACCACTTACCTACTCCAACTCCCTTCTATGTCTTTTTTTCTTCAGCTCCATTCTATGTCTTTCTTTTTCTTAAGATTGCTTTCCTGAGATACAATTCACATACCATACAATTTGCCCATTTAAAGTGTTCAGCTCAATGGTTTTAGTACATTCAGAGTTGTACAACCACCACCACAATCATGTATTTCTTTCTCAACATAGCCAAATAGCTTGCTAAAGGTCTGTGTTTGGAATACTACTGTCTCATCTCCCATTAACTCTTCAGTGCACTGCATTCTGGCTTATTCTACCTCTACTCCAGCTTAGACCACCAATGGCACTGCAACTATCCATCCTTAGCCTTCTCTCCCTCAGTAGCGTTGGACACTATATTTTGTATGCACTCTATGTTGGACCCAATTCCACACACACTCATGGATATACATAGTAAACTCTACACAAGTTTTCCACAAATCCTTCATATGTGACATGTCTAACCTACTCCTGCACACCCCTCCTCAGCCCATCTCCCCAACCTCAGTTGTCTAACTAGATGCCTGGGGATGTGCTTGATTCTTTCCCTTTCCTAGACCCCAATCTAACAGGTCAGGTCAACAAGTCCTTGACTCCTACTACAGACTCTTGAAGTTGTCTTCCTTCCAGTCTGTCACTGCCACCTTAGTTCTGGCTGTCTTCATCTCTGTCTTGAACTGTAGGCCTCTAACCAGTCTCTGCTTTCTCTCTCAGCCACTGCTCCTCATTCTTCACACGGCTCTTGGTGCCATCTTTCTAAATCACATTAAGAACTTTCTCTTCCACGGCTAATAATCTTTCAATGGTTTTTTCATTGCCTGCAGAAAAATACCCAATTCTTGGTTGAGATAGTCAAGGTCCTTCTTGAGTTGGACCCTGTCATCTCTCCAGCCAAATTCTCCAGCACACTCACAGATGCCACTTTTGTGCCAGACCCATTGAACTCTTTCTAGTTTCTAAAATCACCATCCTGTCAGGCCTTCAGATCCCGTGCAGAACATCCCCTCTGTCCTTCCCCAGATTGTCTGCCCAAGAAACTGGATGTTTCCTGTAAGTCTCAGGTTAAACTTTAGAACTTTTGCTGGCAAATTCTCATTTGCTGCCCATAGAATTGGGCACCCTTTTTTCTGTGCCCCTCTGTTCCCCATACAGACTTCTGTTGTACCGCCTACAGCAGCCTGTGGTTTTCTGTTGATGTGTTTGTCTCCTTCCTTGGAAGTAGGGACCACACATCCATTTGTCTCTGAATCCCCTGTACCTAGTGCTGTCTGGCCCTGAGGAGGTGCTTGCTTTATGTATTTAGAAAGAACCATGCAGATGAGTAGAAGGTACCGTATGGGCAGAAGTACCTCCGGAGGCTTTCCTTGGTATCGTCGCTGTGGGGCTGAGTCTTGCGGCATGTGTTCTTTTGAAGAGAACCACTTGCCCTGGGGAAGATCAGCAGCCTCTAAGATGTCTGTTATTTCTCAGTCACTTGTTAAGCCAAATTTTAGAACAAAATTGTTGACGTGAAAGGAAACTTTACTACAGGTGAAGTGCTAGCCTCTTCTCCCACCCACCTTAATCTACATTTTAGGGTAAACAAGGGGGTTAGACTTTGGTTCTCAATCTCACAGAGACAGTGTCCCTAGTGTCCAGATATGGGGTAGAGTCTGGCCTTCCCTCCACTTCCTGGCCTGGCTGGTGCTACTTTGTACAGGGCTGTGGGGCTCTTGGCTCTTTGCTAAAGTTATTGAGACCCTCTCCTTGCTTTTCTCCTTTCCCAGCACTGGTGACCCCGGCAGCCCTGAGGCCTCTGGTCCTGGGGGGTAATCAGCTGGTGATCATTGTGGGAACTGTCTGCGCCACAATCTTGCTGCTCCCTGTTCTGATATTGATCGTGAAGAGGACCTGTGGGAATAAGAGGTACAGGGCTGCCGCCGCCCCTTGGGTTGGGAGGCTGGGGGTGCAAGGCTGCCTCTACCCAAAGTGGAAGAGGTGATAGGGTCCTACAGAAGGGGGTATTTTTAAATGGAATCCACTGTGGTAACCCTGCCCACTTTGCTCACTGTGCCTGGAAAAGAATTTAATGTTCCTACACTCTCCTCATTCACGTTGGTATTATGTAAAGACTACAAATTCCCTTAGAAATGGGGGTCTCAGTAGGGCATAATTCAGAGCATAAATCTTACACAAGAACTATCATGGTACCATTCACTGCCTAAGAGATGCTTTTAAAATTATCCATACTGTACGTTCCGCATAGAAGCTAAGATCTTAAGGGTTGCCAGTGGTTTTATCTAAAAGATAAAAGACTGTCTAAAAAAAAAAAAAGTGCTTTCAAAGGCCTGGATTTCATTAGTAGTTCTCCCAGGGTCTCAGAAGTGCCCAGATGCTCCAACAGGGACACTAGTGTTTCACTGGCTCTTTGGCAGATCCATGCCCCTCAGTTTATCCAACTATCGATGAGGGGCGCAGATTGACTCTCTTGTTGAAATAGTGTCAGTGGGAAAGGGCCTCATGAATAATCCTGACTTTTGAGTGTTCTCTCCCAGTGGGTCTTTGATTGTGCAGAAAACACTTGTACCTGCTAAGTTTTCACTTCCACTCCCTAGGGTTTCCTGATTTGGTTTTGAACTTGGCTGGCCTCTCTGAAGGTCTTTGCTCTGGGCATGCTTGGAGCACTGAGCTAGACAACCTGGGTTCCACTCTCAGCTTACTTCTCCTGTCTGAGCCTCAGTTTCCCCCCCAAAGGAAAGGTAGCACTTCCATGTCTAGTCGTTTATTCTAAAGAAATAATTAGATGGATATGCTGAGATTTGTGCAAAACTGCAGTCATGCTTATAATTAAAAATAGGGATCATTGCCAGTGTCTGTCAGAAAGGCAGTGATTCAGTGAACCAGTGTTTCACTCAATGAAATACTCCAGATCCCTCTATGTAATGACATGGAAAGATATCCAAGGGGTAAAAATGCAGAATTTATGGTATTACCTCATTTTTATAAAAGAGAAAATAATATGATGCTCACTCCAGCAGCATATGTACTAAATACATTTTATGTGAGCTTATGCTTACACTGAGAGAGGCTGGGAAGGATAGTTGTAAAATGTGGGTAATGGCGTGGAATTTGAGATGAAGGAGAAGGTGGATCCCATGGGGTGAGGGGTTGCAGGGAACTTCCACTTCCAACTGTTTACGTTTCTGTATTATCTGAATTATTTTACAATGAGAAGATACAACTTTAAAAGCAGAAAATACAATGAAAGTATTTCCGGCCAGGCGCGGTGGCTCAAGCCTGTAATCCCAGCACTTTGGGAGGCCGAGACGGGCAGATCACGAGGTCAGGAGATCAAGACCATCCTGGCTAACCCGGGGAAACCCCGTCTCTACTAAAAAAAAAAAAAAAGAAAAACCTAGCCGGGCGAGGTGGCTGGCGCCTGTAGTCCCAGCAGCTACTCGGGAGGCTGAGGCAAGAGAATGGCGTAAACCCGGGAGGCGGAGCTTGCAGTGAGCTGAGATCCGGCCACTGCACTCCAGGCTGGGCGACAGATCGAGGCTCTGTCTCAAAAAAAAAAAAAAAAAAAAAGAAAGTATTTCCACTGAGACCAAAACATATGGTTTCTTTTTTAGCTTAAACCTTGATTTTTTTTTTTTTTTTTTTAGTTCTGCCTTGGGCCAAAATAGAAAAAAAGAAAGTATATTCAGAAGGCAAATGGTCATAAGATCAAAGGCCAAGGGGCTGGGCCCAACAAGGCAGGCGCGGAGCTCCAGGCTTGGGGCGTGGGGCTTGGGGCTTGGGTGGGGTGTTTGTGGGGATTATTCCGCTCCGCCCCCTGGAGAGGCCAGGAGCCCTTTGGATTGGCGTCTTGCTGAGCTCCTGCTGCCCCCTGCTGGTTCCGCGGCACTCCCTGGTCCTCAGAAATGTAGAGACGATGGTCAAGTGGAATCCTATCTCCCCTGTCTCTCTTCATTCACTTAAAATTACCTCTCCCATAAGGACTGAAAGTGGCTTGAGTGATAATAGAGAAGTCGAAGCCGTTTTTCAGCCTAAATTATCTCCAGAACGGCTTCTTGTTCTTCATTAGAAGAGATGCGCTTCTCAGGTTTCCAGGTGAGCCGGGTAGCCCTGGCTGTAGGAGTCCAGAGAGAATGGTTTCTTCTCTGGGGTCTCTCTCTTCACAAAGCCAAGAGGGGGTCTCATGTAGGGATCCTTGAATAAACCATGCCAGCTGGTTAATTCCACATGCTCTTTATGTCTTGCAGTTTAGTGAATTCTACAGTCTTGGTGAAGAACACGAAGAAGACTAATCCAGGGATAAAAGAAGAACCCTGCTATTTTGAAAGCTGTGAAGGGGAGGTGAACACACGCTTCAGCCTAAAACACTAAGCAGATGCAGGCCTGGGCCGTTCTCATTCCCCCGGGAACCATGTCTTACCCATTGTATGTCCCAGCTTGCAGGCCAGTGCTTGGCACAGAGCAGGGATTCAGGAAGCCTTTGTTACTAGAATAAGAGCCTCTGAGGAGTACAGTGCATGGGGCTGGCTGGGCCAGCCTCGGGCAGCAGTTTCTGGTATTGGGCTGAGGAAAGAGCACTGCGCTTGGAGTCAGAAAGCTCTGCCACCTCCCCTAGTCTCACCAGCAAAATGAGGATAAGGATAAAGATATTATAGTTACCCGGCCTGCTTGACAGGGTTGTTGTAAGGTTCACATAAGATGATGATATGCAAATGCTTTGTAATCTAGGAGGTGCTATTTATCTAAAGTCTAATGGGGAATTGTTATACATTCAGGAGTTAAGGAGTTCTAATGCTTAAAATGAAATAGTCTAAGACCTTAGCAAGAAAGGATTAAGAAGGATTTTTCTCTCCTTATTGATTAGTAATGAAGTTATAAATAATTGCTTCTAGAGACTGAGAAATGGATTGGTTTTCTTTAACTCCTATTTTCTTTTCTTTTCTTTCTTTAATTTTTAAAATGCTCTTTGAATAGTTACCTTTCTCTGTTTTGGGCTGTTTTTGTCCCAAGAGTAGGATTTTCTCCCAGTAGAGTACAGTAGTCCAAGAATGGGCCACTGGATGATACTGCTTTCCCAACGAGTGACAGGACCATGAACCGCACAGTTGTGAGGCTCAATGAGGGCTGGCCCTGCCACATAAACCCTCTGAAGGAAACGATAACAATTCACTGTTGATTAATGCCATTCTGCCTTTACGGTAATTAGAAGGAAATAACCCCAGAATACAAGGAATTTAGCAAGATAAGGAACCCCTGCTGCTACCTAAACATCCATCTAAACAAAGATGTTTGGCTTTTGAAGCAAAGACTTTGGTTCTTAAGACTGTGTTCTTTGACAGTTATTTTTCAAGAAGACTGAAGACTGACTTATCATTATTGGGAATTCTCTAGCTCTCAGTAACCTTTGAACCTCCCAGTTTGGGTGGTCGATGCCCAGCAAATAGGAATAGGTGGCCTTTTCTCTGGTGTATAAGATTCATCTAATTTTTAGGAATTTTTGTACCATTTTCCCCCTCTAGAAAAACATTTACTCCTCAATAATTATACGGGAGGTGATCGAGGAAGAAGAACCAAGTGAAAAATCAGAGGCCACCTACATGACCATGGTGAGAATGATTCTGGCCCCGGCTGAGCCAGGTGTCAGAGGCTCAGGTGGTGGTGGTGGTGGGTGTGGCTGGGTTGCCCAGGGAGGCTGCTGAGGGCAGTGATTTTTCTAAGTAGCAGGAAAGTCTGAGAAACTGAAGTTCTGCTGGATAGAAGAGTGATATCAAACTTTCTTACCCAAGCTCAAGGATTAAAGATTATCACCAGAAATTATTTATATTAGTGGTGAAAAGAAGTGAAGAGTGGCCTTTACTGGGGGCAGGGAGAATGTCTTTTGCCTCATCAGTTCAATCTAATAAAGAAAACACGGTTGGGTGTGGTGGCTTATGCCTGAAATCCCAGCACTTTGGGAGGCCGAGGTGGGTGGATTGCTTGAGGCCAGGAGTTCAAGACCAGCCTGGCCAATGTGGCAAAACCCCCTCTCTACTAAAAATACAGAAATTAGCCAGGTGTGGAGATGTGTGCCTGTAATCCCAGCTACTTGGGAGGCTGAGGCACAAGAATTGCTTGAACATAGGAGGTGGTGGTTATGTGACCCGAGATCCACCACTACGCTCCAGTCTTGGCGACAGAGTGAGACTCTGTCTCAAAAAAAAAAAAAAAGAAAAGAAAGGCTGAGTGCGGTGGCTCACACCTGTAATCCTAGCACTTTGGGAGGCTGAGGCAGGTGGATTACTTGAGGTCAGGAGTTCGAGACCAGCCTGGCCAACATGGTGAAACCCTGTCTTATTAAAAATACAAAAAATTAGCCAAGCATGGTGGCGGGCTACTTGTAATCCCAGCTACTTGGGAGGCTGAGGCAGGAGAATTGCTTGAACTTGGGAGGTGGAGGTTGCAGTGAGCTAAGATCGCGCCACTGCACTCCAGCCTGGGAGATGGAGCGAGATTCCCATCAAAGAGAGAGAGAGAGAGAGAAAGAAAATAGGACAAATAGTATTGTGGTCAAGTATCGTGTTGCAGTGAGTTGTTTTCCTTGCTATCAAAAACTCAAAGTAGGGTTCCTCCCACTGCTTAGATTTTGTTTCTTAATTTTGTGACTTATTGTACCTTCTCATAATCTAACTGCCAGGCAGGCTACATGCTGGATCTCATACAATATTTTGGAGTCTGATTCCTACTTTCCCATTGCTTAGACTTTAGGCCCTTAGAGAACTACAGCACCTGGAAAAGGCACTGCAGGGCGTGCAGTGAGTAGGGGTAGGAACAAAAGGAGTGAGCTGGCGATGAGCATGGTGCTATTTGTAGACTAATTATAGGAACCCAGCCCATTAAGGAGCAGTGTTCTGCTGGGTTTGGGAAGGCTGGCCTCCTCTGCTTGTGGAATGATGGGCTTTGTTTGTTCCTGTCGCACCAGCCCTGAGGACACATGACTCCCAGCTGACTGCAGCAGAGAGAGGTCTGCCAGGGAAGTGTGAGATCAGAGGCCTGGCCTGGATCCACCGAGTGAAACATTAACTCCACTCTGAAGTTGCAGCTGAATGGAATCATTTTCCCCCTGTATTTTTCTCCCATTTTGTTATGTGATGCTGCAGTAACTTGCGAGGCCTCATCCTGGCTCCTGGAGACCTGCCGATATAGCTGCCTTGTGGCTACTGCTGAGTGCGTCACCAGCCAGGGTGGCACTGTTTGCAGAAAGTCTCCGAGGTGGAGACGATGCAGGAGGAACAATTGTCTTCACAGCTACCTTCTCCAGGTTTAATGCTAGGCGATTATGGTTTCGATTTTGTGGAAAACACCATTCCTCTCCTCTTGATCCAGATCCAATAGAGTAAGAGGAGAGGCCTGGGCTGCAAACTCAAAGGCCGGCAGGGGCCGGTCAAGTTATTTTAAAATATGGTGTGCCAAGTTAAATAAGCCTGTTGGTGAATTTGGGACTGCAGGCCACTTGTTTGAGACTTCATTTATAAAGGTGTTCTCTGATAGGGAGCAGAGGTAACAAAGAGCCTTTGTATTGTGTTGTTGAATTGATGAAATTCATGTAAATGTAGTGGCACCTTGCTGTTTTCTGTTTCTGAGGCTGTACACACAGTGGTTAAGGTTGCAAGCTGTGGAGTTGGACAGACCTGGGTCCAAATTCTAACTCTGTGTTGCAGCCAGATGGTCTTGGGCAGGTGACTTGGTCTGTCTGAGCCTCAGTTTCCTTATCCTTAGAATGGGAATCATAATACCTACCTCCTGGTGGTAAGGATCACATGAGATGATGCATATGAAATTCAGTATTGGGCTGGGCTCATGAGAAGAGCTCAATGAATGGCAGCTGCTATGATTACGAACTACTTCTTACAAGCATGTTTTGTTTCTTTCTGCCCTTCCCCAACAGCACCCAGTTTGGCCTTCTCTGAGGTCAGATCGGAAAAACTCACTTGAAAAAAAGTCAGGTGGGGGAATGTCAAAAACACAACAAACCTTTTGAGAAGAATGGAGAGTCCCTTCATCTCAGCAGCAGTGGAGACTCCCCTGTGTGTCCTGGGCCACTCTACCAGTGATTTCAGACTCCCGCCCTCCCAGCTGTCCTCCTGTCTCGTTGTTTCGTCAATGCACTGAAGGTGGAGAGTTTGGAGCCTGGCAGAGAGACTGGACAGCTCTGGAGGAACAGGCTCTGGTGAGGGGAGGGGAGCATGGACTTGGCCTCCAGAGTGGGACACTGGCCCTAGGAACCAGGCTGAGCTGAGTGGCCTCAAGCCCCCCACTGGATCAGACCCTCCTGTGGGCAGTGTTCTTAGTGGATGAGTTACTGGGAAGAATCAGAGATAAAAACCAACCTAAATCATTCCTCTGGCACATTATTTCTAAATAAGGGTGGTTTGTGGAAATCGTCCTTTTTTTATGCCTCGGTTGATGGGGGAAGTAAAGTCCTGGTGAGGAATTTACAGTTAGAAACTTCTGGAAAAACTGAAGTTCCTGGAGGAAAGCCAAACCATGCCAACACACTAGAGGCTGGTTTTGGTCCTGGGAAAGGTTTGCGGTGAATGGGTTGGAAGTGGGGTATGAATACAGCTTTGGGATTTAACTCAGTGGTTCTTCATTCCTGCTGGGCATTGCTGGTGGCTCCTTACAGGGCCTCACCACAGGCCTCCGAATTTGAAATTTCTCAGTGAAGCTTAGGCATTTGTCTTTCTTGATACTGATGGGTTGCCACGATGGACAGTCACAGATTTAATTCTTGGTCTGAAATGTGCAGTTCCTATACTTTTGGTTGCTATTGTAAGATTTGATAAAGTTAGTCTTAAAAATCCTTTGGGGGCAGCATCCGAGTTGGTAATTAGGAAGTCAAACTGTCTGTTTGCTGATGACATAATCATAAACTTTGAAAACCCTAAACACTCATCCAAAAAGCTCCTAGAACTGGTAAATGAATTCAGCAAAGCTTCAGGATACAAAATTAATGTATACAAATCAGTAGCTTTGCTATATACCAATAGCAACCAAGCTGAGAATCAAATCAAGAACTCAATCTCTTTTATAATAGCTGCAAAAAAATTAAAATACTTAGGAATATACTTAACCAAGGAGGTGAAATACCTCTACAATGAAAACTACAAAACACTGCTGAAAGAAATCATAGACAGCACAAATGGAAACACATCCCATGCTCATGCACGGGTAGAATCAACATTGTGAAAATGGCCGTACTACCTGTATTTAGTTTGTTTTCCTGTTCCTGATAAAGACATATCTGAGACTGGGAAGAAAAAGAGGTTTAATTGGACTTACAGTTCCACATGGCTGGGGAGGTCTCAGAATCATGGCAGGAGGTGAAAGGCACTTCTTCCATGGTGGTGGCAAGAGAAAATGAGGAAGATGCAAAAGTAGAAACCCCTGATAAAACCATCAAATCTCATGAGACTTATTCACTACCATGAGAACAGTATGGGGGAAACTGCCTCAATGATTCAAATTATCTCCCACTGGGTCCCTCCCACAATATGTGGGAATTTTGGGAGTACAATTTAAGATGATATTTGGGTGCGGACACAGAACCAAACCATATAATTCCACCTCTGGCCCCTCCAAATCTCATATCCTTACATTTCAAAACAAATCATGCCTTCCCAATAGCCCCCCAAAGTCTTAACTCATTTCAGCATTAACCCAAAAGTCCACAGTCCAAAGTCTCATCTGAGACCAGGCAAACCCCTTCCACTTATGAGCCTGTAAAATCAAAAGCAAGCTGGTTACTTCCTACATACAATGGGGGTACAGGTATTGGGTAAATACAGCCATTCCAAATGGGAAAAATTGGCCAAAGCCAAAACAAAGTGGTTACAGGACCCATGCAAATCTGAAATCCAGTGAGGCAGTCAAAATTTAGAGCTCCAAAAATGATGTCCTTTGATTCCAGGTCTCACATCCAGGTCACACTGACGCAAGAAGTGGGTTCCCATGGTCTTGGGCAGCTCTGCCCCGTGGCTTTGCAGGGTACAGCTTCCTTCCTGGCTGTTTTCATGGGCTGGCATTGAGTGTTTGCAGCTTTTCCAGGCGAACGGTGCAAGCTGTTGGTGGATCTACCATTCTGGGGTCTGGAGGACGGTAGCTCTCTTCTCACAGCTCCACTAGGCAGTGCCCCAGTAGGGACTCTGTGTGGGGATTCTGACCCCACGTTTCCTTTCTGCACTGCTCTAGCAAAGGTTCTCCATGAAGGCCCCACCCCTGTAGCAAACTTTTGCCTGGGCATCCAGGCATTTCCACACATCTTCTAAAATCTAGTCAGAGGTTTCCAAACCCCAGTTCTTGACTTCTGTGCACTCGCAGGCTCAACACCACGTGGAAGTTGCCAAAGCTTGGGGCTTGCAACCTCTGAAGTCATGGCCTGAGCTCTATGTTGGCCCCATTCAGCCATGGCTGGAGTGGCTGGGATGCAGGGCTCCAAGTCCCTAGGCGGCACACAGAAGAGGGACACTGGGCCTGGCCCACGAAACCATTTTCTCCTAGGTCTCCTGGCCTGTGATGGGAGGGGCTGCCATGAAGACCTCTGACATGCCCTGGAGACATTTTCCCCATTGTCTTAGGGATTAACATTCAGCTCCTTGTGACTTATGCAGATTTCTGCAGCCAGCTTGAATTTCTTCTCAGAAAATGGGTTTTTCTTTTCTATCATATTATCAGGCTGCAAATTTTCTGAACTTTTATGCTCTGCTTCCCCTACAAAACTAATACCTTTAGCAGCACCCAAGTCACGTCTTGAATGCTTTGCTGCTTAGAAATTTCTTCTGCCAGATGCCCTAAATCACCTCTCTTAAGTTCAAAGTTCCACAAATCTCTAGGGCAGGGGCAAAATGCCACCAGTCTGTTTGCTAAAACATAACAAGAGTCATCTTTGCCCCGGTTCCCAACAAGTTCCTCATCTCCATCTGAGACGACCTCAGCCTGGACCTTACTGTCCATATTGTTATCAGGTTTTTGGTCAAAGCCATTCAACAAGTCTCTAGGAAGTTCCAAACTTTCCCACATTTTCCTGTCTTCTTCTGAGCCCTCCAAAGTGTTTCCAACTCTGCCTGTTACCAAGTTCCAAAGTTGCTTTTTGGGTATCTTTTCAGCAATGCCCCCCTCTACTGGTACCAGTTTACTGTATTAGTTTGTTTTCACACTGCTGATAAAGACATACCTGAGACTGGGAAGAAAGATCGAAGCTACAGTTCCACATGGCTGGAAAGGCCTCAGAATCATGATGGGAGGCAAAAGGCACTTCTTTTTTTTTTTTTCCATGAGGCATTTTATTTGTAAATGTATGTATTACATCCCTAGAAAAAGAATCCCAGGATTTTCCCTCGTGTGTGTTTTCATCTTGCTTCTTCATGGTCCATGATGCCAGCTGAGGTTGTCAGTACAATGAAACCAAACTGGCGGGATGGAAGCAGGTTATTCTGCCATTTTTCTAGATCTTTGAGTTGCACATCAAATCTTGGGCTGATCACTCCACACTTGTTTAGCCTGCCTGTAAGGTTCACAACAATTTTCCCAGCTCTGTGATCATCAATGATTTCAAATTCGCCAGTGTAACCATGCTTCATCATCACAGTGAGAAACCGGACGATGACTTTGGAGCACGGCCTAATAAGCACCTGGTGTTTGCCTCTCTTTTCGGCATTGTTGATGCTCTTGAGAGCATCAGCCAGGACATTCGTGCGCACCATTGTGGCAGCGCAGAAAGATGGCAGAAAGAGAACGGGAGGGGAGAGCGCACGGAGTTATCAAAAGGCACTTCTTACATGGGGACAGCAAGGGGAAATGAGGAAGTTGCAAGAGCAGAAACCCCTGATACAACCATCAGATCTCATGAGATTTATTCACTACCATGAGAACAGTATGGGGGAAACTGCCCCCACAATTCAAATTAGCTTTCACTGCGTCCCTCACGCAACATGTGGGAATTATGGGAGTACGATTCAAGATGAGATTTGGGTGGGTACACAGAGCCAAACAATACCACTGCCAAGAGCAATCTACAAATTCAATGCAGCTCCCGTCAAGATACCACCACCCTTCTTCATAGAAATAAAAAAAATCCCCAAATTCATATGAAACCAAAAAAGAGCTTGCATAGCCAAAGCAAGAGTAAGCAAAAAGAGCAAATCTGGAGGCATTACATTCCCGGACTTCAAACTATACTATAAAGTCAGTCACCAAAACAGCATGGTACCAGTATACAAATAGGCATGTAGACCAAGGGAACAGAATAGAAAACCCAGAAATAAAGCCAAATACTTACAAGTCAACTGATGTTTGATAAAGCAAACAAACATATAAAGTGGGGAAAGGACACCCTATTCAACAAATGGTGCTGGGATAAATGGCAAGCCACATGAATGAATGAAGCTGGATCCTCATCTCTCCTCTATACAAAAATCAACTTCAGATAGATCAAAGACTTAAATCTAAGACCTGACACCATAAAAATTCTAGAAGGTAACATTGGAAAAACCCTTCTAGACATTGGGTTAGGCAAAGACGTCATGCTCAAGAACCCAAAAGCAAATGCAACAAAAACAAAGATAAATAGATGAGATTTAATTAAACTAAAAAGCTTTTGCACAGCAAAAGAAATAATCAGCAGAGTAAACAGACAACCCACAGAGTGGGAGAAAATCTTTGCAATCTATATATCTGACAAAGGACTATTGTAATATCCAGAATCTACAAGGAACTCAAATAAATCAGCAAGAATAAAACAATCCCATAAGTAGGTGGGCTAAGGACATGAATAGACAATTCTCAAAAGAAGATACACAAATGGCCGAGAAACATATGTAAAAATGCTCAGCATCACTAATTATCAGGAAATGCAAATCAAAACCACAGTGCAATACCACCTCACTCCTGCAAGAACAGCCACAATAAAAAAAATTTTTTTAAAAATAGTTGTTGGCATGAATGTGGTGAAAAGGGAACATTTTTACACGGTTGGTGGGAATGCAAACTAGTACAATCACGATGGAAAACAGTGTGGAGATTCCTTAAAGAACTAAAAATAGATTTACCATTTGATCGAGCAATCCTACTGCTGGGTATTTACCCAGAGGAAAAGAAGTCATTATACGAAAAAGATAGGCTGGGCATGGTGGCTCATGCCTGTAATCTCAGCATTTTGGGAGGCTGAGGCAGGTGGATCACGAGGTCAGGAGTTCAAGACCAGCCTGGCCAACATGGTGAAACCCTGTCTCTACTAAAAATACAAAAATTAGCTGGTGGCCCATGCCTGTAATCCTAGCTACTCGAGAGGCTGAGGCAGGAGAATTGCTTGAACCTGGCAGATGGAGGCTGTGATCTGAGATCGCACCACTGCACCCCAGCCTGGGTACCAGATCAAGACTCTGTCTTGAAAAAAGAAAAAGAAAGAAAAGATACCTGCACATGCATGTTTATAGCAGCACAATTCGCAATTGCAAAGACATGGAATCAGCCCAATTGGCCATCAATCAATGAGTGGATAAAGTAAATAAATATAGTATATATGTGTATATATATATATGTACGCCATGGAATACTACTCAGCCATGAAAAGGAATGAAATAATGCCATTTGCAGCAACCTGGATGGAACTGGAGAACACTATTCTAAGTCAAGTAACTCAGGAATGGAAAACTAAACATCGTATGTTCTCACTTATAAGTGGGAGCTAAGCTATGAGGATGCAAAGGCATAAGAATGATACAATAAACTCTGGGGGCTCAGAAAGGGTGGAGAGGTGAGGGATAAAAGACTACACACTGGGTACAGTGTACGCTGCTCAGGTGATGGGTGCATCAGTATCTCAGAAATCCCCACTGAAGAACTTATTCATGTAACCAAACACCACCTGTTCCCCAAAAACCTATTGAAAAAAAAAAATCCTTTGGGGTTGGTTGCAGTGTCTCATGCTTGTAATCCCAGCACTTTGGGAGGCTGAGGGGAGGATCACTTGAGGCCAGGAGTTCAAGACCAGTCTGGGCAACATAGTGAGACCCCATCTCAATAAAATAAATAAAATCGATTAGCTAGGTGTGGAGGTGCATTCCTTTGGTCCCAGCTACTCCGAAGGCTGAGGTAGGAAGATTGCTCGAGCCCAGGAGTTAGAAGCTACACTGAGATATGATTGCACCACTGCACTCCACTCTGGCCTGGGCAACAAGCTGAGATCCTGTCTCAAAATAAGAGAGGAAAGGAAGGGAAAGGGAAGAGGAAGGAAAAGAAGAAACAAAAGAAAATCCTTTGGTTCTGAACAACTTCCAGCCTCTGGGGATCAGCCTGGGTTCAGCTCCGGTCTCCTTTCCTTGACTGCCACAGACCCTTTCTCATACTCTGCAAACCTTTCTTCTCATTTATCCATGCAGGGCCAGATAAAGAGGAGGTCTTTTCTGTTTTTCTGATTTCTGATCCAGTCTTAAATGGGGTTACTTTTTTTTTTCTTTTTTTGAGACGGAGTCTCGCTCTGTTGCCCAGGCTGGAATGCAATGGCGCTACTACGGCTCACTGCAACGTACGCCTCCTGGGTTCAAGCGATCCTCTTGTTTCAGCCTCCCAAGTATTACAGGTGATTACAGGGATTACAGGTGCACGCTGCCATGCCTGGCTAATGTTTTTTGTATTTTTAGTAGAGATGGGGTTTCACCATGCTCCCCAGGCTGGTCTTGAACTCCCGAGCTCAGGCAATCCACCCGCCTCGGCCTCCCAAAGTGCTAGGATTACAAGTGTGAGCCACTGCGCGTGGTGAGGCTACATTTTTTAATGATTCCCCCAACTATCCAAATATTAGGATCCTCTCATAACACACCCATTATGTTCTAGTTTAGAAATGAATAAGCATCATTAAATGCTTCCTTCCTATCTGCCAGCTCTCGAGGAGGAGTATGTCAGGGTTTTCCATATGGGTATTGAAGGCAGTATCCTGTCCCAGACATACTAGGGACGCAGATTGGTGAGACGAGTAGAGGGGGAAGAGGGCTCTCTTATATCCGGAGTGTTCATGGAGAGGAAGTGGTTTCATTTCTGAGCTATTAAGTAACATTCTCTCCTGGAATAAGGGACCCTTTTCCACTTCCTCAAATATTGTGTGCTTTGGAAGATGGACTTCAGGATACAGAGTTAGGTGGGTGGATGGTGATTTTACATCTGTTGATCAGGGTCTAAGAAAATAATTCGGATAAGAGCAGGAGGGTGGGCTGGACAACTTATCCATGTGATCCCCAGCAGGCACTTGGACAGCGAAAGTGTAGGTGTGCCCAAATTCACATTTGATTCATTCAGAGTTTGGCTTCCATTCCGGGTTCGGCAGTTGTGGCTGAGGGGGAGGAAGAGGAAGCCCACATCTCTGCTCCAAGGCTTCTTCCCCATAAACCTTCTTCTCCACAGGCATGGAGCCAAGGTCGAGGGTGGAAGTCCACAACTGTCAAACACTAATTTCACCTAAAGCCAAAGCAGCCTTACAGGGGACTGGGAAAGAGACCTGCTTCTCTCTCACCCCTTCTGCTAGAGGTGGTTTGTCCGTTACACCCAGGAACATGAAGGGAAATTGTGTAGGGAATGGGCTTCAATATCAAATAATTCTGGTTCAAATCCTGGCTGCCTGTTACTCTTCAGTATTGCAAAGTGTATTTAAATCCTTTGAGGCTGTTTTCCCAGTATGTAAAATGGAGACTCACCGAGGTTTGTTTGTTTTTGCAAGGACTGAATGAGTTAGTATAGGGGATAGTGCCTGGCCTGAGCCCTTCATCTCCTTCAAATGTGTTTTCCCAGGTAGACGTATCTTCTTAACATCACTCAGAAAGGAATAACCCACTCAGCAATGGGTTCTTTTATCTTCTATTTAATGCTAGTCAGTCTTTGCTATTCAATCTTAATAACACAATTAACAGTAGGGATGACAATATCTTCTGGTGATTCAGTCCCCATCTCTTAATTTTGATTTCTATGGGCAAAAGACCCTTTACCAAAATCCCTAAATCCCTCTTCCTATTCAAAGAAAGACTGAGTTAGGAAGCTGAGCTTAGGCCAAGGCTTTGTATAGCTCTGAGGAGACAGATTTTGAAGGATCATAAAGCTACTGAAGATCCTTGTAGTAGAGTCTTTGGAAAGCAGTTTTGTTACCTGACTTTGCAGTATTTTAGATCCCTGGAACACCAGATGCTCTCCTATTTGAAGGTTTGCAGAAGTACACAGGCCTTTGCCAACAGAAAGCAGCCCCAAGGGTGGAGGGAGTGGAGCTACTCATGAATAATGGAGAACCTAGCAACTTCAGAATTTGGCTATTGCGACTGAAAACAGTTCTGCCTGTCCACTGGGGATTGGTAGAAGATGAGCTAAGTCTCCTTTAAAAGGCTGCAGCCTTTTGTTGGCAAGGCGTGGTGGCTCACGCCTGTAATCCCAGCACTTTGGGAGGCTGAGGCGGGAGGATCACTGGGGTTGGGAGTTCGAGACCAGCCTGACCAACATGGAGAAACCCCATCTCTACTAAAAATACAAAATTAGCTGGGCGTGGTGGCGCATGCCTGTAATCCCAGCCACTTGGGAGACTGAGGCAGAAGAATTGCTTTAACTTTCGAGGCAGAGGTTGTGGTGAGCTGAGATTGCGCCGTTGTACTTCAGCCTGGGCAACAATAGCAAAACTCAGTCTCTAAATAAATAAATAAATAAATAAAAGGGCTGCAGCCTTCTGCCAGACCTTTAGTTATCTGTTCCTGGTTTGTCCTCCACCAGTGTTCTTTTCTCCCTTTTGACTAGTCGGTATTCTCACCTGTCTGTTGGTAATTGGCCATTTTCCTTCATAAAACACTAGCTCTCTGTGTGTGTGGTTGGAGGCAGCCACTGAGTTAGCTCAGTTATTTAGAGCTGCAGAACCTTAGGTTGCAGTTATCCTCTTAATTCAGCATAAACAAAGTTTCCCAGGACCACTGACCTTATGTTCTGGCCAGCTAGTTTGCAGATGTGGTCTAGGGAGGTCAGGCAATCCATGACCACTTCTGTAAAACCCAACTACCAAAACATCTCTTCTTCAAAAAATAAGGGAACTTAAAGTTTTCTCAGAAAGCTGAGACCTTTCTCATTTCATAGATGGTGCGAGCCATAGTGATTTACCCATCTGAGAACTTTCAAAGCTGGATGAACTCTGCCTTGTATGTTCATGGCATTCTGTGTGTTGGTGCCATCTTGTCTGCCCATCTATACTTCATTAAAAAAAAAGTTTTAGGCCAGGTGCAGTGGCTCATGCCTGTAATCCCAGCAATTTGGGAAGCCCAGGCTGGTGGATCACCTGAGGTCAGGAATTCGAGACCAGCCTGGCCAACATGGTGAAACCCCCCCGTCTCTAATAAAAATACAAAAAATTAGTTGGGCATGATGGTGAGCGACTGTAATCCCAGCTACTCTGGAGGCTGAGGCAGGAGAGTTGCTTGAACCTGGGAGGCAGAGGTTGCAGAAAGCTGAGGGCATGCCATTGCACTCCAGCCTGGGCAACAAGAGTGAAACTCCATCTCAAAAAAAAAAAAAGTTTTAATGATATATATATTTTTTATTTCAATAGATTTTGTGGAAGAAGTGGTTTTCGGTTACATGGATAAGTTATTTAGCAGTGATTTCTGAGATTTTAGTGCACCCATCACCTGAGCAGTGTACACTGTATCCAGCATGCAGTCTTTTATCCTCCACCTCCTCACAGCCTCCCTCCGGAGTGCCCAAAGTCCATTACATCACTTCTACACCTTTGAGTCCTCATAGCTTAGCTCCCTCTTATAAGGGAGAGCATACCATGTTTGGTTTTCCATTCCTGAGTTACTTCAGTTAGAATAACGGCCTCCAGCTCCATCCAAGTTGCTGCAAAAGACATTATTTCGTCCCTTTCTATGGCTGAGTAGTATTCCATGGTGTATATATACACCACATTTTCTTTATCCACTCATTGGTGGATGGGCACTGCTGTTGGTTCTGTATCTTTGCAGTTGTGAATTGTGCTACTATAAACATACATGTTCATGTGTCTTTTCCATATAATGATTTCCTTTCCTTTGGGTAGATATCCAGCAGTGGGATGCTGGATTGAACGGTAGTTCTACTTTTAGTTCTTGTTTTTTTTTTTTTTTTGAGACGGAGTTCCACTCTTGTCACCCAGACTGAAGTGCAGTGGCATGATCTTGACTCACTGCAACCTCCGCCTCCTGGGTTCAAGCGATTCTCCTGCCTCAGACTCTTGAGTAGCTGGGATTACAGGTGCCTGTCACCACGCTTGGCTAATTTTTTGTATTTTTAGTAGAAATGGGGTTTTGCCATGCTGGGCAGGCTGGACTTGAACTCCTGACCCCCGGTGATCCACATGCCTCGGCCTCCCAAAGTGCTAGGATTACAGGTGTGAGCCACTGCACGCGGCCTACTTTTAGTTCTTTAAGGAATATCCACACTGTTTTCTATAGTGGTTGTACTAATTTATATTCCCACCAGCAGTGTAAAAGTATTCCCTTTTCACTGCGTTCACACCAATATCTACTGTTTTTTAAGTTTTTAATTAAGGCCATTCTTGCAGGAGTAAGGTGATATCTCATTGTGGTTTCTCATATCTCATTTCCCTGATGATTAGTGATGTTGCATCCCTCATTTTTTTCCATAACAGGAACCCTGTGCTCCATGCATTGTTGTCTTTCCTGCTGTTGGTGTACTCTCGCCTGGGATGCCCCTTTCCTTTCCTTCTTGCCTCCCTACATCAACATTCCTTCAGGGCCCTGCTTTAGATCATCCACCTGGGTGATCTACTTCTCAGCTCTTCCTAGATGTCTCTGCACTTGATCTACTATTGTCTTTCCTTGTCTTCTAATTGTTTCATGGGTGTGATACTTCATTTTCTCTTAGAAATCTCAAACTCTTAGAAATTCTGCTTTAGGCCAGGCACGGTGGCTCATGCCTGTAATCCCAACGCTGTGGGAGGCCGATGCAGGGGGATCACTTGAGGCCAGGAGATTGAGAACAGCCTGGCCAACATAGTGAAATCCTGTCTCCACTAAAAATACAAAAATTAGTCAGGCGTGGTGGCACAGACCTGTAGTCTCAGCTACCCTGGAGGCTGAGGCATAAGAATCACTTGAGCCTGGGAGGTGAAGGTTGCAGTAAACCGTGATCTCGCCACTGCACTCCAGCCTGCGCGACAGAGTGAGACCCTGTTTGAGGGGGAAAAAAAATTCTGCTTTAGGTCTTTTCTGTGATCCTTGTAGCATTTGACCCCAAGGAGGACAATCCCTTGTCGAATGAAATTCCTAGGGAGTGGAGGGGAACAGCATGCGCAGGGAGCAGCTGGACCTGGCTCCCTTTCCCAGTTCTACCATACCTTGACTGGGGAGGTCAGGCTGATGGAATTTCTGCCCCTTCCCCACATGTGAAGTAGATATTCACTCATTTTCATCTGCTCAAGGACCAGTAGAGGCCCAGTGCATACTCAGAAGAATAAGATGCAATCTCAGTACTTAAAGAACTACAGTCTAGTTGGGGAGGTCAGATGGGTAAGTAACTAATAAAAGTACTCTTTGACTCCCGTTAGTTCAATATAAGGTGTCCCTAGGTCCCCATGTCTCCGGTAGATGGGACTGCACTCACCATGCTGTATTGCGAGTGTATGCATTTATCTCCCTATCTAGAATGTGAACTCTCTAAGGGCGAGCTGTATCTCATTCATGTCTTGGTCTCTAGTTCCTAGCTGAGTGTCTAGCATATAGGGGCTGTTCCATAGATATATGAGTTTGTTCACTGAGAGATCTGATTGACAAATGAGTGAATGTACCCAGGGTCACAGGAGCAGAGAGAAGAGGTATTTAGAAGAGCAGGAGTAGGTGACTTTGGAGCACACTTTTAAAGAGAGACCATGAGCTTGCAGGCAGGAGACAAAGGGCATTCCTATAAGAGAAAATGGTGAAGGCAAATACAGAGATGTGAGGTGCATGCGGGGTTAGAGAAACCTTGCCTGTTAAGGAAGGGCTTCAGAGGCGTGTGGGGCAGAGAAGAAAGGTGAGTGACATGGATCCCTACCTCGTAGCTCATGAACAGACTGCGGAGTGCTCTGCAGATCACCGAGGCCAGCATTTCATCCGAGGCTTGTTCCTGCTTCCTACTCCCCTCTCCCTGAACCCCCAAACCTGGCTTCTCATGGCCCCTTGCTCATGGTATGCAAACCTTTTGATATTGGCTGAAGGCAGTGCTTCTCAAGCTTTAATATGCTCAAGAATCACCTGGAGATCTTGTTAAAAGTGTAGATTCGGGGCAGTCGTAGTGGCTCACACCTGTAATCCCAGCACTTTGGGAGGCCGAGGCAGGCAGATCACGAGGTCAGGAGATCGAGACCATCTTGGCTAACACGGTGAAACCCGGTCTCTACTAAAAACGCAAAAAAATTAGCCAGGCGTGGTGGCGGTCGCCTGTAGTTCAGATTGCGCCACTACACTCCAGCCTGGGCGACAGACGCAGACTCTGTCTCAAAAAAAAAAAAAAAAGTGCAGATTTGGATTCCTCAGGACTAGGGTGGGGCCTGTAGTGCTGCCTTTCTCACAAACTTCCAGGTGACACCCATGATGCTGGCCTGGGGACCACACTTTGAAAAGTAAGGCTCTACGGTAAATAACTAAGGAGGCTCTCTATAGCCTCAACGAGGCATTCCAAAGGTAAAAGGAAACTACTTTTCTTTGATTTATTTGTAACACTGCTTCTGCCAACAGGGTAGGTAACTGAGTGCTGTCTAATAAAACCTTCACTGATAAATAACCCTGGGCACAAATGCCAAAACCACAGGGTTTCACTCCTAAAAAAGTGCATCTTTGACACTGGTGTCTTCATTCGGCAAAACACCGCTTAGAGCTGCTGCTTCCCAGACTTTCACTGGCTCCTCGGGCAGGCTTACTCTTTCGGAGCAAATGGGCGTCTGGAGGCCCAAATGGGTTGTGGGGAAGTTCCGAGGTAGCTCTCCTCCTCTCCCCCCTTGGCTCTGCCTGCTACTGCCCCTCGCCCTTGATCTGGCTCTTCCTGACCCTTGGTCCTGGGGAGCTGAGTTGGATGAAGACTGTTCTAAGTCTGGACATCTAGTTTCTCTTTGCTGAATTCTGGATAGAAACAGATCTTCTGGATCCACTTCTTGCCTCAGATGCCTCCAAAATAGAAGCTTCTGGAGCTAATGTGAGACCAAGTGAGACAGGCAAGCAGCTTCCTTCAGTTTCTGGGCCTCACGGGCACCCTCTGCTGCATTAAGAAAAAAAGAGGAGGCCGGCTACGTCAAACCAAAAATTTCTGGCAACAGGGCAGGGCTGACATGTGTCTGCGGCAGCATGGATGGCTGTGCTGCAGAGTAGGACTTGGCAGTGCACGCCGAAGCGGGAGCTGCGGCCCGGCTTGTGTCAGTCCACCCCTCGGGGCACAGCTGTGAGCTGCTGACAGCGGGGTGGACCTCAAGGCCGGAGGGCACTGGGGATGGGGCCAGGTGTGGCCACTGAAGGCCACTTTTCTTCCCATGCTGCCCCACCTCTCCTTCCCTGCAATTCTGCCCTGTGGGCCCTGTGTTCTGTGAATGGGCCAGCCAGAGCCAGACCCTAGGGATGGGACAGAGGCACTTGGGGACAAAGTCTGTGAGTGATCTGGGCAGGGACAACCATAAAGGACTTTTAGACTACCCACCCTTCTGCCTTCTGGCAACAGTGCCTCAAAGCCCTGGCCCCCTTGCTCCTCCCCAGCCCAGAATAGCTTGAGAGGCTGTGGCAGGATTTCATTTCCTCCACAATGTCGACTTTCCCCCTTCCCTCTCCAGATTCATTAATTCATTCAGGTGTGCCCCTGTGCAGTCACTCACCGCCTGCTGATGGAGTTTCTGCCCTGAGCCAGGCACTGTGCTGGATCCTCACTCTTCCTCCATAGCCTGCCTCTTAGCCCTTGCTTTTATGTCACCTGCAGAGGCTAACTGCTTCATATGTCTTGCTGGTCTTCTCTTCCCGGTGCCTTTCTAGACAACCTGGGGGTAGCTCCATGTCTCCTTCCCTTGGTGCTAAGCAGTGTGGGATGCTGGAGACACCCAGGGTTTCATGAAGACCTCAGTTTGAA
>NW_012120709.1:24628032-24629142 GCF_000951035.1 Colobus angolensis palliatus | reverse complement strand
ACTCCGTCTCTACTAAAAATACAAAAATTAGCCAGGCATGGTGGCAGGCACCTGTAATCCCAGCTACTCAGGAGGCTGAGGCAGGAGAATCACATGAACCCAGGAGGGAGAAGTTGCAGTGAGCCAAGATTGCACCACTGTGCTACAGCCTGGGTGACAGAGTGGGACTCCATCTCAAAAAGAAAAGAAAAGAAAAGAAAAGATTAAACTGACATGGGCTGGGCATGGTGGCTCACACCTGTACTCCCAGCAATTTGGTAGGCTGATGTAGGTGGAACACTTGAGGTCAGGAGTTCGAGACCAGCCTGGCCAACATGGTGAAACCCTGTGTCTACTAAAAATACAAAAAAATTAGCCAGGGGTGGTGGCATGTGCATGTAGTTCCAGCTACTCTGGAGGGTGAGACACAGGAATTGCTTGAACCCAGAAGGCAGAGGTTGCAGTGAACTGAGATTGCACCACTGCACTCCAGCCCGTGTGACAGAGCGAGACCCTGTCTAAAAAAACAATAATAATAAAATAAAAAAATAAAAAATTGAGATATCACATGTAAAGTGCTTAGCACAGAGTTTATGCTCAAAAGTATTAGTTGTTCCCTGTTTGGTACACAAAGGGCCCATCACAAATGCAGGTGACTGCTGCATGCAAATTTCTGCCCTACTTAACCATCTCCCCAAGAGTATGGGGGTCACCTCTGCTTAGGGTCACCTTGGACTCCACCCCCTAAGTCCTCCTGCTTATGACATTAGCTTATTTTTTCTTCCTTCTTCAAAAGAAAAGTTTTAAACATACACAAAAGAAGAGAGAACTATATTTACACCCGTCACCAGCTAGTTTCAACTATCAAGCAAAACATCTAGTCTCGTGTCACCTATTCTCCCATCTCTTTTTTACTTTGAATTTTATTTAATTTTTTAGATGGAGTCTCCCTCTGTGGCCCAGGCTGGGGTGCAGTGGAGTAATCTCCATTCACTACAACCTCTGCCTCCCAGGTTCAAGCAGTTCTCCTGCCTCACTCCCCCCAAGTAGCTGGGATTACAGGCACCTGCCACCACACCTGGCTAATTTTTGTATTTTTAGTAGAGACAGGGTTTCACCATGTTGGCCAGG
>NW_012120709.1:24603424-24627087 GCF_000951035.1 Colobus angolensis palliatus | reverse complement strand
GAGATGGGTTTTGCCATGTTGCCCAGGCTGGTCTTGAACTCCTGGACTCAAGTGATCCATCCGGCCTCCCAAAGTACTGGGATTACAGGTGTGAGCCACTGCGCCAGCCTGTATGGAGGTTCCTTTAAATGGGACCATTCCCTGTTTTTAAATGACAATAAGTGTTTCCCCTTTCCAGAATCTTTAAAATAAATGGATTCCTCTAATAGTTTTCAAAATCCAACAATCATCCCAGTGAAGTCAAAAGGCAGGATTTGTATTATTTCTTGTTTTAGAGGGTAAAAATTTCTGGGGATTTCGTTCTTTTCAAAATGACTTTTTTATGCCCTCCCACCTGCTTTTTGAAATCCACCAACCACAATATTTACCCCATCCCCCTTTTCTCTCCCCCCGTCTCTCTCTCTCTCCTTTACACACTCCCTCTCTCTCTCTCTTTTTTAGCAGCAACATACAAGCCGGCCATATTAGAGAGATGGAAATAAAGCTTCCTTAATGTTGTATATGTCTTTGAAGTACATCCGTGCATTTTTTTTTAGCATCCAACCATTCCTCCTCTGTAGTCCTCGCCCCCTCAAATCACCCTCTCCCGTAGCCCACCCGACTAACATCTCAGTCTCTGAAAATGCACAGAGATGCCTGGCTACCTCGCCCTGCCTTCAGTCTCACGGGGCTCAGTCTCTTTTTCTCTTTGGGTAAGTTAGACTCACATCTGCATGCTCCCGAGGGTTCAGAAGTGTAGCCGCAACGTGAAGAGGATGGGGGCAGGGGATAGGAAAGAAGACATTGCTAGCTCTTCCCTCTGTGTCCTTGGGCGGGGAGGTGCTGGGGACTGGAAGGGACGTTGCTGGGGAGTGCAGAACCCTGGGACTACTTAGTCACAGAAATGTTGGGTCAGGGGATCTGAGTGTTGCTGGGGGCTGACAGTGGTCAAGGGAGGTGAATCTTCTCTGGATTTCCCCTAAGTGGACCAATGTGGGGGTGGGGCAGAGAGTGGATTGACCTGCAGTCTCTTCAGGGATTTTTTTTTTTTTCTTTGTAGCTGCCGCAAATGTGGGGTCCTGGGACTTAATGTTCCCTTAAGGGGCTTCTTTTCGGAACCTTGATCCTGGTGGATTTAGGGTGTTAGGAGAGTGTGCGGGGAAGCTGGTGGCAGAAAGTTGAGTCTGGGTCTGGCTTCCTGGCACTCGGTCTCACTGATCTGTTGGAACGTGTGTGGGAGTAGGTGGGAAGCGGGCTTGGGGAATGATGTCTGGATTGGGAGGAGACCTGCTGAGGCACGCACTGATGGAGAAGGCACCTTTGGCTTGGGCCCGATGGAATGGAGGAGGGGCCAGGTGTAGAGATTCAGGAAAAAATGGAACCCACGGGCTGAGCAAGGTTGCGGCCCTTTAAATCCAGCCTCAGAACTGCCCAGCCCAGTCTTGCAGACTGTCCTGTCAAGTGGCCCCAAATATTAATTTTGTATTTGACCACTCAGAGACTTCCTGGTGGGGAAGTGGGCTAGAAAGTTATTTGCAAGCCTGCTTTGTAGAGTTTCGTACTTGCTCCTAAACTTACTTATTGCTGGAGCAGCAACTGAGAGTCAAGTCCAAGGACTTGATGGAAATATTGGCCACCACAAAGCCTCTCTCTCTTTCTGTGGCGTGATGTGCTGGGTTTGGGGTAGGAGTGCTAAACACAGACAGTGCAGAGGCCCTGCCAGCCTGCTTTGCTGAGTTACTTGGTATATTAACATCAGGGCAGGAATGCTATGGAATCTCCAGCAGGACCTGGGTTTCAAGCCACCTTTGTCATTTACGTAATGACCACAGGCAAGTTACTCAACCCCTCTGAGCTTCAGTTCCCTCCCGAGTAAACTAAAGAACGCCTACTGCCTGGCGTGTTTGTGATCTGGGCACGGCAGGAACTCAAGAATGGCTAATGTAAGAATGCTTTTTGTGAGCCCAGGCACTGTGTGTCTTGTTCAGCCCTCACAGCAATTTGAGGTAGATTCTATTATACCTCAGGTTACAGGGAGGAAACAGATGACTATGGTAATGGGTAACGGGAGCTGAGATTTGAACTCCCTGTGTCTGACTTCACCACATTCTCTTAAACGTTGGATTTGACTGCCCCCAATGTTCAAGAAATGGCACTGCTGTATTAACAGTACCTAATTGATCAGTCTCAGGACACGCTGAAAGAGGGGGAGTTGGGTGAGTGGACTGTTGCAAGGAGCCCCAGATGGAGGACAGGACCCCTCCCTCAGGAGTTAGGAAGCGCTTCCTGCAGGAGGGAAGCCGCCTGGTGAGAGCCATGGCTAAGTAAAGTTAGAAAGGGGGCTCAGTGACCAGGACCCAGAGCCCTGGGCTAGGGCAAGGAACAGGGAGTCTGGGATGAAGAGGTCTGAGTGTTGGCGGTGGGGAGATGGTGGTGGGAGGCAGCTAAAGCTTCTGCAAAGCTGAGTGGGAGAGGATGCAGGAATGGGGATTCTGAACTTGAACTTGATTGGTGTCGTAATGAGGCATGTCCCTGGCACTCCAATGCTGAGGGCTGAGTTGACAATGGAACTTTGGTGGTGTTGCGGTAGCATCGATCCCCGGGATGGAGGAGGCCACAAGTGATGAGAGAGGGGACTCTGTCCGGGCTGGGCTTGTAGGGATGACTATGGAGGTGGCCATAAGAGAAGAGGGCCATAAGAGAAAGGGCAGGTGGGCAACCAACTGTACCCACAACAGAAGCATATGAGGCTAGTTTTAGCTAGAAACAATTCAAACGACTGGACTTCCCTCAAGTTTTTCTTGAGACCGTTAACTACACAGTCACTGGCCTGCTTACCACTGTATGGATTATGTTAGGGGAGGCATAGAAAGTGGAGTCTGGGCTGAGCACGGTGGCTCGCGCCTGTATCCCAGTGCTTTAGGAGGTTAAGGTGGGAGGATCGCTTAAGGCCAGGAGTTGGAGACCAGCCTGGGCAACATAGCAAGACCCTGTCTCTATAAAAAAAAAAAAAAGAAAGAAAGAAAGAAAAAAGAAAGAAAAGAAAAAAAGAAAAATGAGCCAGGCATGGTGGCATGTGCCTGTAGTCCTAACTGTTCCAGGATGCTGAGGTAGGAGTATCAAGAATTCCAGGCTGCAGTGAGCCGTGATCATGCCACTGCACTCCAGCGTGGGCAACAGAGCCAAACCCTGTCAAGAAAGAAAGAAAGAAAGAAAGAAAAGAAAGAAAAGAAAGAAAGAAAGAAGAAAGAAAGAAAGAAAGAAAGAAAGAAAGAAAGAAAGAAAGAAAGAAAGAAAGAAAGAAAAAGAAAGAAAGAGAGAGAGAAAGAAAGAAAGAAAAAAGAGAAAGTGAAGTCTGGTCCTCACTCTGGCCCACTGCACATATCTGCTGCTTGTGGTGGCAGGGACCCAGACATGGTGAGAAAGCTGTCTCTTCTTCCTTTAGTAGACTTTATTGAGCCCCACTCTGTGCCACCCACTGTCCTGGGTACCAGGGATACCAAGATGAATAAGAATCAGTTCCCCGGAGCCTCTTGAGGGAAACAGGCCCGTAAACAAATAATAACAAGACAACATTGTATGTATGGTAACAATAATAGCAATAATGATCATCAGAGTCGCAGCTAACTTTTGTCCAGGCCACGTGCTAGGCACCGTGCTGAACTTCATGCAGATAGTAAGTCACTTAATCCTTACAACAGCCCTATGAAGTTGGGCTTATTGTCCGCTATATTACAGATGAGGAAACTGAGGCACTGGGGGGTTAACTATCCTGCCATTCTGCCCCCAAGTCATGTGGAAGAGATAGGAACAGGGCTTGGGTGAGGAAAAGGACACTGGGGAAACAGTCACCGAGGCTAATGCCCTGTGAGCTGGGACCTGAGGGATAAGTAGGAGGGCCCCAGGGACAGGGGGGCAAATGAGCTTCCCAACCTGAAGCAAAAATATGTGCAAAGTCATGGAGAAGGGAAGCAAGGTGGTGTTTTCAGAAAAAATCAGAACTGGGGTCACTGGAGTGAAGGAGACCTGGGGGGATGGGGGCTGGCAGGAGATGAGGCTAGGGTATAAGTTGGCCTCAGATGGCAAAGGGCTTGGAAGCCGTGCCCAGGAGCCTGGACTTGATCCTGAAAGCAGTGGGTAGCCGTTGGAGGTTGGGAGGTGAGGAGTGATGAGGGTGGGTTGCTCCTGGCTGCACGGGGATGGACTGGAGTGGCCGGGGCTGGGGAGGCCCTGGAGCAGGAAGGGTCTGGATGGTATAGCAATGCAGGTGCGGAGATACGGGCTGGATGCCACACTCACCTGGGAGGCAGGAGCTGCCCTGGGAGACAGTTCATCTGTTTAGACACTTAAAAAAAAAGAAGGAAATAATTGCCTCATAGTTTGCTGTAGGGTGGAAAGAGGAGTGAAGAGATTAACTTCCAGTCTCTGCAAGAGTTAGCATTTGGCAGATGAGCAAATTTTCATAGTCTCTGCGAGATGGGCTAGTTAGAACAGCAGATGACACGGTGCTTGAGGGCCCAGATGTGCCTTGGAGACAGCAGGGGGCCCCGCCACTGCTGAGGTTTTGGATCTAAGATCAGAAGTCACATCCCGTTGATGATCATTTCCCTTCTGTGAGTTGAAAATCAGGAGACACAGGCCCCAGACCTGGTCTCAAATGGGACAACCAGGAAGACTGCGTGCCTCCCTTGTGTGGAGGTTCCTTTAAATGCAACCATTCCCTGCTGGCCGGCCTGCCTGGAGTTGGACCTGCCGTATAGTCGGCAAGAGATCTGCTACCCCAGGTGCCTTGGGATGGAGCTCACTTCCCCACTCAGCTTCAGTGCCTCAACCCTGCCTGGAGCCAGGCAGGCTAGCTTCAGATTCTAGCTTCGCCTCTTACTAGCCGTGAACTTGGGTTCGTCTCTTAACTTCTTTGTGCTGCATCTTCCCCATCCGGAATGTGGGAGTGATAACAGGGTTTTGTTAGTATTAAATGAGGTGATATATGTAGAGCGCGTAGACAGTGCCTGGCTCGTTGTAAGCATTTTGTAAGGGTTTGTGGCTGTGAAGTCCTTTCTGTGGCCTTGGCCATGCATTCGGGTGCTTTCCCGAAGCAGGACAGTTAATCAAGAGACCAGAGTTTTGCTCAGAGCTGTGATCTTATTGAGCCATGGCCCCTACGTCTTTAATGAGGGCCCGGACTGGCGGAAGGTCTGAGGCCCAGCACCCTAAAGCTGCTGGGATTCTGATAAGGTCACAGGCTCACGTGGGATCTTGGATGAGGGGCTAGGAACCATGATTCTGGCCTCAGCTTGTCCCTATTCTCTGCGTGTGCCTCTCATGGCCTCTCTTTCCTCATCGGTAAAACAATGGGGCTAGATCTACGGTTTCTGATCTCAGCTCCAACTCTGGCTCCGGATCCCACGCACCCTCGCCGCAGGGAACTTGACGTTTGACCTCTGTGACCACTAGAGGGCACGCGTGTTCCGCCCGGTACCTTCTGCAGTGCCGCGCTGCAGGGTGGGGAGGGGGAGCCCGCATTGCACCTCTCTGGCTCCCCCAGTCCTGCGGGCCCGAAAAGGCGCCCCCGCACTCCTCTCTACCCTGCCCTCCTCCACGGCAGGGCGCTAGCTCCTTCGAGATGGTGGAGTTCAAGTTCTAATCTGGAGCACTGCCTTGGGCTTGGTGGAGGGGGCGGGCAGAGGCCCGCGCAGGGTCTGCCGGGTTTCACAGAACGCAGACTTTTTGGCCTGAGGAGCCCCTGGGAAGATGATCGACCTCCCAAGGGAAGAGCTAGAGGGGCAGCACATTCCTGGGATGGGAGGTAAGCTCAGGACAGGCACTGTCAATGCCTTCCCTCAGAGCTCTGTGCCTCTGCAGATAGAGATGCTGTTGGCATTTTCTGCACACCTCCTCCTTGGCTGGTGCGGTGCCAGATGCTTTCAGAATGGTGATGAAAGTGCAGGAGATGGAATTGGGCTTTGTTCTTCCTGGCAGGGGCCTACTCATCCTCCCCAGGCCGTACTCCCCTAATGAGCACTTAAGCTCACACCTGGAATCCTCAGCCCTGGGCTCCTCCTCTAGAAAACGCAGATGGTGACACCTGTCTCCCAGCTTGGAGAACAGATGAGGTCCCCATGCCTACCCCTCCATCCAGGGCTGCTTCCAGTTCAGAGAATCTCTGGTTCTTAAGTCCTACCACTTGCCCTGATCACTCGGGCCAGGGGCGGGGCCGGCAGAAGGGTGCTCCAGGCAGACGTTGATTTCCCTGCAGGCTGCAGGGCAGCTGCTTCTGCAGCTTTGTGCAGGAAAAAAAAAAAAAAAGTTTGAAAAATAGGAGCCCTGCAGGCCTGGGCTGTTTGCCAATTCCTAAGGACTGGCTGGAGGGGACAGTCTCCAAGGTGCCCTCAGGCCAGGCCAGATGCTCCCCTAGAAGCCCTTCCTGTTTGCAAGGCAGAACTTGGGGAGAATTGAGGATAATAGCAGCTACCATTTGCTGAATACTTACTGCTTATTTTCATTATGGAAACAACCCTGCTGCATTTTACAAAGGAGCAGCCCCCACTCTCCTAGCTTCTGATGCTGGAGCTGGGATTGAACCCAAGTCTAGTCACATCCCCCTGTCTACGCTGTTCCCACATCAGCCACTACTGGGCTCGCCTGGACAGCCTCCCAGCACTCCCCAACCCTGCAGGGACCTCCTATCACACTCCAAAGAGGAAACTCCTAATTCCGCATCCTGGCCCACAAAGCCTTTATGAGCTGGTCCCTGCCTTATTCTCGGACCTCAGGTCTCACCATGTGCCCCCTCAGTCACTCTGCCCCCTCTGCCTCAGGCACACGAAGCTCCTTCCAGTCACTGGGACTTGGCCCCTGGGAGTACCCCTGCCTGGGAACTCGACTCCCTCAAAACTTCAACGGGCTCACTCCCTCACTTCAGGTGGCACTGCCTGCGTGTCCCCCTCAGAGCAGTCTTCGCTGCCCACCCGACATCAGACAATGCCGCTCTACCTTGCCGTGTGTCTCTAACCTACAACTCCATGATTTTTTTCCTTGTTGATGTCTATCCTTCTTCCCAGAATATAAGCTTCATGATGCAGTGACTCTGCCTGACCTGTTCACCCCCTGCCTGATCTGCCTAACCCCCAGGGCCTAGACTAAGTGCCTGGCACACAGTAGGTGATTTATAAATATTTGGTAAATGAGTGAATGAATGACGCTGAACACTGCTGTTTATCCTCCATAAAGAAAGGGAATCTTCTGAGATAAGGTTCTTGAGGATACGGGCAGAGCATCTTGGAATGAAGGCCAGGGCTCAGGTGAGTCCAGTGAGGTGCCTAGGGCGTGACATTTAAAGAGGTAGTTCCATGACCAGAGAGTGGATGCCCCTTAAGTATGTTGCCCCAGGCCCCTCGCTCACCTCCCTATAGGCTCTGTCCTGCTTAGAATGTCAGAGTGGGACAGGCCTTTCTCAGCCCCAGCACCAAGGTCTCCTGGCCTACATCTGGTGTTCCTAATAGGACTCCTCCACAGAACCAGCAGCTCCCACCCTGCCCTCCTATAGCAAGCAGCTCCTTGCCGTGGTGTCTCCAGGTCTGACATCTCCAAGAGGGACTCCTGTCCCTGTAGACCCATCAGCTGGTCCTTGGAATGGTGCCTCACCTTCTGGGGCACCTCTTCCCTCCCACAGCTTGTCTGCCCTCTTTCTCGTCTGTCACAAGCCTGAGGAAGGTAGGGGGCTGGGCTGTGCTGGGACACAGCTTGGCTCTGTCCCTGGGATATGGAGAGCGAGGCCTTCCAAATCTCCAGCTGTTCTCAAGCTGCTGCCCTGAGAACAGAACCGCAGGGGAGCCCTGCAGTTTCAGCTGGAAGGGCTTTGGCCCAGCAAAGATGGTTCGAAGTGGTGAGAATAAGGGGGAAACTGAGGCAAGCATAGTGAAGCCCCTTGTCTGTGGTCTGCTAGCATATGATAGAAGTGGGGCAAGTGTGGTGGGGGCGGGGGTTGCAACAGTGGTTCTGGAAAAGGCTTGGGGCCATTTGGCTGCCCCTGGCTTGACAGACAGATGACGTGATGATTTGGTCTCTCTCCTCCCCTACCTGCTCTGCCACCCCACTTTGCCTCAAAGACCATATCTGGTGCCCCATATGTGCCTGCCCACTCCAGGAGTATGGACTGGGGAGGCTGAGTGGGCCCCTGCCAGGAAGAACAAAGCCCAATTCCATGCGGCTTGCACCTGTACTCCCAGCTACTTGGGAGGCTGAGGTGAGAGGATCACCTGAGCCCAGCAGGCTGAGGCTGCAGTGAATCATGATTGCACCACTGCACTCCAGTTTGGGCAACAGAGACCCTGTTGCAAGTAACAATAACTCCCACCTCCTGACTAACTGGAGCTGTCGAGGACCCAGTCCCCTGCCCGTTGCTCTGCTCTGCCTCATCCCCCAACGCCCTCAGGCACAGAGGGCTTGCCCCTCCCCAGCCCTTCCAGCCAGACTCCTCACCAGCTTGTGGCTTCGTCTGCAGTGCCGCCAGGACGGAGCATGGAGGTCACAGTACCTGCCACCCTCAATGTCCTCAATGGCTCTGACGCCCGCCTGCCCTGCACCTTCAACTCCTGCTACACAGTGAACCACAAACAGTTCTCCCTGAACTGGACTTACCAGGGGTGCAACAACTGCTCCGAGGAGATGGTGAGTCCTGGGCTGAAGGCGGGAGTGGGGGAGGAGGCAGGAGCCCCGCAGCGTGAAGCCCCCGTCCCGCCACCGGCCCCTGCGCTGGACTAGGGCCCCAGAGGACCCTGGGTGGGCTGCGTGCTCTGGAGGCTTCGACACAAGGTGCGCTGCGCACCCAGGTGCCTCCTAGAGGTAACTGCTTCTCTTCCCCAGGAAAAGGGTGGATGGGAAGAGGCGGCATCCTCGCTGTCCTTGCAGTTGCTTGCTCATTCAGCCGCCCATCCGCCCGTCCTGTCCCTCGCTCCATCCCCAGTTCCTCCAGTTCCGCATGAAGATCATTAACCTGAAGCTGGAACGGTTTCAAGACCGCGTGGAGTTCTCGGGGAACCCCAGCAAGTACGATGTGTCCGTGATGCTGAGAAACGCGCGGCCTGAGGACGAGGGGATTTACAACTGCTACATCATGAACCCCCCCGACCGCCACCGGGGCCATGGCAAGATCCATCTGCAGGTCATCATGGAAGGTGAAGGCTGGGGTGCCAGCTGCGGGGCCCTGACCTTTCCCACCCACCTACTCTCAGCAGCACTGGCTCAGGGCACTTTGGGGAGGCCACGCCTTCCTGAGCGTGGGAGCAACCATTTGTGCTGCGTAGAAGGAATCCATTTTCTTCCCTCTAGTCCTCAAGAACCTGGGAATGGGTCCCAGAGAGTCCTGGTCATGATATAGACTATAATCCCGGTCTTAATGATGGGGCTGGGCGTGATGGCTCACACTTGTAATCACAGCACTTTGGGAGGCTGAGGCAGGCAGATAGCTTGAGCTCAGGAGCTTGAGACCAGCCTGGGCAACATGGCAAAACTCCATCTCTACAGAAAATGCAAAAATTAGCTAGGCATGGTGGCTGGCACCTATACTCCTAGCTACTTGGGGGGCTGAGGTGAGAGGATCACCTGAGCCCAGCAGGTCGAGGCTGCAGCGAATCATGATTGCGCCACTGCACTCCAGCTTGGGCAACAGAGCAAGACCCTGTTTCAGATGACAACAACAACAATAATAATGAGGGTGATGATGGCAGCTTTCATTTATTGGGCACCTCTATGTCTCAGCCGTAGGGCTAAGCTCTGTTTATGCATTATTTCATCCTCATGAAAACCTTTGAGAAAGGTATTATTATGAACCCCATTTTACAGGTTAGAAAACTGAGGTTAGGGAGGATAAGTTACTTAAGGTCATGCAGTTCATAAGTTGTACAGTCAGGACTCAAACTTGGGTCTGGTTTGATCTTAAAGTTCGTGCTCTTAAATACTTCATCACACTACCTCCTCTGGGGCCTTTGGGTGTCCTGGGATTTGAGGGTGGGGGCGCTTCAGGGTCAGTCACCTGGATTGCTTTTTGGCTTTGCTAAAGTCCTGTCTGTGGAGGAGAGTAAAGTCAGGGTGGTTCCACGCATGCCATGGGTAGTGGGGTGGTGGGGGAGGCCCCTTTCCCAGCCCTGGTGCTCAGTGGCTCCCCTTCCTTTCCAGAGCCCCCTGAGCGGGACTCCACGGTGGCCGTGATTGTGGGTGCCTCCGTCGGGGGCTTCCTGGCTGTGGTCATCTTGGTGCTGATGGTGGTCAAGTGTGTGAGGAGAAAAAAAGAGCAGAAGCTGAGCACAGATGACCTGAAGACCGAGGAGGAGGGCAAGACGGACGGCGAGGGCAACCCGGATGATGGCGCCAAGTAGTGGGTGGCCGGCCCCGCAGCCTCCTGTGTCCCGTCTCCTCCCCTCTCTGCCCTGTACAGTGACCCTGCCTGCCCGCTCTTGGTGTGCTTCCCGTGACCTAGGACCCCAGGGCCCACCTGGGGCCTCCTGAACCCTCCACTTCGAATCTCCCGCCCTGCACCAAGAGTGACCCACTGTCTTCCATCTGAGAAACCTGCCATGCTCTGGGACATGTGGGCCCTGGGGAGAGGAGAGAAAGGGCTCCCACCTGCCAGTCCCTGGGGGAGGCAGGAGGTACGTGTGAGGGTCCCCAGAGAGAAGGGAGTGGGTGGGCAGGGGTGGAGGAGGAGGGCTGCTGTCCACCTGCCCAGTGCTTGGCCTGGCAGTGGCTTCAGAGAGGACCTGGTTGGGAGGGAGGGCTTTCCTGTGCTGACAGAGCTCCCTCAGGAGGGCTTGGCCCGGCGTGGCTGTGCTCCTCCCCTGCTCCCAGCCCAGAGCAGCCGTCAGGCTGGAGGTGACGATGAGTTCCTGAAACTTGGAGGGGCATGTTAAAGGGATGACTGTGCATTCCAGGGCACTGAAGGAAAGCCAGGGCTGCAGGCAAAGCTGGACATGTGCCCTGGCCCGGGAGGCTGTGTCGGGCCCTCATTTCCATTGCTAGTGGCCTCCTTGGGGCTCCTGTTGGCTCCTAATCCCTTGGGACTGTGGATGAAGCCAGACTGGAAGAGCAGCTCCAGGTAGGGGGCCAGGTTCCACAGAGGGCACCCACCAACAGAGGCCAGTTTCAAAGTCAGCTGAGGGGCTGAGGGGTGGGCCCCATGGTGAATGCAGGTTGCTGCAGGCTCTGACTTCTCCCTGGGGTAACCACCCTCACCTGGGCAGGGGCAGCCAAGGCTGGGAAATGAGGAGGCCATGCGCAGGGTGGGGCAGCTTTCTTTGGGGCTTCAGTGAGAACTCTCCCAGTTGCCCTCGGTGGGATTTCCACCTGGCTTTTAGCTGCAGAGAGGGAAGGGAAAGTCTTAGGCCGGCATGAGGGGAGGCCTTGGAACCTGAGTCCCCAGTGGCAGCCCTGTCCCATCTGTGGCCACGCTACTCGCTCCTCTCCCAACAACTCCCTTCACAGGAACAAAAATGGCAATTGTAGGCCGGGCATGGTGGCTCACGCCTGTAATCCCAGCACTTTGGGAGGCCGAGGCGAGTGGATCACCTGAAGTCAGGAGTTCAAGACCAGCCTGGCCAACATGGTAAAACCCCATCTCTACTAAAAACACAAAAATTAGCTGGGCATGGTGGCGTGTGCCTGTAATCCCAGCTACTTGGGAGGCTGAGGCAGGAGAATCGCTTGAGCCTGGGAAGCGGAGGTTGCAGTGAACTGAGATTACACCACTGCACTCCAGCCTGGGCGACATAGAGAGACTCCGTCCCAAAAAAAAAAAAAAGGGAGCCAACCATCACTGCCATTACACTCACATTCAGTGGAAATTGGTTAGGCCTGAGAGAAGGAGCAAGAGACAGAAACACTGACTCTGAGAACACGACCTTGGAAGATCCTGACATCAACTAGCCAAGTCACTCACTTACAAATGGGGAAACTGAGGTTCCACCTGACAGAAACTGAGGATCCTGCCCTCTTCTCTGGCTCCTCAGTCTCCAGTTTGAATCAACAGAGCCATCATTTTCCAGGTGGGAGGGGCCTCTGGGGCCTGGTCCATGATGGGGCGAGGTGGAGGGGTGGGCTCCTCTAGCCCTGCCCCTGTCCCAGGAGTCCAGCCCCTCTGGCCAGGACTGAGGAGGAGTGGAGGGAAGCAGGGAGGGAGGGAGCAAGCATGAAGGGCGCAGCTGCTGGCAAATGCCTCATTCCCTGCCCCAGCACTTCCCAGCCTTTCCAGGAGCTCAGCCCCACCCCTGCTCAGGGAGTCAGGTGCCCAGGGTAGGGAATAAGTCTAGGAAAGGGGGTGGAGACAGGACTGTGACAGTCTCAGGGACCAATCCCTGCCTCTGCCCATCAGATGGCCAATTTGGGGAGAGAGCAATATCATCTGGGAGATTCAGCTTAATTCGCTTCAATTCAGCAACCATTCATTGAGCATCTATTATGTGCCAGGCACTGTGCCGGGCACTGGGGACATACACAAAGCCATAAGCATTGGGGGCTGCCAGGTTGGCACTGTAGGGACCAAGATTAACTTTTTGGTGCATCTAATTCCACCTTTGCAAGACACTGCTTCCAAGGCTACAATTGGGGAAGATGAAGAGATTCTAGAATCTGGGCCCTGGGAAGGGAGAAACAGCAGGGAAGAGGGACGATACAACAGGGTCAAGGGTGCAGAGGCCAGGCAGAGTGGGCACAGAGTGGGGGATGGGCAACTAGCCTGATAACACCTGGGTGAGGTGAGTGAGTCAAGCCCATCTGGAAATGCTAAACCCATCAGCTCAGTATCTAACTGCCAATTAACACACTGCCAATGTGGGTGGGCTAAGCCACCAGGATGCCTGCAGCAGATGGACACTGCCCATACTCGAGCCAGCCAGCTGGGGGCAGAGAGGTGGGTGGTGGGCACCTCATGCCAGCTGAGATCAAGAGTGGTTGTATACATTTCTGCAGCTTGCAGATTTCATTTTTTTGGTCACTCTTAAAGTGTCCTTCTCTCCCAGGATGAGTTAGGATCTGTGCTGATGTTGGGAACTTATCTTTCTCCAGGATTCATAACATTTAGGGGAACTTTTTGTGGGCTTTCCTAGTGTATTCTAAGAAGTTCTAACTCTCCATCAAGAAGCCCAAGATTTCTGGAGTCTTTTTTCCCTCTGCCCTGACCAGTTGGGGCCCAGGAAAAGCAATGTCTCTTCATGGGCCTCAGGGCCCCGGCAGATGGGGCTGGGTCAGGAGCTATCTCTGTCCCAGGTGCTCAGCCCGCATATGCATTTTCTTCTGGAGCCTCTTAGAATCTCCTCCAGAGGACTCATAGAGCTGCCTCCCCCAGGATGGTGAGGTTGGGAGCAAAATGGGGCTTCTGTAAGTAGAGGTGGAAAACCAGTGAGATGTTTCCACAGCGGCCATTTCTCTACCCTGTTTCCTAACTTATGCTGACAAGTTTTTCCTCTTCCTACCATGGGGTTCGAGCCCCATTTCTGGCTGCATGTTCCCACCACCATGCTCTGCTGGTTTCAGTCTGCTGACTTTCTCAACTGCTCCAGCCTCTCCTGCTCTTTCAGAACCTCCCCCTGCCCCCCCTCCCCCCAATCTGTCTTTTCCTCCTAATTAAGGGCCACTGCAAAGACAGACGGGCGGCTAACCCATGGGATTTAGCTTATAAGAACAAAGCACAATTTTTCAGGACTGAAATGCCTTGAGGTGCCTTGGAACTGGCTTTGGAAATAGCTATCTGCCCCTTAGCTATGGACTCTTCAGTTATTTCCAGTTTATAAAAAGGAAAAGCTGATCAGATCCATATTTATCTCTGCGAGTCTCCTTGGGAAGGTTGGGCTGGTAAATATTTGCAAGGTCAGGTTAAGCAGACAGACAATTGAAAATACTGGGCAGGTCCAAAAGGATAGTCCCAGGCCATAGGAATGGCTTGGTGCAGTTAACGGGTGATGAAGCAAGTAATCTTCCTTCCTACTTATGTCTTCAGGATGGACAGCCTGTGTCTCTTGCTGTGCCTCTTGCTGGCGTCTTCCTTTATTGAAGCTTGCTGATGCACTGTATATAGTCTCTCAATATAGGTATAGATATATTATATATACAAATATCAAACATCTCACCACACCCACCCCAAAAGTTACACTGTGTGTGTGTGGGGAGGTGTAATCACTTCTCAGTGTTTTGAGTTGATTCACCAAAGGCAAATTTTGGAATGTTCTTGCACTTTGTGCACTTGGAGGGGAAAACCCAACTACATATGCACTTTCTTGGTTGTGTGTGCTATAGAGAGGTTGGAAGGGGTGGTTGGAAGGGGAGAGAAACTGAGATGGCCCTCTATGACCTGACTGCTGGGATGTATCTGCTTTTGGGAGCAGACTGAGTTTCTTTTGCAATTTGTCTTATTGTTTGGGTCTACTGGCGACAATAAACTGTCTCCCCTGAAAATCCCTCGAGTGTGGCTTTATTCAGGGGTTCAGGGCAGGGTAGACTGAAGCTTTGCCAGGATCTTAACTGGAACCCTAGGTGCTCCTTGCCTGGTAATCCCATTGGTGCTGCCAGATATCCAGCATCTGAGGGCCTCAACGCCCCTGTCTCACAAGGGGAATGTTGTCTAACCCACACTTGTCCCCCCACAGATGTTTCATCCCTTTGCCTTTCCCAGCCCCCTGGGGACTCTGCCCACCCTGAGACAGGGTGACTGAACACCTACTTCTTGGAGGGCTCTCGATTATTTTGGGGATGAAGACAACCCTGGAAGCTCCCAAGGCTGACTGTCATGTGGATGTTGCCTGTTCTTTGCATGGGCAGACAGGCCATCCTTCCTGCTCTGTTCCCCAAAGGTGTTGGATTAGACATTTCTTTTGCCTCCTCTGGACTCAGAAAGAATAGATGACAGCTGGTCAGAGTCTGCCCTCATGCAATTCATGGAGAAGGGTGGCTGTGGGAAGGTTCAGGTGGCTTATGTCCCATCTACATACTGCTGGATCCTATTTACATGTGCCAAAGCAACCCTAAGAAGTTTAGGACCAGAGGCGACCTCCTGGCTAGGGGCTCCACTGTCCAAGACAGGCCTTTTTTTCCTCCCTTGCTCTCTATTCTTCTGTCTCTTTGCATCTCTCCCTCCCTCCCTTGCACCTCTCTCTCTCTCTCTCTCTCTCTCTCTCTCTCTCTCTCCCCTAGGAGGCTTACCAGGCTTACCTTCCTCTTCCTACCCTGAGGTTTCGAGCCCCACTTCTGGCTGCATGTTCCCACCACCACACTCTGCTAGTTTCTCAACCGCTCTAGCCTCTCCTGCTCTCTCAGAACCTCCCCCCGCCTCCCCTCCCCCCATCTGTCTCTTCCTCCTAATTAAGGGCCACTGCAAAGAGAGACAGGCTGGCTAACCCTTTTCAGCAAGAAAAACCTCAACTTGCTGAATGGCAAAGACACACTTAGGTAGTTGGTTCCTACTTTTCTCTTGGTTTCTGTCTCATTCCTGTCTGCTCTCTGGTGATCCAGAGACCCTCACCAGTGGTTAGTAGTTAGGAATACGCCAAGAGGACCTTGACATTGGTCGTCCTAATGGTTTAAAGGATGACAGCTGCCATTTGGGAGAGAAGTCAGACCGGAGGTGGGAACGTTAAACAAAGGTGGCTGGTATTCAACAGCACCAAAGTTCCCTTGGTTTAAAAGAATGTCTATCCCTGGAGCCTGAGTCCTTCCAAGAATCGGGTGTTGGCGGGGAGGGTGCTTCTTTACTTAACAGATAGGGACATTTGGGCAAGGGACATGGACTGAGCTGCAGAAGGCACCAGGGATTCTGGTTGGTTCCTTCCAGGATGGACACAGGCCCCTGATATTCGGCCAGGCCAGCAGCATCTTCCTCACTGGGCTTTTCTCCCAAACACTTGGTTTTGGGGACCAGGTAGCAAAGGGACTAGGAACACTTTGCCCCAACAGATTGAGAGTTCTTCCTATGGGCAAAGAAAAGGGAGCAAGGCCCTGGGGAAGAGGGCCTTGGAAGTCACAAACTGGGCCTGGTTTCTGGGAAGGCTAGATTTGGTTCAGGCATCTCCCCTAAATTTGGGTTCTTCGGCCCGGCCTGCCTGGGGCAGGGTGGATTAATTTCGATTGCAGAATGAGCTGCCTTGGTGGGGGAAGGGATAGCTCCTACCCTGGTGCTCAAAATGATTGGTCTTCTGTGCCCCTCAATTGGGATGGAGATACCTATACAAGAGCCTCCCAGTTCCCACTGGACACCCCATGCGTGGGATATCACAGTGCGATAGCCATTGGCCTGCCCATGGACGGTTGCTAGGGAATAGGAATCTGGGTCAAAAGGAATAGGAGTGACAGAGTAGACCTTTGCAACAGCAGAGATGGGAGGGCCCCCAGGAATACCTGTCAAGGCTCCTCATTATTCTAAAGGGGAAACTGAGGACCAGAACAGAGAAGTGACATGCTTAAGGCGACATGATGAGTCAAGTACAGACAGAGTCTGGCACTAGGTTCTGAGTCCGCTGTGCTTCCTGCAGTCCACAGGTGCTGCACCTAGTGCTTGACACAACAGCAAGCACCAGCCCAGGCCCCTCCCCTGCTCTCCCCAGCTTGGCCTGAGTTGGTGCAGAAGAGGCACTCATGCTTCCTTAAGGGCCCAGTTTTCAAAGCTGAAGTTCAGAGAGGGAACATGATTTGCCCAGTCATACAGTTGGCTAATGACAGAGCCTGGGATAGAACCCAAGTCTCTCTTCCCCCAGTAAATGCCTTCCCTAGGCTGACCTGATGTCCCTGGGCTCATGTCCTTTGGCACTAGTTCCTGGAGTCCCGTTCCCATCCCCCATCAGCGTGACGTGCCTCATGTCAGTTTGCATAGGGGCCCCTCTTAGGTTACCTATCTCCCTCCCATCTTGCAAGGGTGGAAGGTAGTATCAAAACATCTTCAGGTGACAGGAGCCTGGGGTAGTGTCTGGTGGCGTGCAGCCTGGCAACTGGACACAGGACAGAAGGGCAGGCCCCCACTAGGTCTCCTGGCCTTCTTCATTGGCTCTTTGGGGGCTCAGAAGGTCTGCGCGGGAAAGACTCTGCAGGAACCCTTCTCAGAGAGCCCTGGTAGCCCCCTACTCTTCCTACAGAATCTTACCCCGAAACCCACCATGTTTTAGTCATTCCTGGCTGCCTGCTACCAGGCTGATGTCCAGAGTGCCAGCTACTTCTTAGGATAGGCTCCAGCAGCAGCCCAGTGGGTGAGGGCTCCGGAGGGCCTGGGAAGGAAGCCCCGCTGAGAACCACATCCTGGCATCCTGACATGGCACATGGATGTGGTGGGGGGCGGTTAGTGGAGCCTAGCCTAGGAGAAAAGGGAGCAAGGCCCTGGGGAAGAGGTGATGGGAATAGACGAGTTGGGATGGGGGAGTTGGTGGCCTGATTTGGCAACTTTTTCTTTTCTCTGGCAATAATGACCTCGAGGTCTAGGAGGTGCTGGGGAAGGAGGGGCAAGTGCGTGCCAGGCACTGAGCCTGGCTACTTGGGATTCCATGGGAGGGGTTTTCCCCTGTGGCCCTGGCAAAGTCACCTCTATCCCAACCACAGTTGCCTCTGCTTCTCAAGTGGGACAAATTCCCAGTAAACAGGTGGCAAAGGGACTAGGAACAGTTTGCCCCAACAAATTGAGAGTTCTTCCTGTGGGCAAATAGGCAGAAGAGGAGGGTGTGTTCAGCCAGGAAGGGAAGTGTGCGTCACAGCTGTTGACCGATAGAGTGGCCCAGGCTGTAGCCTCAGGGACAGGGGTTAGACTTGTCCCATTCTGTCCCAAGGCAAGACATTAGGACTGGCAGGGAGAGACAGATATTGATCCAATGTAAATCAGAGCTGTGCAGGGGGTTGAGTTTTTGAGGTAATGAGATCCCTAGCCCAGAAGGTATTTAAGCATAACTTAGGGGTGTTGTTGGGAAGATTCATATATCAGGGCATACTTTTAGATAGGCTTTAAGTTTACTGATAATGGCCCTCTGCAGTCCTCATTTTAGGACTCAAATGATAGAAGTGGGATAGAAGTCTTGCTTGCCTGAAGATAAGTATAACACATACACCGGCAAACATGCACACGTGTCTGGCCCTCTGCCTTCTTACTCAGTTGTGGTTTTCCCCAGGCCCCCTCTATACCCCTGTACCACTTTACCTGGTTCTTCTGTATCTGATTTATCCGTGGTGGGGATGTGGGGGGTGTGGGCAAACCTCTATGTACAGTGAGAAATACGCTGGGAGAGGGTGGGAAATTTGAAGCCAGGTGACCTTGGGGAGCTTCTTTCCAAAGATGAGGCCAAGTCTAACTTGCCTTCCTAGGCCCACTAGCCAGGTCAGAAACTCCCGTCTTTCCAGTCAAGACTGTAGAGGGAAGATACAAGTCCTCCCTGCCTCCCTCTTCCTGAGTGCCCCCAGCTTTGCCAAATCTGTCAACATCTCCCTCAACTCCCCCATAGCACGCTCATACCCGTGCAGGCTGTCTACTGGAGCTGAGCCTGCTGGAAGGGCTAAGGGGTGGATTTCATGGCCATCTTGACCTTTAAGGACATTGAGGGAGGAAGGCATGGGACTCTTGGCTAGATCAATAAGAAGAGCCACTATTTACCGAGCACCCACTCTGTGCCTGGTGCTGACCTAGGTATTCGATGTACATCAGCTTACTTCATCCTCAGGGCAACGTCCTTCCCAAATGCATTCTTTTCTCATTTTTACACATGAGGAAACAAAGTTCTGTGGTGTTATAAGCATGTGTACAAACAAGGTGGCACAGCTAGGAAACAGCAGAGCCAAATTCACGCTCAGGGCCTGGTGAGGCCAAAGCTATCAAATGACATCAGGAGAAAGTTCGGTGAACTGGGCTCTTACAGACCAAGCACTTGGGGGTGGGGGAAGGGTGGCTTGGAGCCAACCCTAAAGTGACCATGGACAACAACATAAGGGCAAAACTGTGAACAGAGGCCACGCTTTCCCGGTGGGCCCCTCCTGCCCACCCCTACATGGCCTGGCCCTTAGCCCCACAGCTCTGTGCAAACAGCCACAGCATCTGCTGGCCACCTTCTCCTCTCCTGGCTTCTGGCTCCACTCCTTTCCTGCCAAAAGCCTGTGTATCCTCTGCTTCACCTACTGGGCAATTGTCTCTCTGTCCCCACCCGTCCCCTTCAGCCTTTCAGAAATTCCCGGGGTTTCAGAAAACCCCGTTCAGAAATTCCAAATTCTTTAAGTTACCCTAGACTCAGGAAGACTCTCCTCTGCTCCCAGGCCTCCTCTCTTCCTCTCATCTGCCCCCCACCTTCTCTGCCACATTTCCTCTCCTGGTCCACATCCTCCCTCTCCCTCACTTTGCAAGACCCACTGCTCCCACACTAAAATGCTCCTAATGCATGAAACCGGAGCATCTGGGGAGTCCTGCCAGGTACTCCGTGCTATGCTGTGCTTCTGGCTTGCTCAGTCTGTCTCAGGTGCCCATTTCAGACCCAGGTCAGGAGAGTATCTGGCTATTCAGCTGACAAGGCAGTCCTGTGAGAGACAGGCTGCAATGGATGACAGACCTTCCCAAAGCCTCCAGTTCCCAGCCCTCCCGAGTCACCATCCTCCCTTGATGGGCAGGCAGGGGGCCATGGTGACCCACGAAGCAGAGAGAGAAATATAGCCCTGGAGTGCTGGGTAGGGTGGTTGACACCCTGCCCGGGGGCTTCAAACCCCACCCCAATGTGGCCTATAGTAAACAGACGTCCAGGACTCACCCCATCTCGGAGCTACTGCAAGGGCAGCACATGCCTGCTCCTGGAAGTGGGCACACATCCTCTCCAGCTCGGGACTGGCTGGTGAGCATCCCTCTGGCCAGGATATTCCAGCTGCCTCCTCCCTCTGCCCTCCTCCTTCCAGTGAGCTCATCTGTCTGGGGCTCTCTACCCACCTTAGCCTGAAAGGATGTTTGGACAGAACCTGGCAGAAAACAGAAACAGAGGAAGGGAGGGATTGAGGGGCGGCTTCCTACCTGCCTCTGCCCAGAGCCCCTAGAAAGCAGAGGAGTGAGAAGAAGCGATCGACTCTCCTTGGGAGAAGGGTTCAGAAAGAGTTTATCTTTACTCCAACTCGCTGTGTGAGGTGGACTCTGTGTGGTGTTCCTTGCTGGACTGCTAAGCCGTGGACTCTGTGTGGTGCTCCTTGCTGGACTGCTAAGCCGTGTGCCTGTGGGTTGGTTTGGTGCATGCTGTCCTGTTAACCCCCTCGGCACCCGCCAAACTTCAGTGGACGCTGAGACTCTGGCTGGGGCCAAGCTGGTGCTCTGAGCTGGAGGAAGGGAGTGGCGAGTAGGGAGGGGTAGAGGGCAGACCTTGGTGCAGCAGAAGGAAGCTTCCAAAAGTTTGTCCAGGTAGCATCCACCTAACCCCAACCCAGGTGGCAGAAGGATTTGTGAACATTTAACTTTTAGTGCAAGTAGAGAGAATCTCTGCAGTTTCCCCATCCTGAGACTGGGGCTCTGGTTACAACCAGGGAGTAGCTCAGGGAAGGAGAGGGGCAGATGCAGCTCTTGGTGTTGCTCTGGAGAGGAGCTGTGAGGTGGGTGTGTGGTGGGGGAGGCGGGCTCGCTGCAGAGCCCGTTGTCCTCCAGCTCCAAGAGCCGAGTCAGCGCTGCGCTGAGCTCCCTCTGTTACCTGCAGTGCCCCGGCAGGAGCGCGAGGGTTTATGGGGGAAGAGGAGGGAGAGGGAGGCGGGCGGGCAAGGGCAATAGGGGAGCCAGAGTAGGAGGAGGCTCCCTGCCAGGCTCTTGCTACTTAGGAGGAGCTCCTCTCAAAATAGCGCTGGAGACCTCCTTGGAGCTCTCTGTTGCCCTTCCTCCTCTGCACAGGGTCTCGATGGCTGTCTGAGAACTGACAGGGGAGGAAGCATTTTCCATGTACCCACCCTGATCATCTGTACAAGGTGATCCCACTCCAGGGGTGAATGCCTTCCAGTGTAAGAGCAGCTCTGGAGGCTGGCAGCTGGAGCTCAGCCCATTCCTGCCCACCTGACTTCCCCTGGGGCATGCTGATTCCTCTCTAGGCTGGCCCTCCTGGAAAACAGGCACCCACCCTCCTTCCTAGCTCAGATCCAGCTCCCTAGGAGGGCAGGGGAGAGGAGACCAGCTGAGTCAGTTGCTTGGTCCCTGAGGATTTTTCTTGGACTTACTGCTTCAAAGAACCCTACATGAATCCCCAAGGAAACAATCTCCTTCCCCTTAAATCTAGGCCTTGTCTCCTGCAGCCTGAGAGCGGGCAGTTCTCTGACAACTCTGTGGCACAGGGCCCAATCCGCCTCTGCATCTTTGAAAACTGGCTCTTCAATGTATTTCTGAGCTAGGCCACCCGAGAGCTGTGTGTGCATTACCCCATCACCAGGAATCGGGCTTGTCTGACCGTGGCTGGGGACTGTGTCCCCAGATACCACCCCTGCCCTCTCCCAAGGGACTTCCAGCAGAAGGGACAGGAGCCAAGGTGTGGTATCTGTTTCTTCCTGTCCCTATCCAGTGACTGGGGACTCTTGAGCTGGGTGAAGAGGTACTAAATCAGGAGGGCCCCGGAAAAGATAGTTTTAAAAGGTAAGAGAGAAGGAGCTCTGCCCTTTTGACACCCTCTCCCCTGGCATCCTCAGTAGGAGCCTCTGAGTTAGATCGATGGGCTAGGTTTTTGAGAATTTTTGAGGAAAGTGCTCTATAAATGTAAAAATCCTCGAGCCCTTAAGCTAATGCATTTCTCAAGCACTCTTTCTGCCCAGCTACCGAGCCCTCCTGGAGTTCTTTAGAGGAAAGCTGGGGGTGCGGTTTGGGGAAATCAAGTAATGGGGGGGTGCTAACCCTGACTTTAGCAGCAACTTTCTAGGTGACCTCGGGTTACACGTTCTACCTCTCCGAGCCTCTTTCTTCATCCCTAAGGCATGAGAATTTCCTATGGACCCTTCAAACTCTACGAATTGGTGAGGCAGCAGGGAAGGTAGGGAGAGGGCATTGAGGACACTGGCCACCTTTTCCTGTCACCAGGATCTAAAGATATCCCTGCAGCTCTGTTGCTGTCCTCCCCCTGCTCTGGGCAAGGGTCACTTTCCTTCCTTTTGGCTCACCTCCTCTCTCACCTCAGACTAGGGCTCTGAGAAACATGACCCCTGCTGTAAAAATAAAGTGGTCAGTTTGTGTGCCTGGCCCTGCTGATCTAGTGCAAGGACCCCCTGGGGGAAGGACAGGGTAAGTCTTCGAACCTGGAGACAGAGCGGGAGGCTCAGCCTCAGGGCCCACAGACCTCTTTAAGTTCAAATGGACTGAGTGTTTATCCTGTGCCTAGCAGTCTGCTAAGCACTTTTACATGCAATAATACCTCATTCCCTCTTTACAGCTAGGTCTGCTTCTGATGTTGCAAGGCCTGGAGCAAAGATACAAATGGAAATTATACATATGTCTAAATATTAATCAGGAAAACAAAGTGCTAAGATTGATGTTTTATCATCTGCCTTTAATTACTTTTCCTTCATGATAACCTGGAAAACCACGTGCAAAATGAAACTTTCAGGCCATTCTCTGGTACACGCTCTTCTCTGGTCCTGTAGGGAGAGGGGCCCTTGTGCATGCCTGGGGTGTATGTCAAGTTCCATGCGTTCCCCATCACCTGCAAACAGCTGTCCCTTGCCCACTGCTCTAGCCCTTGAATGTACACCTGATATGGTCAGCCCTTGAAAGGACAGATCTGGGGAATGGGGGATTCCAGAGTTCCTGATACCCCGAGTACAGTCTGGAAGGGGAGGAGGTGCATGCCCCTGTCTGCCCTGCCCCCTTGGTCCCATGGACTCATTCTCCAGTGAGGAGGGGCATGGCCAGAGGAGGGCCAGAATGAGGGCCTTGAAACCAGGAATCCAGGGCTGAGGCTCCTGTTGCCCAGGTCTAGGGGTAACATTGCTCTTAGTAAGCCTAGGAGGCAAATATCATTGCATTCACCATTTTATAGATGAGGAGCAGAGGCTCCCCTGGAAGACTGTGTAACTTGCTCAAAGCCATACAGTCATAAATGGTGGTGCTGCCAGAGCCTCTGTGCCACTATAGGGAAGGCAGCGACCCTCTCTCCTGAAAAAGCAAACAGACATTCAGCATTTTGCCTGCAACCTCAAGGGGTCCGCTAGTACTCGAAGTCCACCCAGAGACCCCTGTTAAGAAGGTGGTGTGTTGGTGTGCCTGCAGCAGAAGTCAGACCATGAAGTGGGAGCAGGCTTTCCAGTTCGGACCAGTCCTAGACAGTAAAGATGGCCTGTGATGCAGGGAGGGTCTTGGATGGTTGGAAAGGTGCTCAGGAGGAGATCTACTCATTTACAGAACCACCACCCCAAGTAGCACCGCTCAGGTGAAACTCTTTCACTTAGGACTGTCTGGGAAAAGGCTTACTCGTTCACAGCCTCGCCTCAGCCCTCTGACCTGGTTGTCACCTAGGACTCCTGCACCCCTACCCCAAAAGGGAGGCCGAGGGAGTCTGCGGTTCCGAAGAAAACAGGAGAGTTGGAGGAGGGCGAAAAGGCAGAGTCTGAGGGGGATGGCCTAGGTAGGATAAATGAGAAGCAGGGTGCAGGGGGAGGGTGAAATGGGGCGCAGGACACAGACCAGGAGCGGGCCGTCCTGCTGCCTAACCTGGAGCATGGCGATTTCCAAGGGGTCCATGGAGAAACGT
>NW_012120709.1:24602831-24603294 GCF_000951035.1 Colobus angolensis palliatus | reverse complement strand
AGGGCGGGGGCACTTTGCAATTGGAAAGCTCTGTTCCAGGCTTCCTAAAACAACCGCCGGAGTTGCTGAGCGATGGGGCTAAAGGTGGCGGGAGCGGCTCCCGAAGCTGCACGCGCGCCAAATCGCACGGCCACCGAGGAGGCGCAGGCTGCAGTGGGCAAGCCCGCGCACGCCCACCCGTTATTGCAGCGTCAGCTGCGGACTTTAGAGCGGTCTCTTGGCGGTCCTGGGAAAGGGAGCCACTAACCTTCCCGTGTTCCCCCAAGCAGAACAAAACAGCCTTCCAACAACCGGAAAGCTCCACCTCTACTCCCCCCTGAACTATGTTCCTAATTGGCAGCTCAGCGCATGGGATGATGCGGGTGGCTGCAGGCCGGCCCTGCAGTGCCAGCCGCAGCAGCCCAGCCCCACTGGAGAGGGAGTTAGGGATATGGCCTGGTCTCGGGGCTCCGGGACCGCGAGG
>NW_012120709.1:24558319-24602496 GCF_000951035.1 Colobus angolensis palliatus | reverse complement strand
CAGTATCCCATCCCCGCGCCCCCCGCGCCCTCCGGAGAGAACAGGACCATGCCCAGGGCTGGGGACGGAGGCAAAGCCCCGGCGAGATGGCTGGGCACTGGGCTTTTGGGTAAGGCAGCCCCAGCTTGGTCTCTTCTCTTGCCTCCCCCCACCCCCAGAGAAGGGGACACTCGAGAAGGAAGATGCCTTGGATAGGGTGGGCTTTGGAGTGCGGCACTCAATGAGGACCGTGGCCGCCGGCTTCCTGCCTGGTTCCCGCCTGGTTCATAGGCTGTGCTCCCTGGGGACCGTGCGCGTCCCTCTCTATCCCATCAGCCCGCCAGTCTCAGGATTAGTTTTTGTGCTGTCTCTGGCACCTTTGGCTCCAGGTTTTTGGAGCTGGATCTTGGGGCTGCAGTGCAGGTCTCCCGAGTTCAGAGGTTCAGGATGCTGGAGGAGGGGGTCCCTGCCTTGGGTGCAGGGGGTACCAGGTGGGTTGCTCATGTGACTGTTGAGATGATGGTTTGCATCCCTGCCCAGAGCCGTTTGCTTGTTTCCCAGGCACCGGGCATGCACCAATTGGGGGCGGGGAAGTCCCCTTCCTCCTGGGCCGTTTTCCTGCTTTGCTCCTCTGCCCTCTACCACCCTCAGGAGCCACTGCCTTCTCTCCAGCAGCACCCCAAAGCTGGAAGGGGCTGGAGGGGCTTGCGGGATCATTCAAGACCCTTTAGGAAGGGCTTTGTCTGTCTTCCTACAAAGAGATTCTGTAGGGAAGACCTGTTTGACCTGCTCCTGGCTCTTCATTTTTGGAGTGAATATGGAGACAGAGGAGACATGTCCAGAGGACACGGAGGAAGAAGCATTATTAATATCTATTAATATGCACATGAGAGTTTTGAGTGTCAAACTCCAAGAGATTAGGGAATGATATCTATTAGTCCAGAATGTAATCTCCTCATAAATCATAGCCAGACTTCAATGTAAGCCGACTCCATCTCCGGCAACGGCATCTCTTCCTGTTTATATTGGTCAGATTTGGCTTTCGGCAGCTCCCTGCATTGGGAAAGACACGCGATGTAGGTATTTGTGCTGAAAACAGGGAGACAGAAGCCTATAAGGGAAGTGGCTACTATTTCTGCGAATGTAAACTGTGTGCAGATCTGTCAGGTTGGTGCCTGGTGGTGAAGAGGGGAGAGAGTATTTCTTGTACTTGGGATGTTTATTTACCTCCGTACAGCGAGATGGAAGACACCCGTGTCTTCTCCTGTACCTTTGGCACAGATGTCATGCTGGTTTCACAGTGACCTTAATGAAGTGGGCTTCAGTGAGGCCTGAGGCTCCTTTTCACAGGGTGGGCACAACATCATTCCATGCTTCTTCCCCCCATCGCATCTCAGATCAGCCCAGGTTCCTATGGTGGCAATGGCAGGGGTAAAGGGTCACTGAGGAATTCAAACTCAGAAAGTCATTAAACGACCCCACTTCACACCTCTGGCTTATGTTCCTGGGTGGGAGATGCCAGTCTCTGGTTTGTTAGAATACTCATAGAACCAGGCCTCTGTGGGCAACCAAGAGGGCTCTGAAAATGATGTATCTGTGTGTGTGTGCACGCACACGCGTGTGTGTAAGGGGGATTGTGGGCACAGTCTCCGTACATTTTTCCAGGTAGAAGCCCCACCTTCTCCAAGGACTGTTCAGCTGTATAGACCAGGTAGGGGCTAAGGCCTATTGATATAGGTTTAGATGAATTTCTGAGCTACGCTTTGGGAGCCCAGGAGAGAGCAGAGTGACTTGTACGTGGGAGACCTGCCAGCCCCAGGACTGGCCTCATCTGCTCTATCCCCTGCCCCTCTGGTCTGCAGAGGGACTCCAACCAAGGTCCCTTTGGCCCTTGACCAGGCAACACTGACTGAGCCCTCACAGGGGCATTGGTCTGAGCTTGGGACATAGATGACATCCTTGCTCTCAGTCCAGTGGGGGAGACACAGAGATGACTGGACAGCCAACTGGAAGTGTTCCCTGGGAACATCAGAGCTGGCAGGGACTTTGGGAAGCAGAGCACAGAATTCTTCTAGGGATGAGGAAGTCATGGTCCAGAGAGGGATGGTGACTTGTCTAGGGGCGCATGGCCAATTGATGGCCAAGTGGGACAGAATCTGAGTTTCTTGGGCTCTGTCACACCACGCTGCTTCCCAGTTAACTCAAGTCTGGTGAGGGGGAAGGTAAATAGGGATTGTGCTTAGGGCTGAAGAATAAGAGGCTCTGGGGCATGGGCGTGGAAGCATAAAGACTTGAGGGGCTTAGAGCTGCTATTTTCATAGCTTTGGAGACTGGGTACAGAGCAGTGAACTTCCAGGAGTCCTCTTCGCCTCTCCCCATATCAAACCCAGTCTCACAGACTGAGACCAAAGTGATTTTTGATAACCTAACAAAATGCCCTTTTCTTAAACTGAGAAGCAGTTTCCAAGGCTGTATTATTGCCATTGAGGTTTGTGTGCTTTCCTATCTCTTCCTAAGCATGTAACTGGTAATATCTCTGTCCTGCCCACTCCTTCCTTGTTCCCCCATTTACTTAATTGCTGTGATCTGTGCTTAATTATCACTTGTGAGGGTGCTCTGTTGCACAACCCTATTTCCCTCTCCCTAGGCAACCTGTGTATTTATTAAGGGCTTGTTTAATGAGAATGCAATTAAGGAGAGGGTGCACAGTCCCACTCAGAGGAAGAAAAAGGAAAGAGGAAGCAAGGAGACTGTGGAGAAGAGAGGAAAGGGGAGAAGCGGAGGGAGTTTGAATCTGGAATCCTGGGTTTGAATCTGGAAAACACGCTTAATTCTCCTTCTGAACCTGCTGGAGGTGCAAGCCTGTGGGGGCACCTGAGAGAGAAGGCTGGAGTCCCAAAGCTCTTTTGACTGGCTCCCTTCTGGTGGGATCAGCATGAGAGAGAGAGACTGGGCACAGCGGACCATCTTGCCCTGCTGCCAGTCCTCAAGGAGGTGTAGGAATCTTTGCATAAGCCAGGGGTGGGCCATGCCAACACAACTGGCTCTATGGCCTATGGGACAGGCATGCTGCTGGGACTTGTTTGCAAAGCTGGTTTCACTGAGCATCCCATGCTGTCTCAGGGGCATGCTTTCATCCCAGCAAAGCTCCTGGGGGTGGGCAGGAAGCAAGCAGGTTGCCTAGGGAGAGGGAACTGAAATCTTTCCTTTGTCTCTGGGCCCAGGGGCCTTGCCTGGCCCAGCACTGCCTCCCAAAGCCCCCAGGGCCTGCACCCCAGGAGGGGTCCTGTCCTGCTGGCCTTGGCCCACTTTCTGCACCCAGCTCTAACTTTGAGCCTTTCTAACTCTCCCTGGGCCAGAGAGTAGCAGCCTCCCTATTAAAGTCAGCTGTGTGTCCACTTGCCATGCCAGCAAGCGCTCAGAGCTACACTTAGAGTGGCTACCAGCCTGCCCCTCTTTCCTGGGGTGGCTGTGAGTGATCCCTGGATGTGGGAAAAGGTGGCGGAATGTTTCCTGCCTCCACATTTGCCTTGGGATAAATGGTAGCTGCCATAAGATTCCTGCTGGTGTGAATATTTAATAATGTGATTTGCATGTGCTGAATACTTTTCCACTTTAACAAAAGTGATCCTGAGTCAGTCCTCAGACAAAACCCCAGATGAGGATGGCAGGGGGCCGAGGACTTCAGAGAAGGCAAAGAAAATGGCTGCTCTGAGAGTGGCTAAGTGGATAGGGCCTTTTAGTGAGGAAAAGCAAGGTTTTGGGGTTCAGGATGGAATTCCACGGGATCATGACTGGGAAGAGTTGTTCCTCAATTCCACAATGCCAGAAAGAGGCTCCCCACTCTCAAACACACACATGTACACTTTAACATTCTAGAATTAAGTTTAGAAAAGAGCAAAGCAAGGCTTTCTTTACTCCAGGGAAACAGCCACATGGAAATAAGCCAAGAAGTGGTACAGGGTGAAAATACAGATCAATGTGGGAATGGCCTGGAGACATTCTTGGCTGACACTGGTTATTCAGGGAAGCTAGGGGTGCCCTGGCTACCTGTGATGAGGGATACCCTTGTCCCCTGCTCCCCTTTCAAATACCATCCTCCTCTATCTGCAGGGTGCCCACTCATGGAAGCCCCTCTTGTGTTTTATAATCTCCTGTTTTGGCTTCACACCAAGCTTGAGAAAGTAGGAAAGAGGCATCCCTGCCCTGGCTTGGGGATATGCACACCGGATGTGGCACCTCTGACTTTCTCAAGGTCAGCTGGCAGAGTGGGGCCTGCCTTGCGCATGCTCACCAGTCCTCTCCAGGGTTGGTCATCCTGAAGCAGCCCTCCGGGGGCCTTTGTGGACCAACACCTGCCCCTGGTTCCTCCCTCTCCCCCAGAGCAACCTCGTAGGAGACACTGAGTTCAGTGGGAGGCAGGCCCCTCAGCTTTCTCGTGCATGACCCTCCCAGACATAACTGGCCGGACTGCGTGACTCCCAGCTGGGAGGGCTGTGCATGGAAGAAGCCAGGCTTGCCCACCCTCTCTGATGCTTTCACTTGGACAGGGCTCTGGACTCTGTGAAACCATTTCTGCCGGTTTTCATTTTCCCCTTCCAGCTACTGAGGAAACAGCAATGCTTCACTTGCAGAGTCCTGAGTGTATTGGAGTTAAGTCATCCACATAGACGCACACAAATCAGGCAGAAATGTGTACTGTGTCATGAGCCAGACCTTAAAGAAATAGTGTTCTCCTCTCTTCTGGACCCGTCTTTTGCTTATTTTTGCTTCTATTTAAAGCAACCAACAAGATTTCCCTTTTTGCATGCATCTTTTGTGCTCTTGAATATCTCTTTCTGGCTGGGGTTGAGGTGGGGAGATTTGGGCACTGATTTGAGTTGCCCCATCTCCTCCAGGACCCTGATTCCTGGACCGGTATGCTGATGAGGAGCAGCCACACTCCTTGGTGCCCTGAGGGAGGCCATTAGCTATCAGGAAGCTGCGTTGTCTGACAGCTTCCCTGTCCACTGCTCTGCATTCACTTCCTGTTTGTGGGGGCTATGGAGGGTGGGAAGCAGAGTTGGTGTCTCCCACCAGAAGGTTCTAGTGCTGGCTGCAGACTGGAGAGTGGGATCTTGTGTCTGGCTTCTGTCCTTAGACCTCTGGGGGAGATGGGGCGGAGGAGGGCAGAGGTAAACAGAAAGGCAGGAGTTCTATGGAAAGCTACGCCCTGATAGCAGTGTTTTCTTGGAGAGCGCAGTTGGTCACAGAGTGGTGAAAGGGGGGCTAATATCTGAATGCTGCTTATGCCACTCACTGGGTATGTGGCCACGAGCAAGGTAATCTCTTTAAGCCTGTTTCCTCATTTGTTTATTGGAAGAAAAATGTAACTTACAGGATTATGATGAAGGTTAATAATAGTAACTTATAGGATTATGATGAGACTGTGTATATAAAATACCTCTCCTATCCTATAATAACTGCTCAGTCTCAAATTCACCATTTACTGTGTGGCCCTGGGCAAGTCAACTTAACCTCTCTGAGCCTCAATTTCATCATATATAAAATGGGAACATTATACATGCCTTTGAGCATTCTAATAAAAGTTGGAGTTAGTATCCACAAATCCTCTCACACAGTGGTTCTCAGAGTATGGTCCCTGCTCACAGCATCTCCTGGGAACTTTTTAGAAATGTAAAAGCTCAGGTTCCACTCCAGACCTTCTGAATCAGAACTCCAGGGGCTGGGTGGAGCCAGCTGTAGCTGTTCTGTAGGGGATTCTGATAAGTCTCAAGTTTGAAAACCATGGCTCTAGAACAAATTCTGGCTGGCCATGAATCCTAGAAGCTGACCAAAAATGAAGGCTAATTGAAATAACTTCCCAGCACTAATTAGAGCCCTGGTGGGCAGATCCGGATCTCGCAGGCAAGTTACCTAACCTCTCCAGGCTCAGTTGTCTCACCTACAATGTGGACCTATAATAGTAGGTGACTCATAGGACAGGTGAGGATGAAATGTGCCTGGCACATAGTAGATGCTCAGTTAATATCAGTTATTACTATTGTTATCGACAGTGGCTGGATCACGATGGGATTACTGGACCACGGGGTGTGATTTTAGGGCTGGGGGCTATGAGCACTCCACTTTGTCATCAGAAGTTAAGGGCACAGGAAGAAGCTGAGCCGGCAGGGCTGCCAGCTCTCCTTGGAGATCCTTTTCTGTCATTTGAAAAGCATTGCTAAGATGCATTATCATCTGGTGGGGGCAAAACAAGAAGTTTATGATGCAGAACAGGGAGTTAAGTTAGACAACAGAGGGCCTTCCTGAGAGTGGGGGTGGAAGGTGCCAGTTTCCCCTAGGGACGCGGAGAGGCAGGCATCCACTTCCGGACACCCGCCCCCACCGACCTTGAGGCGAGTGGGGTTTCCTTGAGGCATCTGCAGGACGTGGGGTGGGGAGGGGGCGGGGAACCAGGCCCCCTTACAAGGACTCCGGAGCGGGAGTTTGGAGGCCGGGAGTGGAGCGGCCTTGTCCCAGCGGAGAGGGGTCGCATCGGAGTGCTGGGGAGGAGGTTCGAAGCGTGAGAAAGAAGCCTAGGGGCGCTCGGGGACGCACGGGGACGCACGGGGACGACGGGGCGGAGTGTGGCGGGGAGGCCAGGCTGCCGGGCTCAGGACGGGACCGTGTGTCCAGCGCCCTCCCCGTCCCGCCCCCACGCGCGTGCACTTGGGCTGGCCCGGAATCCCTCCCCAGGGTGTCTTCTGCCTCTGACTTTCCCACCCTGGCTGCGCCCGCGCGCCCCCGCGGCTGCCCAGCTCCAAGACCCGCATCGGTCCCCACCCGCGCCGTGTTCCTCCCCGCCTGGCCGTCTTCCTGCGGTTCCCAGGCTCCCGTTTGGCGGCCAGAAGGCGTCGGAGTCGGCTGACCCAGCGAGGTCCAGCCGGAACGTGTCCTTCTGCCTCTCAGCTGCTGGGGCCAGGGAGGAGCCTCCAGTACCGGGGAACTAGAGGCTGCTGGACTGCAGCCCGGGACTGCGGCGGCCGCATTTCTCTTCTTCAACTTACGGGACCCGGCTCTTCCCCCGCCTCGACCGCCCCGCCCGCCAGTCCTGAAAACCTGGCGGGAGGTGCGCACTGTCCTAGGGGAATTTCCCTGCAAACAGAAGGAAGCCCGCCCTGTGCGTCCCGGGGTAGGTGCGGCAGGAGCGCTTCCAGGCACTGTGTCCCCAGGTGAGGGGCGGAGCGGGCGCGGTTCGGGCAGTGGCCAGGCCTTCGTTTCCTTGGGTTGGGGTGACCCCTGGTGGTCATCCAGAGCGCCACAAGGGCTACTCCCTGATCCAGAATTCAGTCCTTTCCAGGGGAGAAATGGAGAATGATGGAGGGTGGCCCAGACGGTGTTAATTGGAGTAGAGAGCCATCCTCCCGAAGTTGGCACGGAGGGTGACAGAGACCTCCCTGCTGGCCAAGTCACTCCGCCCTGTCCGAGCATCCCCTTCCAGAGCTCCAGGCTGGGGTTTTGGTGGGGTTTTATTAAGGAGGCGGTGCTCCTTACACAGGCCTCTTCCTGCTCCCCGTAACCCTGTCGCTGGAGGTGTCTGTGGGAAAGGCCACCAACATCTACGCTGTCAACGGCACGGAGATCCTGCTGCCCTGCACCTTCTCCAGCTGCTTTGGCTTCGAGGACCTCCACTTCCGGTGGACCTACAACAGCAGTGACACATTCAAGATTGTAAGTATTTGGAGGAAGGACAGTACAGCCCAGCCTCCCTTACCCATGCCTCCCCTCCCAGGCTCTGGTCGCTTCCGGACTGAGACCCACTGCGATGGTCCCCAGAACCTTTTGCCCCGCTTTCTCCCAGTATTCTTTTCAGAGCCTGCCAGGAAGAATGTAACTGGGAGCGATGCATAGATCGTGTTGCCAGCATTCGGGGACTGTTGGAATTCTTGGCTAGAGTCCTCCGTCTGGTCTTAAGAAATACCCGGAGCTTGGATTACTTGTCTAAAAATCAATAGTTTAGTCTAACAAACAGGAGAGAGAAAGGCCTTGGAAAGCTTGGAGAGAGGGAATGAGAAGAGTCTAAATGAGGGAGGGGCTGAGAAACTGGACTGGCAGGGAAAGGAGAGAGGAAGGGAGAGAGGAGGGAGAGCTGCAGGATCGTTGGTGGGGCTGCCATGGGAGTGGGAGTGAACCAATCAACAGGTATTTATTGAGTACTCACTCTACAATCTAGTGGGGGATCCAACCTGAGAGTTTCATAGGGAAGCCACAAGAGACCAACTCTGGTTATAATTAAATGCTGACCTCAGAGGGTGCTGACGGGCAGAGCTGTGGGATTGATCCAGGTCTTGATAGAGGGCCAGAATTCGGATGCGCAGGGGACATGGTGTCAGCAGAGGCTGGGTGGGAGGTGACAGAGGGAAATGAGTGCGGTGCTTGCAGGAGTCATTACATAAAAGGCTTTTATGAAGAGAGCGGTAAGAGCTGTGCTGCATTCCAGGGAGATCTTAATAAAAGGAAATGGGTTTAGCCTGAAACAAGCAAAATTCAGGTTAGACAGGCAGAGCTATTGATGCTGGAAGAGGAAACCGTGGGGGGAAGGAGCAGGGTGTGACTGCAGGCTCTTCCTGGTCCTGGATAGGGAAGGTACTCAAGGAGTGGGCTGGTGTGATGTCATGACCCTTGAGGACCCTGATTCTTTCTTGGCCACCTTCTCTCCCCAATGCCTTTCCTCCACCAGCTCATAGAGGGGACTGTGAAGAATGAGAAGTCTGACCCCAAGGTGACGTTGAAAGACGATGACCGCATCACTCTGGTAGGCTCTACTAAGGAGAAGATGAACAACATTTCCGTTGTGCTGAGGGACCTGGAGTTCAGCGACACGGGCAAATACACCTGCCATGTGAAGAACCCCAAGGAGAATAATCTCCAGCACCACGCCACCATCTTCCTCCAAGTCGTTGATAGACGTATGCAGTAGGGGCTGGCACAGGGCAGTGGAGTGGGAAGGACTTGGGGGGCACCCAACTCTGCATTACAGTGAGATGGCAAAGACTGTGTTGCTGTTTTCTTTTGCTTTACACTTGCCAGAGTTGCTGGAGTTACATCTAAAAGCTAGAAGAGCTCAGCTCGAACACTTATTCTGCTACCAAATAGCTTATGAAATACTCTTAGCCTTTTTAAGCCTCGTTTTCCTCATCTGTAAAATGGGAATATGACTGCATTTTCCTAGAGTTGTGGTTAGAGAAGCTACATGGGAGTGTTTTGTGGCTAGTAAGGTTTTCTCCATATATACTGATTATTAATACCATTGGGTATTCCATTAGCAAAAATTGATTGAATGTCAGGCGTTGGACTAAAAAGTGCTCTGAGTGATACATCACATTCTTCCTTGAGGAATTCACAGTACAACGTAGGACAGAAGATAAATAAATAACTAGAATGGGCAGAACATGATACACACATCTGCCAGTAGAGGCGAAAACTGCAGAGATGGAGTAAGACTTGGCGCTTGTCCTCTGGGGGCTTACATCCCACCTAGGATTCCAGTCTGACACAGGAGACCAATCATACAAGGAGGGTACATATGACAATGAGCCAGGTGGTCCCTGACCAGACCTGGTGTGGTTAGAGAAGGAGGATGTGATAACCAGGGTTGGAGAAGTGAGGTGCGGTCCCATGGAGGGGAGGGGCCTGGAAGACTAGGGAAGTGCAGAAGCAGAGAGAAAAAGGGAAGGGGGCTTGCTCAAGGATCCTGACTCTGCTGCCTTTTGTGTGTACCGGGGGTTTGCTGCTCTCCTGGATGACACCGAGTCCGTGGAGAGAGAGACACCCGTGAGTTCAATCTTGAGTGTGCAAGGGCGGACCCCGAGGTCATCCAATCAGCTTTTCTGAGCCTGGAGTCACAGGTCTGCCTATGGTGTCACCTCTTCCTTTCCGTCTGGGCTCCTGTCACCCGGCTTGTGCTCACCCTTTTCAGAGGGAAGAGAATCAGCATTTGTGGAGCATTTCTGGGTGCCAGGTCCCAAGTTAGGTGCTGTCACTGACTTTGGCTCCTTTGCTCCTTACCAGCTCCCTTGAGGTGGATCGTCTCTCCATCTGTACAGCTTTATTCATCCATCTGTTCAACAAATATTTACTGAGCACCTTGTATGGGCCAGACGTTATTCTAGGTTCCGAGGATGTGATATGAACAAGATAGACAAATTCCTGCCTTTATGGAGATTACCTTCCTCCCCTTCTGTGTATGGAGATACACAATAGAAAAATGATATTGTAGAAGAGAACATGACTAGTGTTAAGAAGAAAAAATAAAGCAGGAAAGAAAGATGAGGTGCCAGCAGGGTGAATAGGGAAGGGCTCTCTGGAAAAGGCGATAGAGTGGGGATTTTTGAAGAAGGTGAGAGAGGAGCCATGAGGGCATCCTTGGGAAGACAGGGAGGGAGCAGTGAGTGCAAAAGCCTTGAGGCAGATGTGTGAAGAATCACAGCAGGCTAGTGCTGGAGCAGTGCTGGAGCTGGGCAAGGAGTGAGAGATCAGTCAGGTCAAGCCAGATTGTGTAACCACCCTACTGGAAGGGTGAGTGAGGTGGGAGCCACTGGAAGAAGAGGAGTTAAGGCCTGAACAGGTTCACTCAGGCCCCTATGCCAAGAATAGATGATAGAGGAAGGAGATCAGTTAGGAAGCTATTGCAGACATCCACGCAAGAGGTGGCTTGGGCCAGGGCCAGGGAGATGTGAGCCATCAGATTCTGGAATTTTGTAAAGTTAGAGCCGTCAGGATTCTCAGGTAGATTGGATAAAGGGTTTGAATAAAAGGCATCGAAGAAGACTCCAAGGATTGTGGTTATAGCGATTGGGAGGGTAAAGTTGTTCTCGGTGGAGAGGAGGAAGACTGGGTGGAGCAGGTTCAGGAATCAGTCAGGGGTTCAGTTTTCAGATGAAGAAAACGAGGCTAGGAGGGTTCAATGACCTGCCCAACATTGCCAGCTAGTTAGTGACAGTTAAATCCCATGCTTGAAATTCAGACTATCTGACTCTGAAGGCTTCTCACCATCTGAGAGGTATCATAGGGAGGTTCTTAATTTTTTGTGGGTGAGTAAAGGAGGTCTAGAAAGCGGCAATGAAATTTTCTCCTGGTAATTTCGGGATCAAGTCACCACTCAAACTTGAGTGTTATGGGCTCCAATTCTGATTTGTTCCTGAACTTGTGTGAGCACATCTATGGGAGGGCATGTGCGGGGTGGGGGAGAGGGCCCCTTGTGTGTGCCCTAGCCTGATGGATGCCATGCTCTGCCTCTCCAGCTTCCTGCTGCAGGCCTGGGGAGGGCCAGGGGTCTGGGAGTGGATGTGCCCCAGATGCCAGGGGGTGGAGGCTACATGGCCTTGCACTGCCACGGTGCTGGACTCCAGGTGACCCCTGCTCCCTTTGTGCCTTCCCTTTCCTCCCTGCTCGGGCCACACAGTGGAAGAAGTGGACAACACAGTGACACTCATCATTCTGGCTGTCGTGGGCGGGGTCATCGGGCTCCTCATTCTCATCCTGCTGATCAAGAAACTCGTCATCTTCATCCTGAAGAAGACTCGGGAGAAGAAGTGAGTTGACCTGGAGCACACTCCTGTCCTCCCAGCAGCCCATCACCCTCTCATCTACCCCCATCAGCTTAAAGCCTTCCACCTGCCTCCTCATTCCCCCATTCCCATTCCTACTGCTCTCTGTTCTATCCCGGCCACCCCCACCCCATCTCTCAGCCCCCCTCCTCGCTTTCTTTCTTCCCCATCCTCCCAATGTGTGTTTATTGAATACGTTCAATTCATTGAATACACAAACGCCAGCCACCTACTCTTCCTCATCCCACTGTCTTCCTTCCCGTCCCATTAGCCTCTCTTTCCATTTGTACCACCCAACTGAGAGCCTTACCAAAGGACTCAGGGAGCCTTTGAAAAAATCAGAGAAAATATAAGATTCCATGTACAGAGGCTCTAAAATGGGAAGACCCTTCTAGGGAGATGGGAGCGAAATTCTTCTGTTAGGAAGTTCTGAAAATTCAGTAGGGGGTGATTTTTTAAAAGTTTGAAATGGCAGCTATGGCCTCCCAGGGAGCCCTAGGAAAAGTTCAGGTATAAAAATAGGCATCTATAAGGGGAAGGGGAGGGAAGATGGGGAGGTACGGAGGGTGTAACCCTCAGGCCTAGAGTTTTTGGAACAGTATCAGACAGGCTCCAGAGCAGCATGTGGTGAACCTTGCAAAACTAGAGCAGGGAAAAGGCATTTGAAAGTTGTGTTCTGAGCAAGACAGATGCGACAAGATGGCTTCCTATTGGAACAGAGAGGGTGATGGTAACCACGAGATCCAGAGAAGGGAGAAATGCTCTGCTCTGCTCCTGTTTGCTGAAACATTCTGCTCTGCTGAGAAGAGGGAATTCCTCTGGAAAGGGCAAAACTTACTCTGGAAAGCGGGGATGGAAGTTGGATGTAGGGAGGGGATGTACAGGTAGCAGCACTGGGGCTGTGGACCAGGGGAGGACCCCAGAACTGGGTTGTCGATAAAGAGCTCCAGGCTTGTCTGCCTGCCTTGTGGCCAGAGGCTGTGAGGGTTTTGGTGATCTTGTGAGGGGCTAGAAGCATGGAGCTTGACTAGGTTCTGTTTTTAATAAAGAGTCTTACTATGGATGAATGGAGAATATATTTGTCAATATATGGTTTAAAAGCACCTAGAAAAGACAACAGTGTTCCTTCAGAGTCACAGTGAGTTTATCAAAAACAAGACATGCTAAGCTGGGTGTGCGTGCCTGAAGTCCTGGGCACTGCTGTGGAGGAGGGACACACTGAAGACGGAGCATGTCCAGCTCAGGGCGGTCAGGGTGGAACGGCTCCCAGGAGGTGTCTTCCCCTCTGACCGTCTCTCCTTCCTGCTGTCTTCTGCTCCATCCCACCAAACTCTGCCCAGACCTGGCTTGAAGCCAAACCCACTGCCTGCTCTGCCCCTTCCATGGACTCTGTTCTTCTCTTAATACCTCTGGTCACAGAGAGCTCAGGGAGGAAGGCGTGGGGGGCCCTGGGGAGAGGGACTCTGTGTCCTCAGCATACTTCTTGTTGGCCTGGACCCCTCCCCCTGCTGTGGCACAGCCTGGGAACGGACCCCTGGGAACAGCACCTGGTGCCCTTTGCTTTCTGCCATGTTGAGACAACTAGGTGACAGCTCAGCTTTATTGAGAACTTTCTGTTTTTTCTTTTTTTGAGACAGAGTCTCACTCTGTTGCCCAGGCTGAAGTGCAGTGGCACGATCTCAGCTCACTGCAACCTCCGCCTCCCAGGTTTAAGTGATTCTCCTGCCTCAGCCTCCCTAGTAGCTGGGACTATAGGCACGTGCCACCATGCCTGGCTAATTTTTGTATTTTTAGTAGAGGCGGGGTTTTGCCATGTTGGCCAGGCTGGTCTCGAACTCCTGACCTCAAGTAATCCGCCTGCCTTGGCCTCCCAAAATGTTGGGATTACAGGCGTGAGCCAGTGCTCCTGGCCAGTTGAGAACTTTCTACATGCCGGGCACTGTTCTAAGTGCTCATTTCTCCTTCCAGCAACCCCACGCAGAAGGTGTCATCCCTACATCTATTTCACAAATGAGGGAACTGAGGTACAGAGAAATTAGGTGACATGGCCTCTGGCTACCTTAGCTCTGCAGAAGGCCAGGGAGAGGCATAGGGCTGGGTGCAGGGCCCACGGCTCCTGCCACAATTCTTCCCCTACTCTTGCTCCTCTCTTCACCACTGTCCCCTCTCTCTCCCTCTCTAGGAAGGAGTGTCTCGTGAGCTCCTCAGGGAACGACAACACAGAGAACGGCTTGCCTGGCTCCAAGGCGGAGGAGAAACCACCTTCGAAAGTGTGAGCCCTGCTTCGGGCTGAGCAGCTACAGGGAGCCCCCTTTCTGATGATGAAACTAATGCTTGAGCCCCGTCCGTAGAACCCACGTGCCTGAGACATCTGCTGCTTGGCTCAAACTGTAGTCTTTCCGGGCACAAGAAACCGGAGTCCTGCCCAGCCTGCCCATCCCCTTCCCAGTCAGGGCTCCCCAGGGACAAGGGATGGCCAGGGGAGGGGGTTTGTGGAAGATTCAGGAGAAAGAAACGAGAGGCTAGGGTGGTGTGGAGGGGCTGGTCCCCTGACACCTGGGCAGATGGGGTCTCCTTCGGTCTCCCCACCCTGCACAAGCAGAGCGTTGGTTTTCCTCCAGGCTTCTCTTCCCAGGGGACTGGGAGGATCCGTGAGGGCTGTCCTAAGAGCTGGGCCCTGGAGATGGGGTGTAGGAAGAGGTGGCTTCCTTTGGAGGTGGGAGTGGGCTGGAGGACTCTGGAAAAGACCTGGGGTAGGAGTTGATGGGGGCAGGCCCACAGTGAGAAGCTCCTCGGCTTCATAGGATGCCAGATCCCCTACAGTCCCCCAAGTAGGGAACTTCCTTTGCCCTGCCCCGGGACCCTCTCTGCCTATCCCCTCCCCTGCTCAGAGTTTTTAAGGCCACCCAATCAGGGCTGGCCACCTTGTCTTGAGGGGTTCTGGCCACCTAGCCTGCTCCTCTGCTCTCTGGGTTACTGCGGGGCTCAGGAAGGGGCCCCTCAAGCCTTCCCGGAGCACCAGAGTGCTCCCTATGCCTTTCCTAGCATTTTTACTTGGGGAATTGGGCCACAGAGGTAGCGAGCCAGTGTCCTGGGCCTCTGGGATGCCCGCCCCATCCCTGCCAATGCTGGCAATCCCTCCCCTGGCATGGCAGGACCATCGCCACTCTGGGCACTCCCGAGTTCAGCTCTCCCCTGTTCCTCCTCCTCCGACTTGAGAGGCTGCTCCCTCCAACCTCCCATTGGCTCGCTCCTCCCTTGCCGTCCGTCACGCCCTGCCCCCAGGGTTGTTCATTTCCCAGCCCTGGGTCAAGGGCCTGCCTTCACCTCAGGGACTCTCTTCCTTTGGGTGAGGGGGTCCTTGGGTTTCCCAGATGCTTCCTGCTCAGCTGGGCCACCCCCTCCCACCCTGGGGTTGGGAGGAGCAGGTAGTGGATGACCATAGTTTTCCTTTGTTTCTCCCAGAGCTGGTTTGCACACCCTTTGTGTGTGGGGCTAGAATGTGCCTTAGTCCTGAGTCCTAGCCCTTACCCCCGTCCTCTCCAGCTGGTATGTCCTGACATAACAGCAGAGTCTGCTGTGGCGCTGGTGAGGGTTTGCCAGCCTGCCACTCCCCAAGGTCATAGAGGGGGCCATGAGGTTGGAATTGGCCAGTGACTGAATCTTGGAGACACCGGCCATTTCTAGTCTGCCCTAGGGGGAGGCGGTGACATTGGGAGTGGGATCTCCTGAGGGAGCTCAGTGTGTGAGTCCCTGTGGGGCAGAACTGGTGAGGCCAGGGATGGTAGCGAAAAGTGATAACAGGCCTCTCTGCCCATCTGCTTCCAGTCTCTCTCTCCCTTACTGATTTTTTGATGCCCTGTCTTCTGGGCCCCTAGGAGGGATGAGAGAGTAGTAGCCCTCTTTTTCAGAGAGTTTGGGATCTGCCTCAGAGCTCTCCCTGTCAAAAAGTAGCTGCAAACCTTGAGAGGGTGGAGGAGGGGGAGGTTGAGGACCAGTAGCACCTTCAGGGTACCCGTGGCTGTGGCCAGTGTCCCTTGTCTGTTCCCTGTCTGATCTGCCTGTGTGCCTCCCATTCTTCTCTACCCAGAACCTGTCATGGGCTGGGGTTCAGATTTTCCTGGCTTTGGGAGCAGACAGACCAGAGCCACCAGCCATTCAGAGAACTTCTTATAGCTGCCTTCACGCAAAACTGCTTTCTTCTTCCTTCTCAATGGTGACATTTGAAGAGGCGGAGCACCTTGGAGCTCCTCTTCCCGTCTTAAGAGAAAGCCAAGGCACGTAGAGTAGGGAGAGGAAGGGCACCATCCTCTCTTTCCTCCCCTTGGTCTACTGCTGATTTCTAGATGGGTCATGCAGCTTCTCTGGGCTCAGCTCTTTCCATCTACCAAATAAATGGGTGTAATAATACTTAGCTACCTCACAGGATTGTTGTGAGGCTTGGCGAGTTTTGTCTAAAAACTTCTTTTTGGCTTGGAAAGGGATCTGGGAAGCCAGGTATTAATTGGAGGGATAGTTCCAAGTCTGTCCTGTCTTCATCTCTGTGTCCCATCTCTACAACCCACACACACACACACACACACACTCTCTCTCTCTCTCTCTCTTTCTTTCCATCCCACCCCCTTGGAATTATTTAGTCTTTGCAATATTAGAAACCTTGACTCTGATGCTTAAAGCTTCTTGTCCATGGCTCTTGTTTGATGGTTTTCAATAGAGGTGATTGAGATTGTAGGGGGGCATTTTTGGTTGTCCCCATGCCTGGGGGCACTACTAAGAATGCTAAACTTAGTCCCCGCAACAAAGAATCATCCTGTCCAATATCAACATTATACCCATGGAGAAACACTGGCGTGGATTTGCACTAGGATGTATGTGGGCAAAGCTGTCTTCCCCAAGTGGACCCTCAGTGCGTGCAAATCTCTGATGGTGGCTTCCAGGGCTTGTGGGCTAGAGAGAGCCACTTACAAAGACGATCTTGAGAGACCTGGGCGCATACAGCTGCGCTGAGAGTGATGCCAGTGAGACCAAAGACAAAGTTCCGAGATCCTCATCAACTACAAAATATGACATCAGCATTCCAGGTTCTGGGCTTCTCCTCATGTAGGAATTGAACAGAAAGCAGCCTGAATAAACCCCTGATGCTAGAGAGGCCTGGGGAGAGCAGCCGATGGGGCTCAGCCTACATACGGCAGGCCGATCAGAGCTCCTGTGGAGCGAGAGCATGAGAGCATGCTTGTGAGATGGCAGGAGGTGGGGTGTGCTTGTGTGGAGTGTGCGTGTGCAAACGCATGCGTGTGCAGGCAGTATGGGTGCGTGGTGGTGTGACTGTGGAGTGGGTGGGCTCTGCATGGAAGGGGTGATGCATGATGGGGAGATGCTGGACATTTCAGGAGCCATCTTTCTTGGCCTGAGCTGTGCCTGTTGAGGCATCTGGAGACTGAGAAAGAATCAAAGACAGAGAAGACCAGCCGTGCTCCTGCATTGCATCACTCCATGACTTCATCTCACTGTTACAGACAGCTGCCATCAGAGGGCTGGCAGGAGGGAGTTCCAGGAGCGGGGACTTCTCGGGAAAATCCTATAGCTTGCTTTACTTTACTTTGTCCCAGGTTGGAGTCCCTACCCTCCCACCTCCCACCTGATATGCAGTGCTTTTGACTATCTTATGCATGGTTTATTCCTCTGGCTTGGATGACAACAATTCCCATAGTGAATTTTCCTATATAACTATAGATCAAATGATGCAGCGATGGGCCTTGGGAGGCCTCAGGTGTGTGAGTGCCTCTGGGAGGCGCGGATGCACACACACCCAGCACTCACTTGTGTTCAAGCACAGAACGGATGTAATCAGACTGGCCTCTACAACAAGTTTTGCATTGTAGAATTGTATTTAGCTTTGCCTTGGATGAAATAAAAATTATGTTTAATAGTTTGGGATTTGGGGGCTTCCATTTTTGACTCATTGGGAGTTGGGGTCCAGTTTTATTTCTTGCCAGCTGTGCTCAGGACAAGTTTCTTTACCTTCTCTGAGCCTCAATCTGTTTGTGTCTGAAATGTTACCTGCCTGGGTGAAATAACACATACAAACTGCTTAAGAACCTCTGGCACATTCACAGGCATTTGGGTCGTTTTCATTCCCATACCTTCTCTGGAGAAGTTGGCAAGGTGGCCCTTTAATACTGGAATCATTGCCAGGGCCCTCCTGGTATGGATGACCTTGGTCATGACCCTGGCACCACAAATGTCACAACAACTCCTCCTCCAGGCTCTCTCTCCTTCCCTCCCCCGGGTTAGTATTTAGGTCCAGGTAAAATCTGCTTCACATGAACGCCTACCTTCCAAAGAGTTTCCGGGTGCTGGGCATAAGGCCAGTGCCTGGGAAGGAACTGGGGATACATACCAATGTGTAGGTGTTTGTTTATATTCTTGGACTTTCTCATACCACAATTTCTTACCATACTGTATTCCCTTCAATGGATTCACCTCACACTGCATTTCAAAGGGTTCCAGACACTAAGCACTCAGAAGAGCTTGTTGAAAGACCTTGTCTTTTCTGTCAAGGACTCCAGGTATACAGAATCAGTTTCGGCAGATGTCCCTGCCAACTCTGCCTCCTCCAGCCCTCAGCTATAGAGACTGCACTGTGCTCCTGCCCTGAATGGATTCACCACCCGGGTTCCCCACATAGCCACTTTCCTGTCTTCAGGTACTTCCTGTTGCCTGGGACCTCCTGCTACCTTCGCATCTGCAATACACCGGTTGGATATTGAGGTTTCATGCGGCAAGCCTGCATTTAGAACACTTGGGATGCCATGCATTGAACTTGCAGTTACCCCTGTAAGGATCAGTCCCCAGGTCTGATTAGGTCTCTGTCATTGCTCTATTTCATCCCTACTTCCTTTCCCCATCCAACAGTCATTATAACTGACAGATGGCCCAATGTCTCAAAACCACATTAGGAACTGGGACTGTCCTGGGCAAACCTGGATATAGGGTCACTCCCTGTTAAGCTCCATGCCAGCCCCATGCTAACTCAATGAGGACTAACATATACACAAATTAAGGGTCCTTAATCTGAGCTGGTGGCAGGCACGCAGATCAGATTGACTTTAGGAGGTCTGTACACCTAAAAATAAAGGTGAAAGTGAACATATGTGCTTAGGGGATCTTTCAGAAGGCCTTGGTACAAATGCTGGGAATTATCTTCTACTCCCCCACATTGGTGTTAGGAAAGAAGCTGGTTACACTTTCCTCTCCTCCCTCCTCAAGTATGTCATCTTCTTTGTTGCTTTCATAAGAGAGAGGGGAGCTTTGCTGACCCCAAGGGCTAGGCCTTGCATTAAAGGAACAGAAAAGATTTCTTTTGATAGACCCTTTGGTCTTTTGGCCTTTGGACCTAATTTCTTTCTTTTCTGTAAATCCTGTCTTTGGCCAACTCTCCTCCCCCACTTGCATTCTGCAAGTCCCAGATTGGATCGATTGACTCCCGGTGGAGAACAACCCTTTAACTCCCTATGTTCAGCTTTCCAGGAGGCTGGGGGGTATCCGTGCAAATTCACATACTTAACAAAGGAGGCAATAGCACAGGTGCATCTGCTGCCCAATGGTAGACAGTTACCAAAAAGAAGTCTGGACCTTAGGAGTAAGCAATCTCTCAGATTGTGGGGAAGGTGGCTCTTCTAGATTATGGGAAGGGGGATCCCTGGTCTCTGACATTCAGAGGCTAATGGGAGGAAAAGGAGACCAAGAAGGGGACTGATGAGGAAGCACCCAAGGGCAAGGCAGAGTGATGTCTTTGAGGCCAATATAGAAACCGTGTTAAGAACAGAGTGACCATCGCTAAGTTAAGGCCCAATCCTTGCCCCTTGGTCACTGGTGACCTCAGTGAACCCAGAAAACTGAAATGGGTCAGCCAGATGCAGGGAGATGGCAGAAGCTTGATTCCAGTATGTGGAAGAGTCAGTAGGAGGTAGAAAATGGCCCTGGTGCATAGGTTACAATTTCAAGTAACTTAGCTGTGACAGGCATTGGCCCTGGTAGGAAGGAGGGTAGATGGTTTTCTTTTAAAGATGGAAGAAATAAAAAAAAGTTAAACGCACATGAGGAAGAGACAGTGGAGCCGGACAGCCTGCAGAAGTTGAGAGAGAGGAAAGAAAGTGTCATTTGGGTGGACGCAAGGGGATAGGATCCAGTGGCCAGGTAGAATGATTGGCCTTAAGACAGGTCAGGTCACACCTCTGGCACCAAGACAGAGGAAAGGGTGTCAAGGCAAAATGAATGCAGGCAAATCTGCAGAGGGGGCAGGGCAAGAGATGGAGAGACTTTGCTTTACAATCCTTGGTTCCTATGGTGTTATCAAGTCATTTGGAGAGCAAACTTAAGGTTGAAGCCAAAGAAAGCTGAAGACCCTCCCAATTCAGGAGCCCCAGGGCTCCCACTTCCTCAGGCAGATGGCCAGCCCTTCCGCTGGCGTTCTAATTGGAGCTGTGCACACTATAGCAGCAGAGCGCACACAGCAGGAGGGGGATGTTCTCTCATAGCTTATTGCTTAAACAAAGCCACCTGCAGTGCTAACAGGAAAGATGTAGGGTCCCCTTCCACGGCCTGCAAGCAGATATAGAAAAGAACAATCCTGGACTTAGAATCCAGGACGCTGGGTTCAAGTTCTTACTCTGTTACCTACCAGTGAAACGGCGTTGGGCAAGCCACTTCATCTCTCCAACCCTCAGTTCCCTAACCTGCAAAATGGGGATGATGAAACCTACTGCATAGTACTCTTATGAGATTAAATGAATCAACAGATGTGATATACATACACATATATATATATATAGAGAGAGAGAGAGACAGAGTCTCGCTCAGGCTGCAGTACAATGGCACAATCTCAGCTCACTGCAACCTCCACCTCCTGGGTTCAAGCAGTTCTCCTGCCTCAGCCTCCCAAGTAGCTGGGATTACAGGTGTGTGCCACCAGGCCCAGCTAATTTTTTATATTTTTAGTAGAGATGGGGTTTTGCCACGTTGGCCAGGTTGGTCTTGAACTCCTGACCTCAGGTGATCCGCCCGCCTCAGCCTCCCAAACTGCTGGAATTACAGACGTGAGCCCCCGCTCCTGGTCTGAAATACTTTAAAAACTACAAAGTGCAGGCCATGTAAATGTAAATGGCTCAGCAGTTTGTAAGCTGAGCCAGCATTACGGGAAGAAAACCCAGGTATGGCCAGCACTGAGCTCACACCCTCCTGTTCCTGGTCAGGAGGGGCTGTCAGCTGAGTGGGTAGGGGCTGGGAGGGGAGTGGCCAGTATTAAGAAATGACTTCCTGGCAGACTTGGTTATGTCAACTGCCCAAAACCAAACTCATGATCTCACCTCAATCTGACTCCAAATCTGCTCCTCCCCACGTTTCCCAATTCATCCAGTCATCAGGCCAAAAATTTTAGAGTCTACCATGACTCCTTATTTTGTCTTCGACCTGAAACCTTTTTGTCAGCAAATCCCATTGGCTCTATGTTCAAAATATATCATCACCTCAACTACCTTTTGCTACCACCATCCCTACAGTCCTGACCCAGGCCGCCCTGGCTCTCCCTTGGATTATTGCAGTAGCTTTCTCACTGATCTTCCTGCTTTAGGTCCTCTTTAGTCTGATTTCCAGGGTGGTTCTTTTAAAACAAGGTTAGATGATGTCATCTCTAGTTCTGGCCAAGATGGAGGCATAGTGACCATTTACCCTTATACCTTAAACAACTGAAAAATTGGAAAACACATACGATACAATGGTTTTCAGACCCTGGACAATAGGCAGTGGAGAATTGTCATTCCTGAGAGGGAGAAACACATGAGATGGGCTTTACTATTGCTCTGGCTTACTGCCTGGAGATAGTTTCCAGGCTGCAGTGACTGGAAGGCTGGGGAGGGGGCCCCAGGCTAAGCCTAGCATTGTCTCTGAGTTGTGGAGAGGTGCCAAGAATCTGGAGGAGGTTAGGACAGTAAGAGTTTGCAGGACCAGAGAACCTTGGAGGGTCCCCCCAAGTTTTCATCTGAGCACAGACAGTGCAGATGTGTGAGGAAATTATCTAAGGTGAGGGAAGGAGCCTCTAGAAAGGATGAGGAAGGAAAATTCCTGGAGCTCACATAGGGCAGCCTTTAATCCAGGGCTGACCTCACCCACTACTGAGGAAATGCCCTTTGAATACTCTTCCTCATCTCTCATGAATTAGGAAGGTTTGCCATTTAAGTTGGCTGCAATGTGAACTACTCTTGGCCCTGTGTGAGCTCCGGGGATTGCTTCCTCTAACCCTTTCTGGTGGTTCTTTCTCAGCCTCAGGCATGCCTGGATCAGCAGCTGAAGACTGGCGGGGACCCTCTGGAGTGCTGTCTCTGTGACACTATCTCTTCTCTTCACTGGACTCCTAACTCCATCTCCTTGATTCTGGGAGGTTGCCAGACTCTGCCCGAGTCCCCTTTCCTGGTGCTGTAGCAATTGGAGGGCTCCCTCATTTGGTTCTCCTCCCTCAGGAATCACTGACCTGTGCTGCTGATGCCCTGTGTCTGAAAGCCATTTCGTGCATTTTTTTTCCCAGCGTTTTAGTTGTTTCAGATGGGAAAGTAAATGCGTTTTGTGTTACTGCATTCTTGTCAGAGGAAATTCATGAAAATTTATGTTCACTCAAAAACCTGTACAGAGTTGCTTCTAGAGGTTTTGCCATTGCCAAAATGAAGAAATAACCTAAATCTCCTTTGACTGGTGAGTAGATAAAACAAACTGTGTCTAGCCATACAATACAGTGGAATATTCCACAAAATCCCATGCACCATGGGCTTCTCAATGCAGTATGCTAAGTGAAAGCATTGGATGAATCTGTGATGCAGTATGCTGGGTGAAATAATTCAGACTCAGAAAGGTACCTGCTTTATCATCTGTGACCCACGTACCACTCTGGTGGGGGTGGTTGATGATAATGAGGGAGGCTCCTGCATGTGCGGAGGCAGGGAGTATATATGAAATCTCTTTACCTTCTGCTGTTTTGCTGTGAACCTAAAACTGCTCTAAAAAAAAAAAAAATTAAGTGTTGGGTCAGTTGCGGTGGCTCATGCCTGTAATTTCAGCTTTGGGAAACTGAGGTGTGAGGATCCCTTGAGGCCAGGAGTTCAAGACCAGCCGGGGCAATATAGTGAGACCCTGTCTCTCCCAAAACATATTTGTCTTAATTTAACTTAATGTAACTTAATTTAGGAGAGCTAAATAATTAAACATGAGGCCAAAGTACATAAGAAAGCGGCAGCCCTTTATTGCAAATATGCACACACTCTCCGGCGAGGTTCTCTGGTCTTCAGGTGCGGGGGGCCAGGGAAGTTGTGCCAGCGCTCTCGGATGGGACTCCCGGGTCCACGAATGCGGGGCCGAAGAAGTTATGCCGGCTCCTGCCTGCGGCTGATTTTATGCATTGGTACTGGAAGGGGGAGGGCAGTGGGCGGGATAAAGGCGCGATAGGGGCGTCTCTGTAGGCGTGGCCGGGTAAGTTTCGGTTTCCTCAGACTGAGGTCACGCAGCGCCTGCTCAGTTGATCTGCATTTTCCCGGGCGCCGGCAAGTTGGTGATGAAGAACCCGGAAACAGGTACTGCTCCATCTTGTTCACCTTCCTCCATTTTGTCCCTTCTCCCTCACCCAAACAATATTTAAATAAATAAATAAAGTAAAAGTTAACAATAAAATAAAAAGTGAAATCTCAAGAAAGCCTAAGTCTGGGCGTGGTGGCTCACGCCTGTAATCCCAGCACTTTGGGAGGCTGAGGCTGGCAAATCACTTGAAGTCAGGAGTTTGAGAGCAGCCTGGCCAACACGGTGAAACCCTGTCTCTACTAAAAATACAAAAATTATCCGGGCATGATGGTGGGCACCTGTAATCCCAGCTACTTGGGAGGCTGAGGTGTGAGAATTGCTTGAAATCAGGAAGTAGAGGACGTAGTGAGCCGAGATCGTACCACTGCAATCCAGCCTGGGCTGGACTGGGTCACACACATACATGCACACACACACACACACACACACACACACGCAAAGAAAGCCTAAAACCTCAAAAACAAACAAACAAAAAGATACTTACTATATGGTTCTGTTTATGCTACATTCTGGCAAAAGCAAACTATAGGGACAGAAAACAAAACAGTGGTTGTAAGGTGCTATAGGTTGGGGAGGGGTTGGCTATAAAGGGCAAGCGAGGCTTTTTGTGGGTGATGTAGCTATGGTGGTAGTTGCTTATTGGGGAACATTTGTCAAAATTGGCAGAATTCTCCACTAAAAATGAATTTTACTGTGTGTAAATTACACTTAAAAAATTACAATGAGATGATGTCACTCTTTATTGCTCAGAACAAGTCTATCTTACTTAGTCCCCATAGCAGCCCAGAAGGCCCTATTGTTCCGGCTCCCATGGACTCTTGGATATCTTCTTCTTCTTTTTTTTTTGATATGAGGCCTTGCTCTGTTGCCCAGGTTGGACTGCAGTGGTGCAAGCTTGGCTCATTGCAGCCTTGATCTCCTGGGTCCAAGTGATCTTTCTCCTCAGCCTCTTGAGTAGTTGGGACTAGAGGTACATGCCACCACATCAGGCTAATTTTCATATTTTTGGTAGAGATCACGTTTCACCATGTTGCTTAGGCTGGTCTTGAACTCCTGTGCTTAGGCCATCCGCCCGCCTCAGCCTCCCAAAGTGCCACCATGCCCTGTCTAACTTTTTAAACCTTTTAGTATTGTTTGAATTTGTATAACTATGCAATACATTTGTAATCAATACACACACACACACAGGCCCACCATTTTGAGTCAGTTTACCTGCCTCTAACGCCCAGATTTTTTTTCTCTTCACTCTGGTGTGCTCCCACATCGCTCTGTTCAAATTCCCTTTCTGTTTTTCTCTCCCACACTAAACTCTCCCTGTTCTCCGGACATAGGGCTTCTTGGCATCCATTCCTTTGTACGTGTTGAGCACTCTAGCTGGAATCGCCTCCCTGGAACGGGTATGCGCCTGTTTGCTGCGCTGACACAGGCCTCTATTGCAGTGCTTTCCCACTTTGTATGAAAAGTCTTCGCTTTGCTTCCCCCAAAAAACGAATGGGCTGGGGCTGGAGTTTTCTTTACTCATGCTCCAGCACCTGGCCAAGGTTTGCACTCACCCTCCATCACGGTCCTGTAATGGCTTGCTTTTAGGTGAAGGTGGGGGCACCTTCTTGTGGAGGCAGATCTGGGCCACAGTTGGCAGAGCCAGGCCCATGCTCTGGTTCGGGCCTCACCTCTCTAGGATTTAGTCTTCTTCCTTCCTTGTGAAAAAGGGGAGGATCTTCTCTACCTACCAACCTCCTCCCCGCATCCTCCCTTCCAAAGACAGTGAGGATTTGCCATGTTAGTCAAGTCATAACTTCCTGGTTCCCTCTTGACATCTCCAGCAGAATCACTTGTGCTCTGAGTGTAACGTGCAAAGGTAGGTGCATCTCAGTCCAAGTCCAGGTCAGGAAAGAGCACAAGCATTTCAAGGTTATCTGCTAAATGTCACACTGAGACATTCCATGAATGTATATGTGTGTGTGTGTGTGTGTGTATATATATGTGTGTGTGTGTGTGTCTGCATATGTATATAATATATATTTTTTCATTATCATTCTAGTTAGGTAAATTTTTATTTATAATTTCTCCTTTGACCTATGAATAATTTACAAGTTTTTTTAAAAGCATGTATGTATTTTATATTTTTAAAATTATTGTTTGTGGGCTGGGTGTGGTGGCTCACTTGAACCTGAGTTGGAGATCAGCCTGGGCCACATAGTGAGACCTCATCTCTACAAAAAGTAAAAAACAGTAGCTGGGCATAGTGGTGTGTACCTGTAGTCCCAGCTACTTGGGAGGCTGAGGCAGGAGCGTTGCTTGAGCCTGGGAGGTTGAGACTACAGTGAACCGAGATTGTGCCACTGCACTCCAGTCAGGGTGACGGAGTGAGATCCTGTGTCTAAAAACAACAACAAGAACAACAACAAAACAATTAAAAAACAAGCAAACAAACAAAATTATTGTTTGCTATTGCCTTAGAACTCAATAACATTATAATCAAAGAGCTACATCTCTTTGATAGTCTTAGCCCAGGTTTCTTAGAAAACTTAAGTTTTCTACATTAAATTCATATCTTAACACTTTATTGGGGGGTTCAATCCCAGGGAAATGGGCATAAGGGGAACAGGGCTGTAAGGCAGGGAACAACAGAAAGCAAACACAGGTGATCAGGTAATGTGTGTGCTGAGCTGACCATAGCTCCATCAGTGGTACAGCTGGTTGCTGAATCACAAGACCTGTCCCTGGGGAGCTACAGCTTCTCTGAATAGTTCTATCCTAGAGAAGAAGGATAAGCCATTTATCTGCTGGCTCCTTCGTGTCTCTCATCTTCCATTATTCAACATCTAACCCACAAACAATCATTTCCATGTTTTGTTACTCAGCCTTTCCTGGAAGCCCTGGGGAAGTCAGAGCTCTCTGGGTGCAGTCAGTCAATCTGAGAGCTGAGGCTGCTGTGACTGTCACCGTGGTGCATGCAGTGAAGACCACTCAACCCAAAACCCAGCTCTGGTCCTGGCCCAGGGCAGGGGAAGATCAGTGGTGGTGTTAGGAGAGGAGGTGGTGGCAGTGGCCAGAGCTTTACAACTGTGGGAATGGAAGGGGCCAGAGGTGGGCCCATTCAAAGAAGGAAGCGGGCAAGTGACTAAAACCTAGGGTCGGGAGGATGAGGGATGCTGGTGAGGCTGAGTGGAAACTGAAGGGAGCAAAGCTAGGCCTGGTGGTCATGTTACTTTTTAAATTTGTTGAGACAACTTCTTGGACTAGCATGTAGTCAATTTTCACAAAAGTGCTTGAGAAGAATGCTTTTTTGCTAAGTATGGAGTGTGTATCTCTATTAATCAGGCATGGAAATGGTATTGTTTAATCTTCCATTCTATTCACCTGCTCGCCATATCCATAATTGAGAGAAGTGTGCTTAATCTTCCACCTCATATCATGGTGGAATTATCAATTTCTCTCTATAGTTCTATCAGCTTTCAAGTCTATTTTATATTGTGTTTATATAAGTTTTAAAAAAATCATTGAGAAAATTTTCAAATATACAGAAAAGTAAAAAGAATAATAAAAGTCTATTCCCTAGATTTCATACTCATTGACATTTTACATATCTGCTTCAACTGTTTTTTTTCCTCCTGAAGTGTTTTTGTTTGTTTGTTTGTTTTGTTTTTTGTTGAGATGGAGTCTTGCTCTGTTGCCCAGGCTGGAGTGCAGTGGTGCCATCTCGGATCACTGCAACCTCTGCCTCCCAGGTTCAAGTGATTCTCCTGCCTCAGCCTCCCAAGTAGCTGGGACTACAGGTGTGTGCCACCATGCCCAGCTAATATTTGTATTTTTAATAGAGATGGGGTTTCACCGTGTGGGCCAGGATGGTCTTGATTTCTTGACCTGGTGATCTGCCCGCCTCGGCCTCCCAAAGTGCTGGGATTACAGGCGTGAGCCACCACGCCCAGCCCCTCCTGAAGTATTTTTAATTAAAACTTTGTGTCATTTTACCCCAAATACTTCTGTGTGCATCTCTAAAAGTTAAAAATATCTTTCTTACTTAACTATATCATTGTCACACATAATGAAATTACCAATTCCTTATTATCATCTAATACTGAGATCATATTCACGTTTTCCCAATCACCCCTTTGCCCAAATGCCTTTTGCTGCTAATTTGTTCAACTCAGGATCCGGTCACAGCCCATGCCTTACATTTGATTGTTGTGTCTCTTAAGACATGACAGTAATTATATGACATTGGTTTGTTGAAGAGATGGGAATGTCCTATGGTGGAATGTCCCACCTTCTGGATTTGTCTTTTAGAGGTGTCATTTAATTTGTTTCTCTGATTCTTGTATTTTGTTCCTCTAATTCTTGTATTTCCTGTAAACTGGAAATGAGATCTAAAGATTTAGGTTAAACATTTTTGGTAAGATGCCTTTAGGTGATGCAACATGAAGGTGTACTTCATATTCATGTTGGGAGGAACATAGTATCTGTTGATTCCACTGTTAGTGGGTAAATTGATGGTGGTCTGATCCCTTCATTTGGAAGTTAGGTTTCCTGTTGAGATGAGCAAGGGATCCATGGGATGATATGAGGGTATTACGTGACTATGCAGTTCTCCGTGGTCTTAGTCCATTCACGCTGCTCTGACAAAATACGTTAGGCTCGGTAATTTATAAACAAGAGAAATTTATTGTTCACAGTTCTGGAGACTGGGAGGTTCAAGATCAAGGTGCCAGCAGATTAGGTGTCTGGTGAGGGCTCATTCTCTGCTTCCATAGATGGTACTTTCTTGCTATGTCCTCACATGACAGAAGGGGCAAAGAGGCTCCTTCAAGCCTAGTTTATAAGAGGCACTAATTCCATTCATGAGCAGGGCGCTCTCCTGACCTAATCAGCTCCCAAAGTCCCACCTCTTACTACCATCACCTTGGGGGTTAGGATTTAACATACAAATTTTGGGGGACCTAAGCATTCAGACACTAGCATCCATGGATGATCCTTGCCTGAATCTATGATTTCATTAGAAATTGCCAATGGTGGCTTCCTATCATTCATCTATATTGATTAACTTTACTTTCTCTCACCACCTGGAGCCACCCTGTTACCTGGAAGTAGATTTCTATGGCAAAGTAGAATAGAGCTAAGTTTTCCTCTTTAAATATCATTTCAGAATAAGAGCCTGGTGTGATTGCCAACTCCAGTGGTGACAAAAGGATGGTGATTTTTTCTTTTCTATTTTCTTCTCTTTGTTTACAAGTTTTCACTTATTATAGCTTACTAGTGAATTGAAACTTTCGTGACTATGAGTGACTCCCTTTATCCTAAAGTCAGTTTTGTCTTTTTGTCCTAAATCCTTATTTAGAAAAATATTATACAGCTACCCCAGCTTAAATTTGATTAAATGCTTGCTCTCTGTATCTTTCTCCACCTTTTCAGTTTTAATGGTTCTGTAACCTGGTGTTTTGTGTGTGTTTGTTACAAATAACATATAGCTTGCTCTTATGTTTTTATCCAGTTTGCCTATTTCTGTATACTATTTGGTGAATTTAACATTTATTGTGATATTATATTAGTACTTTTTTCACCATCCCACTTTGTGTATTCTATTTGTTCCATTTTTCTGTGCTTTACCCTCCTTGGTGCTCTTCCTCCCCCCACTTTCTCTTTTGTATTTGTTTGGTGTTTTTTGTTTTTTATTAATCAATTGCTACTTTCAATTGTTTTGGAAGTGACACACTTTTATTTCCATTCTTTTGGTGATTACCCTTTTAACCATCTAGAACATAGTACAAACATTTTATGTAACATCACATTAATATTTAATCTTCCTCTTGAAAAATTTAAGAACTTTAGAATATTTTAACTTCAGCTATCCCCTTTAATTTACATGCTGCATGCTGTTGTTACTCCATATTTCAGTTAGGCCTTTAAAAATTAACCTACAATGGAAACTTCTTGGTCAAATTGTAACTAGCTAGTATTATATTTATATACAGGGTCTTTTTTCTTTACCTATGTATTTTTCTACTCATAGCCAACCAATAAATTCAATATCTGTTTAAAAAAATTAACCCACAAAATAGATATTATTGTTATTTTAATAATATGTAGACACACCTGTAATCCCAGCAGTTTGGGAGGCCGAGGCAGGTGGATCACTTGAGGTTGGGAGTTTGAGACCAGCCTGGCTAGCACAGTGAAACCCCATCTCTACTAAAAATTCAAAAATTAGCCGGGCATGGTGGCATGTGCCTGTAATCCCAACTACTCGGGAGGCTGAGGCAGAAGAATCATTTGAACCTGGGAGGTGGAGGTAGCAGTGAGCCAAGATCCTGCCACTGCAGTCCAGTCTGGGTGACAGAACAAGACTTGGTCTCAAAATAATAATAATAATAATAATAATAATAATAATAATAAGTAGACAGAATGTGTTTAGACTTATCTACATTTTTGCAGTTGCCTCACTATTCCTTCTTGCTTCTTGATTCTTCCTTTTAGGATCATTTTCCTTCTTCCTAAAGTAAATGCTTTATATATTCTTTTAGAGAAGGTTTGTTGATGGTAAAATCTGTTTTTGTTTTCTTGAAAATGCCTTTATTCTTGAACGATAGTTTTGTAGGGTTCACAATCCTTGATTGATTGTTATCTTTTGGCATGCTGGAGATAAACTTCCACTGACTTCTAGCTCCTTTATTGCTGTGGGAAAGCCTGCTATCAGTCTAATTGTGGTAGATCTGTGGTACTGTGGGTGGTCTGGGTTTTCCCTCTGCTGCTGTAAAGAGCTTCTTATTGTCTTTGGTGTTCTGCAGTTTCATTATAATGTACATAGGTGTGGATTTATTCTAATTTTTCCACCTTGGTTGTATATGTGTACACTATGGTGGTGTATGTTCTGTGGATTCATACCTTTCATCAGTTCTGGAACATTCTCAGCTCTTACCTCTTTGGATATTGTCTCTCTCTCATTGTCTTGATTCTTTCTTTCTGGGACTCTGGATATGTTAGAGTTTACCATTCTAGGCTTCATTGCTCCCGGCCTTGTTTTCATAGTTTTAATCTCCTTATCTCTGTCTGCTGTTAAACCTAGTCACTTCTTCAACTTATCTTCCAGTTCATTTGTTCTCTCTTAATTGGTGTTTTAAATGTTATTTACCCCATTCACTTAGTTTTTTATTTTTATAATTATAATTTTTATTTCTAAAAGCTCTATTTGGTTCTTTTTCAAATCTGCCTGTTATTTTTGCTTGATTATTAAGATATCCATTTTTAACAGAAAATAACAAGTGTTGGGTGGGATATGGAGAAATAATAACTCCTGTAAACTGTTGATGGGAATGTAAAATGGTGCAGTCTCTGTGGAAAGCAATGTATCAGTTCCTCAAAAAATTCAAAATAGAATTACCATATGATCCAGCAATTCCACTTCTGGGAATATACCCAAGAGAATTGAAAGCAGGGCCTCAAAGAGATACTTGTACACCCATGTTCATAGCAGCATTATTCACAACAGCCAAAAGATAGAAGTAACCTGAATGTTCATCAGTGGATGAATGGATAAACAAAATATGGTATAAACAATATAATATTATTCAGTCTAAAAAGGGAGGAAATTCTGACACGTGCTACAACATGGGTGAAACTTGAAGACACAATGCGAAGTGAAATAAAACAAGTACAAAAGACCAATGCTGCATGACTTCACTTAAATGAGGTACCCAGAGCAATCCAGTTCACAGAGACTGAAAGCACAATGGCAGTTGCCAGAGATTGGGAGGAGGTGGAAATGGGGAGCTGTTTGATGAGTACTGAGTTTTTGTTCTGGAGATGGATGGTGGTGATGACTGCACAACAATGTGAATGTACATAACACCACTGAACTATACACTTAAAAACGGTTAAGATGGCAACTTGTGTTATGTGCATTTGACCACAGTTAAACATAATTTTAAAATATGGAACTAGTATTCATTTTTTATTTAAATATTTTATAAATTATCATATTGGTATAGTGTGGTAGTTTACAGCAAGACTCTGTATTCCAAGTGCTCATGTTCAACTTACAGTCTATAACCTCAGGCAAGGAGCTTAACCCCACTGTGCCTTAGTTTTTTTAATCCATCAAGTGAGGATAAGAATAATACCTATCTCATAGATTTCTGCGAGTATTAAATGAATCAGTACATGATGAAGCACTTACAGTAGTGTCTGGCACATACAAATACTCTGTAAATATTGCTTATTATTATAAGTCTCTAATATTCTGACGTCTGAAGCCTTTGGGGTTCTAAATTAGCTTGTTTTTTTATGTTGCCAACTTAAGGTGTTTTTTATTTTTCAACATCTCTGATCTTTGATTGTGAGTTCATACTTGGAGGATCTTTGGGAATCCTGAGGCTCTAAATTTGAGATATTTTCCTCCAGATCATCTGCAATTTGAGACCACCTTTACTGCCGTCAGTTATCGCTGCTTCATGTAGGAGCCCTGGTTCAGCTCCCTTGTCTACAGCGTGTCCAGGTTTAGCTCCGCTGCCAGCCTCCTCCATATAGGTCTTGACCCAAGATTTTAGTTTATTGCTCCCAGATCATCACCTTAGTTTCCGCTCACAGTTCTGATAGTTTTGTTTTATTTTGTTTGGCTTTCTGGGTTTCTATTTTCTTTGTTTTTGGCATTTGAGGAATTCTGTTGTTTCCTAAGAACCTAGTACAATATGAACAAGTATATTTCATCTAGGATCTGACTTAACTATAGCAAGAGAGTCCTCAGAAAACCCAGGCTTCCACACAGCTTCCAAAAAAGTCCATGGGGCTTAATTCTTTGACCGTTTTGAGTGCAGGGACTTATTCATGCTTACATCCTTACAACCCAGCTTGGGAACTGCCTCATACCCGGCAGCTGATCCTTTTTGTTTTTAAAATGTAATAAGCCACACTGAGGGCTCTCCGGGTGGAAAAAGTTAGAACACAGGACCAGCATTTCTTTCCAGACACTTGGGCATCCTTGATCGAATGTCACTCCTGACTGCCTAACTCATCTCCTTCCCAAGGCATAGGTTATCCCTGGCTCCTGGCTGATGATCACAGGCAGGGAGGGAGGGAAAGAAGCAAAGGGAGAAGGCCCTGTGTGGGAATGAAACTTGCTCACCCTGGCTTCTCTAATCTGCAGCTCACTCTTGCTGCCACTCAGCAGATCTGGTCTCCCTCTTTTTTCCCCTGCGTCTACTTTGAGACTCAGTTGCTTCCCCAGAACTTTTTTTCTCCCCAAGTCAAAGAATGAAGGTTCAATGGTCCCAGCTCAGTTCTTATCAAGCATTCCAGCTAGCCTATGCCAGAGATGTCACACAGCTCTTTAATAATAGTGGCCATAGCTGTAATAACAATAACAACAGTAGGTAACGGTAATCACACCAACAGTAGGGCAGTGCATTTTATAGTACAACTGGTTTCTTGCTCCAGTAGGCTTGGGGATGGGTGAAGATGGACAGGGCTGGCACAGACCCTTTCCTCCTCCTCTCCAGCCCACAGTGATCTGGGCTTTCACAAGACAGCCTGCTTCCATTCAGTAGTGTGGGAAAGTTCCTTCTCGGCTTAGCAATACCCCTGAGACCTTGGCCTGCAGGCTGGCTTGTTCAGTGGGCTGCATCTCTCCCTGGGATGCTGGGAGCACCAAGTGTGGCTGAGCTAGGGCTGCTGACTTCCTCTGGGTGCCTCTGGGCTGTGAGGGTCTCTTACAGGAATTGAGGCCCTTTGCTGCTCCAAGAAATGCTGAGGTTGTGGGCAGAGGGGTGTACCCAAGGGGGTTCTTGCTCTGTATCTGACTTTGGGGGATCCCCCAGGTGAGCAGGGCAGGAAGGAAGCAGCTCCCAGCACTGCAAAGGGGCAGCAGCATTATAGCTCAGCCTAGAATAAGAGAGACCGATGAAGAGAAACTCAGATTATTTGAAAATGGACAAAGTGGTGACATGTGCAAAATGAGTCTTCCTTTTCTGAGGCACTTTGCTTCTCTCGCTACCCTGCAAAGGGCCAGGAGGTCTCATGAGCCTTTCCACTCTCTTCCTTATCAGAATCTTCTCTCTAGAAAGGATCTGATAGTCTCATTCTGTCAGAAAAGAGAAAGAAAGGCTTGGTGTGTTCTATTCCCTAAGGTATTTGCATTTGACAGAAATCTCTGACCTAAGGAATTTCAGCCTTAATAGTGCCATCTCAGGCTGTCCCTTGCTTGGAGGGAAAGTTATTTGGGATGTAAAGAGTTGTCAGAGCCATTTAAATCAAACCTAAGGATGGATTGGCACCTCCCGGGTAGAGGACTGGAGGGAAGGCACAGTGGGTACGGCAAAGGTGCCTTACCTTCCGGACATTGTAGATCCAGTTAAGATAGGCTGAGACCTTGGTGTACACTCCTGGGGTGCTCGGGCCCCCGCAGCCATAGCCCCAGCTAACGATGCCCACCACCTGCCACTGGTCAGATTGGTACATCAGGGGCCCACCACTGTCACCCTGTGAGAGACCAGAACAGGGACTGCTAGGGAGGGCAGGTGAGGGGGTGGGGGGGCTTCTCCTTCCCGGCTTCCTGAACTGGCCCGTCTGTTCCCCTGAACTCCCTGCTGCTCTCCGATGTTCCACCCTCACCCTCTTTGCTCATTAGCACCCTGGAATGCTCTTCTCTTCTGGGGCAGAAGGGCTTGTCTGTGGGCAAGTAAGTTGCAAGCGTGCTGGTAGCCTTCTCTCAGAGATTCACAGCTCACATTAGCAAATTAAAGGCTCTGAGAGATGCTGTAAAAAAGTCTGGTTATTGGCCAGGTGCGGTGGCTCTCACCTGTAATCCCAGCATCTTGGGAGACTGAGGCGGGTGAATCACTCGAGGTCAGGAGTTCGAGACCAGCCTGGCCAACATGGTGAAACCCTGTCTTTACTAAAAATACAAAAATTAGCTGGGCATAGTGGCAGGTGCCTGTAATCCCAGCTGCTCAGGAGGCTGAGGTGGAGAATCACTCAGACCCAGAGGCAGAGGCTGCAGTGAGTTGAGATCAAACTGCTGCACTCTAGCCTGGGCAACAGAGTGAAACTCAGTCTCAGAAAAAAAAAAAAAAAAGCCTGGTTATCACTGTTTAACCTAGTAGTTCCAAAATTTATTTAATTACTTATAGAGTGCCTATTTTGTGCCAGGTAGTGTTCTAAGCAATTGGGATCCAACTGATAAAAAAACCAAAAGATCCCTGCCCTCAGAAAGCTTAGAGTCAAATAGGGTGAGAGACAGTGAACGAACAAATAACAAAACAAGAAAATGCCAGATAGTGAAAAGTGCACTTATCTGGGAGTCCTTATCAGCTCCTTTAGCCCCTGGGGCTTCCTCCCTCTGAACCCAAAACTAGCCTAAATGCCTGTTTAATGCTACCCCCTTTCTCCCAACCACTGTGAGATCCCTGAGGGGTCTCCAAAGTCTACCATGTTCATGGTACACAAGCGATGATTAAGAGATGCCTCTTAAGTGAAGGAATTTAATGACTGGAAATGGAGGTGAGAGTAGGGTAGGGGTTTTAATGAAAATGGTTCAGGCCAAGCACGATGGCTCATGGGAGAATCCCTTGAACCCAGGAGTTTGAGACCAGACTGGTGCAACATAGTGACCCTGTCTCTATTAAAAAACATAAAAGAAAAAATTAAAAAAAGAAAATGGTTCAGACGATCTTCTGAAAGTATGGGGAAGGAAGAAGGTCTACAGGGATTGCTAAACAGTCCTGATGGCCAATGAGGCCGGGGTGAGGGGCACGCAGGGGGGCTCTTCTAGCATCCTGCAGGTGGTAGTTCTTTCCTAGTGTAGTTCAGCAGCTTGGGGGCAATCACAGAGAAAATAGACCTGGGATTCCTGACCTCAAGGGGCTAATCATTCTGTAGCTAGTGAGAAGAGTGGGTGGGGAGGATGAGTAATGTAATCTTTATCGTTGTTGTTGTTTTTAGATGGAGTCTTGCTGGGTCACCCAGGCTGGAGTGCAGTGGCGCAATCTTGGCTCACTGCAACCTCTGCCTCCTGGGTTCAAGCAGTTCTCCTGCCTCAACCTCTCAAGTAGCTGGGGTTACAGGTGCACCACCATACCCGTCTAATTTTTGTATTCTTTTTAGCAGAGATGGGGTTTTACCATGTTGGCCAGGCTGGTCTTGAATTCCTGACCCCAAATCACCTGCCTGCCTCAGCCTCCCAGAGTGCTGGGATTACAAATGTGAGCCACCACACCCAGCAAGTAACCTCATCTTTGAATGTGAAAGAGACTCTCTGATTGTCTGCATCCATCCATCCACCCACTCATCTATTTGTACATCTTTATCTGACTGTATCCTTTCCTTTCCTCCCATTCTTCCTCCCATAATCACACACTGAGTGCCCGTGATATGCAAGGCTTCCTGTGGGGCATGCAGCCTCTGGGTTTTATCATCTCTCTAGAACCTAAACCCTATTCTTAGAACTCCCCATGATTCTTGGAGGCCCCACCTGGCAGGTGTCCACACCCCCTTCCGGGATGCCTGCACACACCATCTTCTCGGTGACTTCCCCCTGGTACGCATCGTCTGCATTGCACCGTGTGCTGTCAATGACCTGGACTGACGCCTGCAGCAGTATGTCAGACATCTTCCCTGGGAGGGTAAAAACACTCACATTCCCATGCTTGCCTTCTATCCCCCAGCCCTGGATTGCCAAACCACTTTGCTTTCTGCCTGGCGCCTTGGTGCTTGGTCCTCTGGGATGGGTTTCTCTGAAGGGTGGTCCTCCTTCCCATCACTTCTGGAAGCTGCTTCCTCATACATGGGCATCTCCTGCCCTGGGGTCCTGCACCCAGGACTTACCTCCATTTTGCTTTGTAAAGCCCCATCCAATGACCCAGAGTGGGGTGGCTGGAGTGAGCTCCTCATCAAAGAAGGGCAGGCAGATGGGCCTGACCGTGCCTGCCAGGAGCACAGAGGAAGAAGGAGATCTTTTATTCATCATAATTGCTAATTTTCTATAAATTATGATGCTTTATGATTATGGGGATCTTGCTGGTCTGGGAGAGACTGGGTTAGCTAATTCCTGCAGATAGTAAGCAACTTGGCTCTGGGCATGCCTTTAATAGGTAAACCAGACAACCCAAAGCCCGTATCCCCAACCACTTCCTTTATCTGACTCTCAGACACCAAGCCAACATTTTCCCTGCCCTAAATCACCCCAGGGGCAGATACTAGACAATCAGAGGCTGACCTCTATAGCCTAGAGAATTGTCCACACTATCCAATCCCAAGCATGCTCAATCTTGCCTTCCCTACCTTGGCCAGACCTGCCCATGGAAGCCACGGGTGGCTCTGGGCCATGCCTTCCCCTCACTCCTGTCTCCTGGTGGACCCAGCTGCTCCCCAGGTGTCCCTGTGTTGTGGGGGTTTCTCTCAGAAACTATAAATAATAAACTCTTCTTTCAAAGTTAGTTGTGTCTGTGTCTGTCACCTTACCATACCTGATTAAAACAATTCCCAGGCACAAATCTTGAAACATACCCCAGGGTTCAGGAGTGACTGGCAGTTAAGCTCTCTGAAAGGGGTCACACCAGGACCAGGGTCTCTAGAACACTTGTTCCATGGGATGCTAGTAGAAGTGGCATGAAAAAAGGATTCTGTGGTCAAATAAATTTAGAAAATTTATGCAATAAAACAGATTATTTTAAAAATTTCTCATACCTTTAATAAACGTGCTCCAAGAGGGAGCTGTAGTATTAAAATGCTTCCCAAACTTATTTGACAATGGAATCCTCTCCTCTCCAAGGGGCCAGTGTCTTGTGGACCCCACAGTTGGGAATGCTGATCTAAATACATTTCAATATAAGCACAAGGCATCCAACAGAGCTGTTCGAAGACTCCGCAGGCTGCTTCACAGGTAATGGGTTCCCTGCCGCTGGAGGAGAGCAAACAGGAGCACAATGACTCCTTGGCAGGGATACTGAGCAGGCTCTCGGGTATTGGTCAGTGGTGGGGAATGGGCTCCATAATCTTTTTTGAGACGGAGTCTCGCTCTGTCGCCCAGGCTGGAGTGCAGTGGCCGGATCTCAGCTCACTGCAAGCTCCGTCTCCCGGGTTCACGCCATTCTCCTGCCTCAGCCTCCCGAGTAGCTGGGACTACAGGCGCCTGCCATCTCGCCCGGCTAGTTTTTTTTTTTTTTTGTATTTTAGTAGAGACGGGGTTTCACTGTGTTAGCCAGGATGATCTCGATCTCCTGACCTTGTGATCCGCCCGTCTTGGCCTCCCAAAGTGCTAGGATTACAGGCTTGAGCCACCGCGCCCGGCCTCCATAATCTTTTTAAAAGGTCTCCTAAAACTCCAAGATCGGATGAAACTCCAGTTCTGCACTGAGAGGCTCCACATAGGGAAGACAGTCCTTGGAAGAATCTCCGGCAGGGAATGGAGTGGAGGTGTTAGCTGACAGCTTGAGGGGGCCTCATGGCATCAGTGATGTTAGGCTGACGTATTAGTTACAGACAAATGGGCAAGCTGAGGTCTTGAGAGGAGAAATTATGTGCCAAGGTCACTCAGTGAGCTAACAGCAGAGTGGGTGTGAAAACTGATGGAAGGGGCTTGGGTGGCCTCAGGCTCTGCTTCTCACCTGAGAAAGCGAGTGGGAGCTGCAGCTTCATGAGGGCGATGTCATTGTCTTTGGGGTACATGGGGTTGAATTCAATGATGATGATCTTGGCCACAGCCAGGGATGGGAAACTGCCCAGTTTGTCTGAGCCGGCCCGCACCTTCCAGTTGAACACATCGGTATGTTTCCTGGGGGCAGAGACAGCTGGGTTCAGGCCTGATCCAAGCCTGAGGAGGCTTTGCCAAAGGCTGGGTCCCCAGGGCCCTGGGGATTGGGGTACTGGGTATCACTGCCTTGGGAGGGAAAGATGGTGGCAGGGATAGTAGAGAAGGGGCAGTCTTTTGGCACTTACAAGAAGTCGAATTCAGAAAGGGGATTTGACACTTTCCTTAGTGAAACCTGCCCAAGGAAATCTCAAGGAGGGCTGGGAAACGGGCTCCTCTAATGCCTGAGTTCTGGGGTCCTGGCGTTCCCTCCTCCAACCCTTTTCATTGTGTTACTCATGCTGTCAGTTACATTACGTGCTTTCTTTTTCCCAATGCCAGGAAGAGCTTAGTGTGCAGAGGCATTTTTCTAAGAAAGAATTTATAGCTCTTGCCAGAATCTCAAAAAAATAAACAACAACAACAACAACAACAACAACAAAAATGGTTAAGAAACGCTGGCCTAGATCATGAGTGCCTTGAAGACAGCAGTGAGGTCTAATGCACTTGGGTGCATCATCTGGTGCTTGGTACCTGGTAGGTGCTCATTAGATATCGAATGAATGAATGAATAAAAGTGAAGGGGGGTGGGACATGGTGGCTCACACCTGTAATCCCAGCACTTTGGGAGGCCGAAATGGGCAGATCACTTGAGGTCAGGAGTTCGAGATCAGCCTGGCCAACATGGTGAAACCCTGTCTCTACTAAAAATACAAAAATTAGCCTGGCATGGTGGCACTTGCCTACAGTTCCAGCTACTTGGGAGGCTGAGGCAAGAGAATTGTTTGAACCCAGGAGACGGAGATTGCAGTGAGCCAAGATTGCACCATTGCACTCCAGCCTAGGCGACAGAGCAAGACTCTGTCTCAAAATAAATAAATAAATAAATAAAAAGTGAAGGGGGCCTGGGAGTGGCCCTTCCCCGAGGTAAGGAACCTGTGGATTGAAAGGAACCTATGCTTTTTAATTTTTTAAAAGTTTCCAGACATAATGAGGAAGTGGCTATGACTCTAGACCCTGGAACAACTTCCTGGAAACAAGCAAAAAGAGTGAGTTCTTGGAACTTCAGGCAGGTGGGAAGAGCTTTTGTGGCTTGAACGATATGGGGGTGGGGTGAGGACTCTGGGTATCTGATGGTGTCCCGCCAGGAAGACTCCATGCTTGGTGACCAGTACCCTCTGCTCAGACACCCAAATGCCTAACAAAGGGCATCATGGCCATTGTTTCATTGGGGCCACCACACCCTGGCAAACGTCTCTAGTGGGAGACTGAAGAGAAGGAGGGTGTCAGGAGACAGGACTCCAAGCTCTCTGGCCCCTGACTGGCCTTGGTCCCCAGAGACCTCCTTACAGCTGGGGCCTTACCTGAAGCAATGGGCTGCTGTGAGGACCCAGTGGGGGTCCAGGATGCTCCCTCCACAGACGTGCTGTTTGTCGTACTGGATGCTGACCTGCCAAGGCCAAGAATCCACAGAGGCCTCCTCCCCACCCACCACACGGGGGGTTTTCAGGCTCTCCCCACAGGCTAGACACAGGCAGAGGCAGGAAGTCAGGCTTTTGGGGATGAGGCTGCCTCCCCTCAGTACCCAACATGTGTTCTAAGCAGGGACCTTCTGGCTGGGGCCGGAGTGGGGAGAGGACCAGGCCAATTGGAGTTATTCATGGGAGGTATTGAGTGTCCCAGACCACAGCCTTTCCCCAAACATCCTTCTCCTTTTTCTTTTTCTTTCTTTCTTTTTTTGGTTTAAGATGTGTTTAGGAGGTTAGACTACGAACATGGGTGTGTCCGTTGTGCTGGGAATTTGTGACCTTCCCAAGTGATGCAGAATTACGAAGGCCCTGCCTCGGTGGCGTGTCCCCAGCCACTCCCACTGAGTAACAGTAAACAGACACCCACAAGCTGTTTTGTGACTCGGAAGTGGACTGTCCCAAACTTCCCCTTCTCCAAGTCTGTTCCCCTTGCCAGGGGAGTCTCTCAATCTAACATCCTGTCTTCCTATTGACTGACCTGGCTTTCACATCCCCCGACCCCTGGAACTCCAGTAAAGCCCTCAGGTCCCACCTCTCCACCCACGCTCTGCCTCTTCAATTCTTCTGGCAGCCACCACCATGGTAGCCATTCTAAAGGGAAAGTTTGCTTCCCTTTCCTGTGTGTCAGGTGCCATGCTGGGCTGGAGCTTTTCAAACACCATCTGATTTCAAATACTGCTTTCTCCATGCCACCTTGCCCGCTCCCCCAAAGCCCTTCAGGATCTCCCTTGAGGGCAAAGTAGAGTTTCCACTCCTCCTGGCAGCCTCCTGCTGTTTCATATAAAGTCTGTCTAGCCAAATTGATCTGCTTGTAGTTCTCTAAAAAGTCATTCTGTTTTTGATCCAAAAAGATGCCCTTCCCATTGAAATGCTATATCCTCTCCTAGTTCTCGAAATCAGGGATCCCCAAACCCTAACCCCCGGACCTCAAACCAGTACTGGTCCGTGGCCTGTTAGGAACCTGGCTGCACATTAGGAAGTGAGCGGCAGGGGCAAGTGAGCATGACCACCTGAGCTTCACCTCCTGTCAGATCAGAGGTGGCATTAGATTCTGTAGGAGCACAAACCTTATTGTGAACAGCACACATTAGGGGTCTATGCTGTGCGTTCCTCATGAGAATCTAGGCTAGGTGTGGTGGCTCATGTCTGGAATCCCAGCACTTTGGGAGGCTCAGGCAGGCAGATCAGCTGAGGTCAGGAGTTCGAGACCAGCCTGGCCAACATGGTGAAATGCCGTCTCTACTAAAAATACAAAAATTAGCCAGGCATGGTGGCACATGCCTATAGTTTCAGCTGGGCTGGTGGCGGGCACCTGTAGTCCCAGCTATTTAGGAGGCTGAGGCAGGAGAATCACTTGAATCCAGGAGGCAGAGGTTGCAGTGAGCTGAGATCGCAACACTGGACTCCAGGCTGAGTGACAAGAGTGAGACTCAGTCTCAAAAAAAAAAAAAAAAAAAAAAGAATCTAATGCTCTCTATCCCCCTCTTGGTTTGTGGAAAAATTGTCTTCCATGCAACAAGCCCCTGGTGCCAAAAAGGTTGGGGACCACTGAATTCTAAATCATTCATTAATCTAACCAATTTGTGTCAAGTGCCCTCTGTCTTGGAGGCAGTGCTGGGTGCTGGGAGAGAGTGGCGGGCAAGACAGACAGACATGGGCTTTTCCTCCTTGAACTTACAGATGCATTTTTCAGTGTTTAGCCTGGGCCCCCAGTCCCTGGGAATTTCCCTTTCTCTGGCATTCCCACAGGCTGTTCCGGGTGTTGTCCACCCTTTCAGTGTTATTGAGTTTAGGTCTTGTCTTCTTGGTAAAACAGAGGCCCCGCAAGGGAGGACCTGTCACTTATGCTCCTTCATGCCTTCAGGGCTACTCAGTGCAGAACCTCAGATGGTTTGGCCATTCATTCATTCATTCATTCATTCATTGACAGCTACCACGTGTCAGATCCCACACACTAGGTATTGTGGAGTCGGAGTAGGGGGCACATGACAATGAATGAAACTCTCAACATCCTGCAGGGAAGCATATACACTCCTAAATTGCAGAGGCAGTATTGTGACCTTCTTCCTTTAGGTGTTCTAATTTCTGGCTATCCTTCCAGGCCCGTCTCAGTTCTCTATGAAGCTGGTAGGATGAGATGAGCCACAGTGCTTGTTTTCTTCTCTGATCTCCTCTGTTAGAGCTAGAAGGGTCCCTAGAGATCCTTGATGGACAGCTGGACTAAACAACTTCTTGGGAAAATGAACTTCAGGAAGGTCAGGTGAATGACTCGAGGCTACACTGGAAGTGAACGGGACTGGTGCCCAGGTCTTCTGACCCCTGTCCAGCTCTCTCTGCAGCGTGTCCACTGTGACTGCTACTCAGTTTGGCATTTTCCACATGCTGTCTTGCATCTCTCTCTTACTTAGTCATAAGCTACTGAGGATAGTGGCCAATTATTTCACTCATCTGGTACTTTCTACTTCTAGCCAACAACTGACAGAGTGAGACATATTCTAACTGTTCAATGAATATTTGCTCAAATAATGAATGTGGGTAATCTGATCTTGGATACCTGAGCTGATTGTGACAAAGAAGGCTATGTGGGTCCTGACCTGGGGTGGGAGGCAGTGGAGGCCCCATCCTGCCCTTTTCGGTCTTCCTAATGCTCTCTCCCAGGTCTCCACTTAGGTTGTGGAGCCATGCACAGATGGTAGAAGAGGGAAACTGAGGCTTGGAAAGACCCAGAAAAAGAAAGTGACCTGTCCAAGGCCACCAACAACTCGAGAGGGACATTGACCTGCAAGCCCAAGGGCTATAGACCAAGGCAGAATGAAACTTGGAGTCCCAGAAATTTAGGAGTGAAGATGAAGGTCTTCCTCCTTGCTCATTGCTGGCCCAGGCCCCAAACCCTCAGAGATCAGGGGTACTCACCAAGACAGTGCAGGGAGACCAGGGAGCCTGAGAGACAGGGCCTGGAAGACAGACACAGCATCCTGTGATTTAAGCTTCTTGCTCAGCTGGGAGGCAGGGACTTAAGCCTCCCAATGCTATTAATTCAAGTCCCCTTCCAATACCTGGGGAATGTGGAAGCTGCACAGTGGGGAACATGTGGAGAGCGCATTGACATCCATTGCATTTCCTGCATTGACACTTCCATTTGATTGGATTCAACACCCCCACTGCTGAGTACCTATGGTGCACTGGGCCCTGCCTGCTTCAAAGCCCAGCCTGGGCTCCTGGGACCCAAGAGGGAAGAGGGCAGATCCCAGAACAGAGTCTGTGGCACTGCGGGCTTTCCAAATGGAAGAATGGGATTTTGATGGAATTTTAGGCAAAGGATCATTCTGGACCAATCCTGTCCATTTCAAGATTTACTTTCAGTGAATGAAGGGGACCAGCCCCTCTACCACCTGTGGGCATTTCTCGTCAGGTAGAACAAGAGACTTGAGAAAAGAAAGAGACACAGAGACAAAGTATAGAGAAAGAAAAGTGGGCCCAGGGGACCAGCGCTCAGCATACGGAGGACCCGCACCACCTGCACCGGTCTCTTGAGTTCCCTCAGTATTTATTGATCATTATCTTTACCATCTCGGAGAGGGGGATGTGGCAGGACAATAGGGTAATAATGGGGAGAAGGTCAGCAGGAAAACATGTGAACAAATGTCTCTGTGTCATAAACAAGGTTAAGAAAAGGTGCTGTGCTTTGATATGCACATACATAACATCTTGGTGCATGAAAGAGCAGTACTGCCACCAGCAAGTCTCACTTCCAGCCCTAAGGCGCTTTTCTCCTCTCAGTAAATAGAACATACAATCTGGTTTTACACCGAGACATTCCGTTGCCCAGGGACAGCAGGAGACAGATGCCTTCCTCTTATCTCAGCTGCAAAGAGGCCTTCCTCTTTTACTAATCCTCCTCAGTACAGACCCTTTACTGGTGTCTGGGCTGGGGGATGGTCATGTCTTTCCCTTCCCATGAGGCCATATCTCAGAGTATCACAGGGGGAGAAACCTTGGACGATACCTGACTTTCCTAGGCAGAGGTCCCTGTGGCCTTCCACAGTGTATTGTCTCCCTGGGGTACTTGAGATTAGAGAGTGGTGATGACTTTTAACAAGCATACTGCCTTCAAGCACTTGTTTAACAAAGCACATCCTGCATAGCCCTAAATCCATTAAGCCTTGAGTAAACACAGCACTTGTCTCTGCAAGCACGTTGGGGGTAGGGTTATAGGTTAACAGCATCTCAAGGCAGAAGAATTTTTCTTAGTACAGAACAAAATGGAGTCTCTTATGTCTACTTCTTTCTACATAGACACAGTAACAGTCTGATCTCTCTTTCTTTTCCCCACAGGTGAATAAGCGGCTCTCAGCAACATCCCTGAATGCTAAGAAGCAAGCCTCCTCTCTGAACTGCTTTGCCACAACGTGACAGATTTCAACTGGATGCTCTGCTCTAACGCAGGGTGACGAGGCTCAGGAATGGGCCACCCACAAGGGCCGTGGAGCCTCTTCCCTGGAGCATCAAGAAGGTGGGGAGCTCTGGCTGGGTAAGTGGTGGGGAAGGACAAAGTGACTTTGGAATCTTGATTATTGGGCAATTTATTAGAAAATTTACGACAGTAGCAAAAACTATTTACTATCCAGATTGAGGGAAAGGTCACATTATCCATCCCTCTGACTTTGAATAGGACAACACACT
>NW_012120709.1:24555481-24557799 GCF_000951035.1 Colobus angolensis palliatus | reverse complement strand
TAACTTGCTTTCTTGGGCAGGGACTCCAAATCCAGAACCCAGAGCCCTGGAGAAATGTTAAGGGTCTCCTTTCCAAACTCCCGGCTCTGTCCCTATTTCAAATATCCCAGCAATGTCTTCTGGTTCACAGCAGGGAAACAAAGAGGCATAGGGGCCCAGGTTAGCTCCCTTCTCACCTGGGAGGGAGTTGGAATGTGGATATTTGGTTCTCCAAACAAGGCATCTGGTTTGAATTTAATAGTGGGGATACACTTTTGGCCCCCTTAGAGCTATTTAATAGAACAGGACTGGATTGTCTTCGTAAGAATCCAAACAAACATTTATCTCAACTGGACCATCCTCCCTCTTTCTCTCTGCTAATCCATGCTTGCCTGCTTTCAAACCTTGGGTTGAAGTTTTTTCTCCAACAGGAAGTCTTCCCTGATTAATTCCATCTCTCTGATTGTTCCTTTACTGAATCTGCCTCTTCTAAATCTTTTCCTTCCATCCCCAATCATGCTAGTAATGCTAGTAGAAGCTCTCCATGGAGGGGTGGGTCAATCCATGATACTGGTGGTTTGGCACATTCTCAGGCAGGAATGCTGGCACTTCCTGGAAGGACCCAGGGAGGACTCAGACTTGGGAGGACTAGAGTCCATTTTAGGAGTCCTCATAATCTAGGTTCTGTCCCTGGCTCTGGCACTAGTTTGATGTGTGGTCTTGGGCAAGTCACATTCTTTTTCTGGGTCTCTCCAAGCCTCAGTTTCCCTCTCTATAAAAAGATGCATGGGGCTGGGCACAGTGGCTCATGCCTGTAATCCCAGCACTTTGGGAGGCTAAGGTGGATGGATCACCTGAGATCAGGAGTTCAAGACTAGCCTGGCCAACATGGTGAAGCCCAGTCTCTACAAAAATACAAAAATCAGCCGGGCATGATGGCGAGTGCCTGTAATCCCAGCTATTCAGGAGGCTAAGGTGAGAGAATCGCTTGAACCTGGGAGGTGGAGGTTGTAGTGAGCTGAGATAGCACCATTGCACTCCAGCCTGGGTGACAGAGTGAGACTCTGTCAAAAAGAAAAAAAAAGATGCATGGACTAGATGATCCCTAGGGTCTTTCAGATCTTGAAATGCCTGTGGTTGTGGGACAAGAAGGGCCTCCAATCTAGAAGGAGGAAAGAAAGTAGAGAAATCTGAGACCTAGAAGGAGGGAATATGGTAGAAATGGACATTCCCAGGAAAGTTAACTTCTGTTCACCAATTCCATCCCAATGAATGATTCTGATGAACTTTGATTTTATAAAGCACAAGAGTCAGGTGGTTTGGTGCCTTAGTGAGCTCCATAAGGACAGAAATTCCAGGAGCCTATCACCTTAAGATCCACTGGAGACACCCGGCTTTCATAATCAAGCCTCAGTCTGCTGTGCTAGGTACGGCTGACGGCTGACGCAGCAGTTGACTAGACTACAGTGGAGAGCGGGGGCTGGCTGCAGCGAGGCTGGGCTCAGTGGCTGTGGGAAGAGGGGAGAATAGCAGGTGCCGGGCATGACTTCCTCACTCTCCTTGAAATGAAGGTGGCGGGGTGTGCTTTCTGGAGGGTACTGGAAGTTGCCCCCTGTGGAGAGTAGAGAGCAGCAGAAGCCTGATGAGCAGAGAAGAGAGAGGCAAATAATTCTGATTGATTTGTAATGGCTGCCTGGAGCATTTACTGAAAAAGCACTTTGAGGCTGCATGAGGGATCCATGGGAGAGAGTTCTGTGATTGATTGGTGATGTCTGCCTGGTAGAGTTGTTTTTGTTTTTGTTTTTGGCCTAGTCTCGGGTCCAGTCTCTTCGAATCCTGAAGAAGTTTGAGGCCTGCCAGAGATAGGTTACCTTACTCTGCAACTGAATGCATGGGTTCCTTTCCATCCTCTCCAGCTAAACTCTCTGAGTGATCAACCATCTCATCACCCCCTTCCTTTATAGATGGTGTCCTACATGAGAATAAAGAATCACCCAGTGTAGAAACAGAGACACTGTGAGAACTCCTAATGTGCAAGAATTAGGGATCTTGGGCTCAAATTCTAGCCCTCTACCTCCCAACTGCTACCCAAGCAAGTTACTTACTTTCTTCGAGCCTATTTATGAAATAGATATAATAACTATCTTTTTGGGTTTCTGCCAAAATCAAATGAATATAAATATATAAAATGCAAATTACGCTTATTATAATCTTACACCTTTTCATCCACTCCAGATTTGGAACTGCTTTTGAAATTTGCAGAGAGAGCTGGGTTTGCCGAAGATGGGGCCCCACTGAAACTAGGTCCACTTAAGCTAAATCTTAACCATGGCCGGGCG
>NW_012120709.1:24549423-24553581 GCF_000951035.1 Colobus angolensis palliatus | reverse complement strand
ACCAGCCTGACCAACATGGCAAAACCCTGTCTCTACTAAAAATATAAAAATTAGCCAGGCATGGTGGCTGGCACCTGTAATCCCAGCTACTCATGAGGCTGAGGCAGGAGAATCACTTGAACTTGGAAGGCAGAGGTTGCAGTGAGCCAAGACCGAGCCGTTGCACTCCATCCTGGGCCACAGAGCACTCTGCCTCAAAACAAAAACAAAAACGCACAAACAAAAAAAGAACCTTATACAACAAGGATGAAAAGTGACAAGTAGGTGGCAGATACTGTGCAGTGGGCCATGGGGACCTGAGCAGACCTCCTGCTGGGACCACTCCTCTTGTGCCAAAGACCCTGCACTCACCTGCCACTGCAGGCCCTTCGGGGAAGCTCTTGACACAGTGCTCCTCGTCCTCTCCCAAGGGACAGTCCAGCTCCCCGTCACACAGCTGCTTCCTTGGGATGAAGTGGAGGGGCTGCCCGCAGAGGAAGTAGTATTTATCCAGAATCACCTTGACTGGAAGGCAAGTGCAGGGAGGGGCAGAGAGGGCTGAGGGTCAGGCTTGAGCAGGGAGAGGCTGGGTTTTCCTGGCAATAATGCTGGGCTCTCAGACGCATGTGTGAGTTCCAGGCTCAGTTCTGCTATTTGGTAGCACATAGACTTGGCCTGAACCTCAGCTTCCTTGTCTGTAAAGTGAAGATAGTAACACCGGCCCCATACCCACATGATGTCTGAGGATCAAGAGAGGTCACGTGTATGGGAGAAATTGAGAAACAGGCTGGTACCTGCCTCTTACGCCCAGTGCTGGTTCAGTACGTTCTGGTAACAGAGGAGGAACCCAGAGTCTGAAGACCCAGTTCTGAGTCCTAGCTCTGCCACCTACTGTGGAACTTAACTTTTTTTTTTTTTGAGATGGAGTCTCGCTCTGTCATTCAGGCTGGAGTGCAGTGGCGGGATCTTGGCTCACTGCAGCCTCCGCCTCTCAAGTTTAAGTGATTCTCCTGCCTCAGCCTCCCGAGTAGCTGGGATTACAGGCACGTGCCACCATACTCAGCTGATTTTTTGTATTTTTAGTAAAGATGGGGTTTCACCATGTTGGCCGGGCTGCTCTCGAACGAACACCCGACCTCAGGTGATCCACCTGCCTTGGCCTCCCAAAGTGCTGGGATTACAGGCGTGAGTCACTGTGCCCAGCCATGCTGTGCAACTTTATACGGATCACTTTCCCTCCTTAGTTCTCAGTTTCTTCATCTGTACAATGGGATGATAGTATCTATAATATCTGCCTTACAGGGCTGTTGAGAGCATGTGGTATGATGGTAGTTGTGAAAATGTCTCGTAACTATCAAGTATAGTTCTAGAGTTGGGTGCTTTTATCTGGGCGAATGAACTGTTGAAAGATAAGAACACATGGACATATGCAGGGGATCAACACACTCAGGGGCCTGTCGGGAGGGAGGCAGGGGGAGGGAGAGCATCAGGAATTATAGCTAATGGTTGCCGGGCTTTACACCTCAGTGAAGGGTTGATCAGTGCAAACTACCATGGCACACGCTTACCTGTGTAACAAACCTGCATGTCCTGCACATGTACCCCAGAACTTAGAATAAAAGTTGAAGAAAAAAAGTAATTAAAATATATAAATAAAAATAACTAAAATTAAGAAAAAAAGAGAAAGATCTGTTAAGGGCTTGGTCCTTGGCTTTTTTGTTTCTCTTGCCGTCTTTAGATTCTGCCAGCTTGTTCTTTTGCCATCTTGGGATGACGGAAAGATGTCGAGTGTGTTTAATCCTTCAGGGAACTGATATTTTAACACTTTTTCTGGCTGTGCATGGTAGTTCACACCTGTAATCCCAGCACTTTGGGGTCCCAATGCAGGAGGATTGTTTGAGCCCAGGAGTTCAAGATCCATCTGGGCAACATAGTGAGATCCTTGTTTCTCCAAAATAAAAATAAAAAAAATTAGCCAGGCATGGTGGTGTGCCCCTGTGGTCCCAGCAACTTGGGAGTCTGAGGCAGGAGGATTGCTTGAGCCCAGAAGTTTGAGGCTGCAGTGAGCCGTGATCACATGATTACACTCTAGCCTGGAAGACAAAGTAAAACCTTGTCTCAAGCAAACAAACAAACAGACAAACAAACAAACTAACTTTTCCTTAGTGAAGACTCACAGGCAAACACCCTGGCAGGAGGGGACTCCTCCTTCGTAACTGATTTCTCTCTTGGCCTGATGGGCCCCTCTCCAGTCCAGTATCATCCTGGGCTGGTCTTAAGAGTAGTGGCATTAAATCTAATAATGGTCCCTGCTTGTCACCGTGTTAGGAGCTTTCCATACATTTTCTCATGTAATCCTGGTAACAGTCTTGGGAGGGAGGTGTTATTACTAACTCACATTACAAACAGGGACATGGAGAATTGAAGGTCAGGCTTTATTTTCCCAGGGCACACAGTGCTTCCAGTGTACAGCCAGGGCCCATCTAACCCTTTGGGGAAGCTTGAGATGTGATCGCTGGCCCTGATGCTCCTGGCTTGAGTGAAGCAAGGGAGAAGAGGAGCCAGGTATTACCTAGCTCTTTGGAGTTTGGTTTATGATCAGGAGCCAGGGTAAGGCAGAGTCACCTCAGCCTCCTGGGACAAATCCAGGAGACAGCGTTGCCAGTTGAGACTCCAGAAGCCATAGGTTGAGGGAGCCCGGCCCAGGATGGAGGACTTGGTTACAACCACTCATTACAGAATCCGGGGGCCAAGGATGTGGAAGCCATGTAGGACCTTCTGGGACAGGGAGTGTCCAGCTCTAAATCATGCTTCAGTGCCTGCCTCACTTTCCCTGGATAACTCTGGCCCCCTTTATCTCCACTGCGGCAGGGTATATGCTTGTGGAAAGCAAGCTCACTTCAACATTAGCCTGAATAGAACAGGATGGCAAGTCTGCTGATGTCACTGCAAACCTCCATTGTGTGGGCAACCAAGACCAGGGGTAAAGGGTTTGGGGTCATCTGCATCTCACACCCATACAGGGCTCCCAGGGCTTTGAGTGGGGTTTATGTTGTGGCTCTGCATTTCTACCACCACGAGATGGAAATGAACCTGTTCAATCAGGGCACTGGGGTCCTGTCCCAGCCTTGACCCTGACTGCCGCTACTTCTCTCCGAGCCTCAGTGCTCATGTAGAAGGGGGACCAGAGGCTCTCTCAGTGTCTTCCATCCAGGCAGTTGGCTGCTACTGCTTGAAATGTCACCACAGTTACAAGTGCAGATTCCTGAAAGGCCAGCTATTCCTTGGCTGCACAGGCAGTCCTGCCCCAATTAGCAAATGCATGTCCTGGGTCACATTTCGCCTGCTGCTGTGTGATGACACACTCTTTTGCAAAACTTGGTTTTTAGCTTGGTCGTTTACATATGTTATCTCATTGGTGCTCATGATATCGCTTTGAGGGAGGAAGGACATTTTACAGGTGAGGAGACTGAGGGTACGAGGCAGTGAAGGACTTACTCAAGGTCACGCAGCAGCAAGTGGCAGAGCCAGGATCCCTGTCTCAGGTGTCCTGATTCCTAGTCTGGTCCCCAGTGCCCTACTTCTTGCTGTGAAAAGTTGCGGTCAGTAACCTGCTGTGCTCATGTGGATAACAAAGGCAATGACTCCATCATAAAATGTGGGAGCCGAAAAGGACCCACATCCCTGCTCCTTCAGTTGAATCTTCTTTATCACAGATAAGGGCCTGAGGCAGAGAGGCCTGCTCAAGACCACACTGGGCCTCAGGCACTAGCCATGGTGAAGGCCAGGCTGAAGGGGGCCAGGTGCCGGCTGCCTGGAGGGTCTTCTCTGCTGCCTCCTCTTTCTCCCCTCCTCACAAGCAGAAACTCTCCCTGTTCTTCCAGCCGCTGCTCAGAGCCACTCAGCTTGCAATCTGCAGAAGATGGGAAGGAGGGGGCAGGGGGCGTGGCGGCCCTGCAAATTGCCTGCGTGGGTTAGGAACATGTGCCACTGTGCTCTCCCTCTAGAAGAAGTCACCTGGGATAGAAGCCATCTGGAACAGATGGGGGCTGAGTTCATCTCCCCTTTCACTCTTAGAATAAGGTTCTCTTCAAAGCAGGGGGTGGATACATATGGTTTCTCTTTCTTTCTTTCTTTCTTTCTTTCTTTCTTTCTTTCTTTCTTTCTTTCTTTCTTTCT
>NW_012120709.1:24518230-24548843 GCF_000951035.1 Colobus angolensis palliatus | reverse complement strand
TGGGGGTGGGCCCTGTCATTTACTTAGAGGGTGAAAGTCGGGTAGGGGCTGTCACTTACTGAGGACAACCACAATGATGATACTCGCCAGGCTCAGTAGTGCTGCGATGATGGGGATCCCCACCTTTCTGAAGGTCTCCATGGGGGTACGGGGTTTGCGCAGGGGGCTGACATCTGTAGGAAGGTGGGAGGCAGAGGGGAAGAGCATGCCGTCAGCACTTGGTGGTCTCTGAGCCAAACTCCACAGCCTGCCGCCCTCTGGCCGGTGACAGCAATGCCTTGAGGACAGTTTTGGTTAATGCTGGCGGGTTATTCCTGCAGACAAGGCTTAGCTTCATCAGCACATGGTTACCCTGCCTCTTCTCACTTATCCAAGCTCACCTATCATTCCTGAGTGTCCCTCAAAGGAGCCCCCAGGCCAGGCTGCCTCCCCTGTGTCTTGCCTGAGCCTGTCCCAGGACGTTTCTGGGTTTTGTCTGACCTTCGCCTGCCCGAGAGAGGCCTGAGCCCCTGGAGCATGTACCCATTCACTGTGCCACCATTTATCCTTTTCCTGACCTCCTGACTTAGCTTTTGATTAAACATTAAGCTTCAGGGAGGCAGGGGCCCCCAGCACAGTGCGTGCTTAGTAGAGGCTTAATAAACATTTGCGAATCAATGCATCTTCAATCCCACAAACAGCAAGTCCCCAGCCTGGTCCTTGTCTTTAAAGAGATTACCATCTGGGGGAAGAGGCAGACACAGATGCCAGTCTAGCCAGGTGGAAGATAATATATGTTATAATAGAGACATCTTCAAAGGTAAGCTGATGAAAGCCTCCTCAGCAGGTGGCACTTAAATGCAGGTGAGGAGGGAGGCACTGGCTCAGCTCAGTCAGAGGCATGGAGGGGGCCTGTAAGCTGCCTGGTGTGCCTGGCATACCAGGGGAATAAAGGCAAGTTGGAAGGCAGGATGGGTGAAGGCAGCTGTGGAGACTCTTGAACACTATGCTAAAGAGTCTGGGTTTTATCCTGAAGGCATTGAGGAACCGTTGAAAGTTTTTGAACAGTGGAGAGACAGGATCAAATTAATTTCAGAAAGATGGATCTAGTCAGGTGTGGTGGCTCACACCTGTAATCCCAGCTCTTTGGGAGGCCAAGGTGAGTGGATCGCCTGAGGTCAGGAGTTCAAGACCAGCCTGGCCAAGATGGTGAAACCCTGGCTCTACTAAACATACAAAAATTAGGCAGGTGTGGTGACACATGCCTGTAATCCCAGCTACTTGGAAGGCTGAGGCAGGAGAATCGCTTGAACCCAGGAGGGGAGGTTACAGTGAGCCGAGATCGTGCCGTTGTACTCCAGCCTGGGCGACAAGAGCAAGACTCCATCTCCAAAAACAAAAAGAAAAATGGATCTTTCATCAGAGAGGAGATGGATTGGAACAAAAGAGTCTGGGGTTAGGGAGACCAGGTAGGAGTTTATCACTGCCTAGAACAGAGGTGATAATAACTACATTGTCAATTGCACATCATTATCCGAGAAGAAGGAACTTGGGAAAGGGAAAACGTAGGCAAAATTAGTATCAGTAAGTATCAGAGACACATTCTTTTAAGTCCCCCCCTCCTGTGGGAAATAAGCTGGGGAGGTGCCATGGGGACTTCTCCCCTGGGGGAGCTGTGGCAAGAATTCTGGAAACCCTGGAAAGCAACGGACTGGCTCTCCTGCCCTCACCTCCACATGGCTGGCTCCCTCTCCTCCTCCCAGTCTTTCTTCACTGTCACCTTCACAGTAAGGCCTACCTGGATCTCCCTATTTAAAATGCAGCCTTTCAACCTTTCCTATCCTCCTTTCTTGCTTTCTTTTCTTCCAAAGCATGCATCACCTCTAACATATGCTGTATTTGACATATTTTCTGTCTCCTCCCACCCTCCATGAAATGAAGACTCGTTGAAGACAGAACTTGTCTGTTTTGTTCACTGCTGAATCCCTGGTACCTAGAACAGTGCTTGGTCCATAGCAATTGCTCAACAAATATTTGTCACATGAACAGATGAATTGTTCTTGGCTCTGTTCTCTTAAGCACATCCCTTCTACTACCTACTTCTTTGCTTTTCTTTTTTCTTTCCCTCCCTTCCCCTCCCCTCCCCTCCCCTTCTCTTCTCTTTCTCTCTCTCTTTCATTCACTGAATCTACTGCCCAGGCTGGAGTGCAGGGGCAGTGGCATGATCTTGGCTCACTGCAACCTCTAACTCCTGGGCTCAAGCCATCCTTTTACCTAGCCTTCTGAGTAGCTGGGACTACAGGCATGTGGTACCACACCCAGTTAACATTCATATTTTTTGTAGAAATGGGGTTTTACCATGTTACCCAGACAGGTCTCAAACTCCTGGGCTCAAGCAATCCACCCACCTTGGCCTCTCCAAGTACTAGGATTACTGGCATGAGCCACCATGCCCGGCCCCTTCTACCTTTCTTACAGGTCACATTTTATTCTGCCTTGAATGATGGCTAATCACATGTCTGGCTCTATTTCTTTCCTCAGCTCTTCAAAAGCAGAGAATGGCATCCTGCCAGAGATTGGCACCCAGTGAATGCCAGTACTAATGAATCTGTTGACAAAGGAAAGCTTAGGACACTTTGTGTTTCCCCAAAAGAGAGTTTTAACTTCAGACACAGAGGCCACGCAGTGGGGATGTGGACTGGAATGGTATTGCCCATAAACTATGACCTGGCACAAAGTAGCTTATCAGTAATATTTGCTGATACTGTTTTTAAAGTTCCAGCAGCCAGTCTTCAGAATTGTCCTCTTTCCTGTGGCCATGACTATGATGACATTTTGTTCATGAATTCATGCATGATTTATTTATTGAGCACCCACCTCTGGGAACATGAGATTGGTTTGTTTTCTCCAAGAGTGAGTGACCCATGGGGAGCCCTGGGTTCCTGTGTCCAGGGCCAGATATTCTCAGGGAGCATCTGCTTCCCCCACCAGGAAGGAAAGAGCTTTCATACCTAGTTTAAGTTAACGAACACAGTGAGCTATGAACAGCCTCTTGGCCAGCTGTTGTTCCTCCCTCCAGCCTGTCCTATCCACTGCAGCTAGACAGAGCTTCCTAAAAGCTGCTTTCATCCTGTCACTTCTTACTCGAGGGCCTACAAGAGACTTCCACATCTGGATTATGTCTTTCAAAGCCAGTGTAATTTGGCCTCTCTCTCTGAGCCAAATGGACTTCCACTGCTAGTCTTCACCAACCCCCAGTTCTGCATAGGCACGTTCGCTCCCTGGTCCTCGAGCAAACTCAGCTTCTTTTCTGGTTTGAGAGTTCTCAGGCTTGCTCAGGTGGTGGAGCAGCTGGCACCCTGGTGTTCTTTGGGGACACCATGGCCTACTCTTATATTAAATTCCAAAGTATCAACTAGGCACCATTTTACTTGCTAAAGATTACTTCGTCTGTGGTCATTGTTAACTCATGACCCAGAACTGGGAAATAAATAACCTGTCAAGCAGGACTGGCCATTTTCTCACTGATCTGTTCATATTAACATGTTCCTTGCTCGTATGTTTTGCTGATCTAGCAGGCTATCAGGAGTAGATATTAATGGTTTAAGAAAATGCAATAGAAGAAAAATACTCCTTAAATTTGGGATCATTCTATTTTTTAACTTATTTTTCTTCCCCTGGAAATCAGGCAAGCACTGCCATTTTTCATGAAAATGCTTCTGGCCAGCTTGTTCCTTGGCAGCACAGTGGGACCGTGAACTCCATGAGACCAGGGACTTTGGCTGTCTTAATTACTGTGATAGGCCAGCGTCCAGCCCAGGGCCTGGCACATGGCAGGTACTTACAGTTCTAGTGAAAGAATAAGAGTAACTGAATGAATGAATTGGAGAATCATTGCTTTGGTGATTTTAGCTTTGTTGGTCCTATTTCCCCAGAGACCAGGCCTCCTGCTTCTAGAATGAATCCTGGAATGTTTGCTGAGTGATGGATAGACGGGTGGCTGGATGTCACCCATGGCACTTATCACTTTGGTGGTGGTGGTGAGGGCCAGGCGAGAGTGGCTTAGGATCTACTTGGTAGCTGAAACTCAGAGGCTAAGGTGGACAAACGAAAGCCGGACCTGAACTTACCGAGGCTGTTCAGAGGTTGATCACTGTCAGGATCCTGCAATTGAAGGAAAAACAGTCAGTGAGTTGAGGTGGCAGCCTCTCCGGCTGGGGCTAGCAGCCTAGGGGAGGTTCTTGGGTCTTGTCTATATTCCCTTCTCCCTGAGTCTAAGTTAGGGGTCTCTGTGTTATCCAAATACCTGGTTCAACAAGAAACATTCAGTCATACACCTATTTGATCTGTTTCAATTAGTTTACTTATTAATTTACTTAACCAGTAGCGACTAATTAGCCATTGTAGAAGCAACTGGCTGCTGGTTTGTTGTGTAAATTGCAGAATTCCTTAAGATGATTCTGCTCTACTATCTGCTTTTGTCAATGATTTGTCTATGTTTACAGATACTATATTTCTGTAAAAACTTGGATCGACATTTTACAAAAGGGAACACCCAGCTAGCCAACAAATACCAAACAATGCTTAATGCCATTACTTATCTAGCAAATGCAGATTCAAACCACAATAAAATATCTCTACATAAACACCAAATGGCTAAAATGTAAAAGACTGACAATACTGTGTTGATGAGGATGTGGGAAAACAGGAGCTCTCAGACTTTGTTGGTGGGAGTGTAAATTGGTACAAATACTTTGGAAAATGGTTTGGCTGAATCTACTAATGCTAAACATACAACTATTTTATGATTCTATGATCCAGCAATTCTGCTCCAGGAGATAGCCAAGAGAAACGAGAACAAACGTCTAGCAAAAACCCTGTGCATGAAGGTTTATAGTTGCTTCATCTGTAATAGCTAAACATTGGAACAACCCAAACGTCAGTCACTGGTAGAGTAGATAAACTGGTATTTTCATATAATAGAATATAATTCAGCAATAGACAAGAATAAACTAATTCAAAATGCGATGATATGGATGAATTCCATAGACATAACGATGAAGGGAAGAAAATAGTCGCAATAAGTACGATTCCACTTATCTAAAGTTTAAAAGGTGAGGTTAATCTATAGTGATAGAAGTCAGAATAGTAGTTACCATTGGGGGGGGAGTTAGTTATTGGAAGACACAGAAGGAGTCTTCTGGAAAACTTTTGGTTCTTATTCTTGACATTGGTTACACGGGTGTTTACATGTGCAAAAATTCACTTTAGACTTGAATGCCTTACTACATATATGCTACCAACACTATGACATTTCTGAGCGTGGTCTTAGGCCACCATTGATGCATGTACACAAATACACGCAAAGGCATTTCTACTTACTCACACCACTTCACGTGTGCACTCGGCACGCACACAGCCATATAGAGTCACGTGGAGGAGCCACTGACACAAAGGCTCACATACAAAATACATGCACACCCTTTCGGCCAGGCAAATGTTAAAGGGAGGATGCCGTCTGGGTTTACGCCCTCTGAACCCTGTGGTCTAGGTCTCCACCCAGGGACTTGCCTGCCCTATTGTGCTGAAGTCATGACCTGCCTTGGTGGTGGTTGGAGGAGTCACAGGACCTTGTACATTTCCGGTTGGAGATTTTTCCTGTTCCTCTTGGGAGTGAGAGGGCCCCTTTTAATCCCTGAGTGGGTGACCCTGATTAGATATGGAGGGAGGGTCCCTGGGTGTCACCTGCTCCATGGCTAAGCATGGTGGACACAGCAATTGGGAGGAGCTCTTTCTTTTCCTCCCAAACGAGCCTGTAGTCTGCTGGAAGGACATGCCTGGCCTTGCCCTTGGGTGACACTAGGCCATGGGCCACCTTGTGGTGTAGCACACAGCTTGGTTCTGCAGTCTGCAGGGGGCGAGTTGGAATACAACCCCGGCCTCCTGTTAACTGTGTGCTTTCAGGAAAGATCCTTCACCTCTCTGAACTCCAGGCTTACCCTCTGTAGAGTGGGGACAATAAAACCTGCTTCAAAAGACTACTGTGAGGATTACATGAGTTGTCTGGTGGGAAATGCTGGGCTCTCACATGGGAACTCTCTTCCCTCTGCCCTCCCATTGAAACTGCCTTTGCAAAATGATGCCTGAGACAGTGAAAGAGATCTAACTTAACCGACTCCATCTTACTTCTAACCTCCAAGCTGTCCTCGGTCATTCCTGGGCATAGGCTGAACTAACTTTGGGAGAAACTCAGCTTATAGTTTAAGCAAAGTTGGTAACAGCTCTTTCCCAAAGCAAACCTCTTTCTTGTCTGGGGACTAGATTAACATTAGCCCCGAGATTAGAAATTATGGTTTAGGAATCATACAGCTGTAGGCCACAAGACTCTGACCCTCTCCAAACTGCTTCTAAGATCAGTGCTTGAGATATTTTGCAGACCCTGCACTTGAGGGATCAGCTGGCACCACCCAGATCGATAAACTGGCTTATCTGATCTGTGGCCCCCCACCCAGGAACTGACTCAGTGCAAGAAGTCAGCTCCAGCTCCATATGATTCATCCCTGACCAATCAACATTCCTGGCTCACTGGCTTCCCCCCCACCCAAGTTATTCTTAAAAACTCTGCTTCCTGAATGCTCGGGAAGACTGATTTGAGTAATAATAAAACTCCAGTCTCCCGCACAGCTGGCTCTGCGTGAATTACTCTTTCTCTATTGCAATTCCCCCGTCTTGAAGAATCGGTTTTGTCTAGGCAGCAGGCAAGGTGAACCCCCTGGGCAGTTACATCATCCTCTGCATTTCTGTAGCGTTTGGTACAGGAGTTTATCACAGGACTTCTCTTGTAGGGTGGTCAGCGTTTCCTTTTGTTTTTTCTTCTTTTTGGTTGCTTTTTAAAATTTAAAATTTTATTTTTAATTGGCCACTCTTTCTCATTGCCTTTGTACTCTTGGTGTTTAGCACCAGGCTGATACTGAAATTTGAGCTCTGCATAGCAGTTCGTTCCCAGCTGTCTCTTCTCCACCATCACCAGGGCTGGATAGAGCAGACTGTTTCTAGGCTGAAGATGAGACCCAATTGGGCAACTCTGCATTGTTGTGGCTAGAGTCAAGGTAGGATAATATCAACAGTAATTCACACCCAACTGGCATGTGACGGTTTACAAAGTCCTTTCATATAACGCTTGTCTAGTCAAGTCGATATCAATTGTCTGCTAACCAGGATGGGCAGCATTAAAGAATTAATTATTAACTAAACAAATGCTTGTAAAGCATCTACATTGTACCAGGCACTACTCCAGAAGGATTCAGAGACGGATTAAGAAACCACCCCAGCAAGATGGGGAAAATAGTGCCCAAACAAGACAGCCGGGAGTCTGTCCCTGAGAAGCTTGTTTCTTGGTGGAGAGGAGGGCTAGGGGAAGGAGGAGGACAGGCCATAAACAGATAAACCAGAAAAGGTCAGAGAGGCGTAGGTGCTATGCAGAGAGTAATCCAGGGTGAGAGGAGACAGCGCCTGGATGGTGACTGAGAATGGGAGCTCTAGGGAGGGGCTCAGGATGGTTACGGAGGATCTCACTGGTCTCCCTAGAGGACGTGACAAGAAGGAGCCAAGTGGAAAGGAATAAGCTTGGGGGGTTGGAGGAACTGAATAGAGATGAGCATGGCTGGAGCAAGGCAAGGGCCTAAGGAGAGAGGAGGTTTGTGGTAAAAAGATGCCATATGTGTTTGGAAGATACAGGCAATAGGCCTCGCCGATGGATTGGGTGTGCTTGGGTTTAGTTTTGTGGGTGAGAGGGTGCTTGCTGAGCTGTGGGAGGCTAGAGGAGCCGCTGGTGGAGCAGGGAAGTGGGCCCTTTCCTGTTGATTCATTCTTTTCCACTGAGTCTACCTGTGCATTCATGCCTGTGTTCACTGAGGAAGGTAGGGCAAGTTTCTTTTGTTTATTGTTAATTCAACAAATATTGACTATACACCTTTGATGGACCCGGAATTGTGCTAGAAGCTGAGGCACAAAGGAGGTTTATATTTTGCACTTTCTGGGGCCTTGGATTCCTCATCACTGGACCGAACAGTGGCTAATTTTGTGTGTGTGTGTGTGTGTGTGTGTGTGTGTGTGTGTGTGAGAGAGAGAGTCTCATTCTTTCACCCAGGCTGGAGTGCAATGTTATGATCTCAGCTCACTGCAACAGCCACCTCCTGGGCTCAAGTGCTCCTCCCACCTCAGCCTCCCGAGTAGCTGGACTATGGGCATGCACCACCACGCCCAGCTATTTTTTATTTTTTCGTAGAGATGAGGGCTCACTCTATTGCCCAGGCTGGTCTCGAACTCCTGGACTCAAAAGATCTGCCCACTTCAGCCTCCTAAAGTTCTGGGAGTACAGGTGTGAGCCACGATGACTGGCCCTTAATGTGTTTTCAATTGCTATTCACTGAGTAGTAGCTGTGGGGAAAAATTCTATACCTGTTTGAAACCAAAAGAGAGAAAGAAAAAATAAACTAAAGCAAAACCGTAAGCTAGAATGATAGGAACTGTGACTATCTTGTTAACTGTGGACACATCCCTGATGTCTCCTGCAATGTACAGTACATAACGAGTGTTGAAAAAATATTTGTTGAATGAAAGAATTAGTGAAAATATCTCAGTTTGAGGACTCAGTCTCAGGTCAGTCTTTACGAAGCTGGCTCTGGGATATTCACACAATGACATATTAGGTTGAAGTCAAAACAAATGAACTATAGTGACACAAAATAATATGGATGGGGCCAGGTGTGGTGGCTCACACCTGTAATCCCAGAACTTTGGGAGGCCGAGGCAGGTGGATCATGAGGTCAGGAATTCGAGACCAGCCTGGCCAACATGGTGAAACCCTGTCTCTACCAAAAGTATAAAAATTAGCCAGGCATGGTGGTAGGCGCCTGTAATCCCAGCTACTCAGAAGGCTGAGGCAGGAGAATCCCTTGAAACTGGGAGGTGGAGGTTGCAGTGAGTAAGATAGTGCCACTGCACTCCAGCCTGGGGGACAGAGCTAGACTCCATCTCAAAATAATAACAACAACAATAATAATGATGATGATATTAGAATGTAATATTAAGTGAAAAAGTTAGTCCCAAAAGATTACATATAGCACAGAATCTTTTCCATAGAGAAGCAAGGGAATGATGAATATGGGGTTTGGGAAGAACTTACCTGGGCAGGCAGCTTGTAGCACAGTCCCTGGCCTATCAGATATGTACAGCCAACATTTGTTGAATTAATAAACGAAAGACACTTGCCCCACCCACCTCAGGAGGGGGATGGATATGTGTGCACAGGAGTGGGGACCTCATGATTAGATGTAGGTTACTATTAAGTCCTAGCTTTTGTTGGAGATGGTGGATTTATGGAGGCTTATTACATTGTTAAAACCAGCTAACTAGCAAGTTACAAATGGACCCTGCATGGACCAATAGTGAAAACAGTCATGAAGCAAAGATTCTAGTTCCGCCAATGCTATGCACCTGAGCCTCAAGGAAAACATACAAAAGCCATCACCTGGCTATGCGGAGTGGCTTCACGAGGTCAAACTCGTGTCCTCACCATGCTCTGCCCTTACTGTTGTGCTGCCTGAGTTTCCCCATGAGCTCTTGGCAAACATCTCTGACACAGAGAGATCAGAGATGATGGACAGATACACTTCTGGAAGAGGAGCTGCAGAAAGTCACGAGTACTGGAGCTGATGGGCAGAGAGGTAGATGCATTGTAGGCCTGTGAGTGTCAACTGGGGTCCATCAATGTCGATGACATCTCTGAGCAGGATAGAAATAGGAACTTATGACCAGCTGCATCTCCTCTGAGCCCAGAAGCAACAATCCTGAGCTAAGGAAAGGAGAGAATGGGGCTGAGAGATGTGGGTACCAGGTAAAATTCAGAGATCCAGCCAGACCCCCTCACCATGGTGGGTCCCTGCCATGATCAGAAGATGCAAAGCTGAAACAAGGCAACTTCCTTATTTTCAGATGAGAAAACAGAGATGAGATAGAATTGTCTTAACCTGGAGTTAATAGAGGGAAGGAGGAAGTTGAGATGTCACCAAACAACGCATGTGCTTCCTTCTGCTTTGCTGGAGATGTATTTATTTACCCCCAGCTTGAACTCAGCTACTGGCTACAACTGTTGCAGCCCCGGCCCAGCCCAGACCAAGCAAAGGCACTGGCCTTTCCCTTTCTGTTTGGGCCACTGGCTGGGCCAGGCCTGTCTGCCCTGTTGATTCAGTCTGCCACAGAACCCTGACTCACGGGTCCAGCCCAGCCAGTATCTGACCTGGGGCTCATCCGGGAATGAAGTTCCTGCTGTCTGTGGTACAGTGGAAGGGCAAGAATGCCCAGGCCCCCAGGGCCCAGGTAGCGGGTGAGGTGGGGAGGTGGAAGTGGGTGGGTGTTCGATTGCTGGAAAACCTGCCATTGCCTGATCAACTCAGAGAATCTTCTTTTCCTGCTTCTCAGTTTGTCACCGGCAGCAGGAAGACATTAATCCAAGCCCCAAATATAGAGGCAGAACCATTAGTTATTGTAGTGGAGTATTATTATATAATTTGCAATGTCTTTCTTTCATAAATGCTGCCCTCTATAATCCGTGGAACAACCCTGAGAAATTGTCCCCATTTTACGGAAGAGGCAGCTGTTCCGGCTTCAGAGCAAGTAAGGAACAGATCTAGTTCTTCGGGCTCAGTTTCTGGGCTTGGTGGACTGTTGGTTTCATTTCCTCGTGGTTTTAGGAACTCATCTGGGTAACAGTCATTAGCTGGTGCTGGGTCCTTTTGAATCACTCCTCCCTTGCAATGCAGCCTTGTTGGATATAATCAGCACGCAATCATCATGCAGAGATTGCCCCCAGCATCTCCCCAGCTCTTCCTTGGTCTGAAGGTAGAGTGACTTTGCTCAGTTCTGGGCTCTGCATGTCATCCGTGAATGGGGTCAAGATACTTCCCTCAAAGAGCATGTCGGGAAAGGGGCCCAATGCAGGGCTTGGTTCCTGGGAGGGGCTTTACTGATATTAGCCTTTGTTCTTCCCTTTCTCCCATTAAGTTCCCACCTTTCTCACCTGCCTCTTCTTCCTTTGTTCCTACTCCTCACCCCTACCACTGTTTTAGATCATGGGGAACCTCTTGGTTGGGCTTAGCTCAGCTCCAAAAAGCAAACGGACATCTTAAGGTCTGCTTCCTTTCCAGCTCAGAGATGATGAACCCAGATACAAAGGAGCTCTTGTTTTTAAATGGAGTGAAGATTAAGTGGCTGCAGAGAAGTCACAAAGTGTGCTGCAGAGAAGCCACCAGCCTGGAGAGTATGAGTTCTCATCTTGCTTTGTCTTCTGACTTGCTGTGTGACTTTGGGCATGCTCCTCAGTGTCTCTGAACCTCAAGGTCCCTTTGGGTAATTGGGAACTGTCTTTCAGAGATGAAATGAAAGGGTTAATAACCTCACAATGAAACAGGCAAGTCCACCAGGCTAATAAGGAGGGGAAGAAGCGGCAGCAGCTCAAGGAGGCCAAAGGAACAGAAAGCTTGGCCAGCTCCTGTCTGCTTCCCTTGCCAAGCAGCCTGTCCCTGGAGCCTTATTTCTGTCTTCCTCTCTGCAGTGCTGACTTGGCATTGCCTTGCTCTGGAAAGAAGTCAGTAAGGGCAGAGCTGGAATGACTGGAATGTGGACAAAGAGAAAAGTAGGGGCACATAAAAGGGGCCTCCTGGCCCTGGTCCTGTCTACAGCAGCTTCAGTCTTCCCTGGAGTCCAAGGCCCTGGCTTCCCATGGTCTCATAGGAAAACCTAGAGCCAGAGATGCTGCTGTTGCTAGGTGATGGGATAAACAGGTCCTTTGAGGCCTGGGCAGGTGGCAGTACGTTGCTGAGGTCAGTGACAAGCAGTGGGGAAAACCCAAGGGAGGGGGTGGGGAAAGTTCTTTGAGTAAGCCAAGAGACCCAGAGGTGCTCACCATCAGCTTGCAGAGTGGGGCCTGGCCACAGCGCTCCTCTGAGGGAGGCTTACTCTGCTCTCTGATCCCGGAACCTGCATCCCTCCCCCAAACCAACGGCAAACAGCTGTGTCCTCGCCACTTACAGCTGGAATAGGCAGTCTGATGCCTTTGCTGCGCTGGAAACAGGGCTCTCTCTCTTGAACGTCTCAGCCATGACAGGTAAGGGGAGAAGAGGGTCACTGAGGGCTGGAAGATCATGGGGCAGGAGAGGAGGGAGTGAGTTTCCTGAGATGAGCCTGGTGGTGATGTAGCAGCCCAGAGTGCATGGGAAGTCCTCAGAGATGATTGATCATGCCTGCTTCCAAGTATCCTGGGATCTCACCTGTTACTCTGTCTCCAGGTGGGTCAACTACCAGCCCAGGCCATATGCAGCTGGGCATCTAAGCTCACGTGCAGAGATTCAGGGAGCATCCTCACAAACTGCCTGGCGTTGAGGCATTCTTAGAGCAGCACTTTTTTCTCTGGGTCTACCCTCAGCCTCGGCTGCTACATTAGAAACCATTTTGCCTTGTTCTAAGCCACATAGGTGCTGACCTGTTGGCAACTTGAGCCGAGCGCCTCAGTCCCCATCTTAGCACATAATGGCTCCAGGGCAGGGCCTGGGGCAGAAGGGAGGGGTCAGGCAGCCTGCCATTATCCCCTGCCAGCCTGCTGTTCAGCTCCCATCATTTAAGAATCAGCTTTTGTGTTTGGGCGTAGCTCTTACGTTTAGGTAGGGCCGGGAGGCAGGGAAGATGTAACTATCCCTATTTCACAAATGGAGAAACTGAGGCACAGCAGTTATGCTCTTTCCCCAGAGACAATGTGAAGGGCAGGAGTGAGGTATTTGTACATGCCCATTGGGCTGAATTAAACTGAAGACGGACCTGGCTCCCACTGGAGAACCCTTGCTTCCAGGCGATGCTGCTGTTTACTGCCGTACTTAGGAATCCCTCTGCGATCTTCTCTTTGTCCTACGGGAAGCAGCTCATTCTCTCCCACCTTTCAGAACTCTCAACAATTCTTCTTTGCTCAGCTTTCCGTCTGTTCTAGGGTGGTGGGTCCATCTGAGCCCACCTTCCCTTCCTGGAAGGGTCTGATAGGAAGGAAGGTGCTACCATCTTTGCACACCTGAGGACAATGCCTGGACAATGCCTGGAGTGGACTTGAGAGGGCCTTTCAGTTCAGCCTTTCAGCCTGACAGGGACCCTCACGGGTTTGCCATTGGGAAGGGCTGATGGATATTGAAGCTTAGAGGGGTTCTCTCAACTTTGCAATTTACCTGAACTGAGGAGCTGCCGTCCATGGAGCAGTCTGACATTAATTTAAAAAAAGTTCAAAGACAGAGTGTATACCATCTTTCAAGAATCATACTCACTTTTGTTTGACCTGAATTGTCCTTGAAACTTTAAGGGGAAGGGAAATGGCTGGGAGGGAAAAGGAACTCACTGGAACTGACTCCAGTCAGGAGTTTGAGACCAGCCTGGCCAACACAGTGAAACCCCATCTCTACTAAAAATACAAAAAATTAGCCGGGCGTGGTGGTGGGCGCCTGTAATCCCAGCTACTCAGGAGGCTGAGGCAGGAGACTCACTTGAACCCGGGAGGTGGAGGTTGCAGTGAGCCGAGATCGTGCCACTGCACTCCGGCCTGGGCAACAGTGTGAGACTCTGTCCCCTTCCCCCCCCCCCAAAAAAAAAAAGAAGAAGAAGATCTGACTCCTCCATCTGTAGAAAAACTTTGAGCAAGTCACTCAACAGCTCCTGGATCCAGTTTCCTTCTTTGGAATGTGGGTACAATAAAAGCGACTTCACAAGATGGTAGGGAGTAGGGTTCTGTAAGGTGTACCACCTGCTCAGCACCATGCACTTTTCAGCACCTTTGCAAGGCCCTGGGAGCCCCATCTGGTCCTTGCATGATTTTACAGACTTGCTCATAGTCCCCTAAATTGGTCTTTGCAGTTTGAGGGGTCTCAGCTACCTTGATCAGAAGGGGATTGTCCCTTGATCCTGCTCCTCCTGAACTCTGAGGCAGGCACGCTGGCCTGAATCCAGCTCTACCTCTTCCCAGCCAGGTAGTCTTGGGCAAATTAATACATTTTTCTGAGTCTCAGTTTTCTCATCTGTAAAATGGGGAGAATATGACTTACTTCACAGGGTTGTTGATGAGAATTAATGATGACACATGTGATGTGCCTTGGTGCTTGAAATATAGAGGAGTTTAGTAAGTGAAAATTAGTGCCCTCTGCCCCAGTCACCCTACAGGCATGGAGAGCAGAACTCCACACATGCTCAAGGAGGGTCTGCACTGTGGTTCCGTACAGGGGCAGGGTTGAGGATTCTCATTTGTTCTGGAGGCCCCAGTGGTAACCAGCCTTGGTGGGCTGGTGTGGCTGCTGCAGCCAATCTCCTGGCACAGGTTTCAGTGACCCTAAGTCTGTTTCCTGTGAACTCTGAGCTCAGGATCCTATAAATAGTGCTTTAATAGTGCTTCAGTGTCTTCTCTGCATCTCCGACTTTAGTTGCATAACCTGAAGTTCCTTTACTGCTTTCCTGCCCACTCACATGACTCGTTGAGTGCTTCATGAAGTTTTTCCTTGCTGAGATTTCGTTTGCTAGGAGAGGCTGTGTTTTACAGTGCACAGAGCACAGGCCGTGGAATTCTGCAGCCTGGGTCTGAATCCTATTTGCTCATCGGCCTGAGGCTTTAGGCAAGTTATTGAACCACCAAGAGCCTCAATTTCATGTGTGAGTGAAAAAGAGGGAGAGAGAGAAAGAGAGACGCAGTAAATCTCCCTCCTAAGGAGCCCCAGATATGCATAGCATATAGTACATTGCCTGGTGCATGGTAAGAGTACAATAATTGTTAACTGTAATAATAATAATAATAATAATAATAATAATAATAATAATAATAGTTTAGTCATCTAGTAAGGCACCTTTCTGGGCCCTGGAGATCTAGCAGTGAATCAGAGGTAAAGCTCTTTTGCCCATGGAGTATATGCTATTATTTTTATTAATTATTACTAACAATATTAAAATAGAACCTGGGAAGTTCATGACATAGTAGATACTCATAGTCAAAAATTATTTACTGTTAATGGGAAGGAGCTTCATAGAGGGCCTGTCATGTACGTAATGGGAACTGAACAAAGAGCTACTTTTATGATTTCATGGGCCCCGGGGCTTGGCTTCAGCAGGGTATTCTCTGGACTAAGTGCATCTGGGGAGAGTGACCAGGGCAGTCAGGGAACCGGAGGGGATGTCGTGTGACCTATGTGAACCCTCTTGGAAGAGAGGGTGGGGGATGCAGTTCAGAGAAGCAAGGACCAGTGGAAGCATGAAAGCTTCAAGTGTGTGTGGCCATCTGAGAAAAGCAAAAGACCATTCCAGGAGGAACGGGGGAAGTTACAGAAAGTCTTTTCTCCTGGCAAAGGAAAGATTGTTTTCAGCAACTGTAGCTTCTAGAAACAGATGTGTGAGCAAAAGCTTGATTGTGAAGGTTTCTGTGGCAGACAAGGGCCAGGGTCACGTAAGGGCTCTGAGCACCCCTGGGGGATTTGACTAAGCCCCCCAGCGGTGCCGCAGAGGAGCAGTGAGGCAGGGCAGAAGTGGTGGGGGTGGGGGACAGTCCTTCCAAAGCCTGCAGCTCTGTTTTTCCCTCGGTGTCCCGGATGGGGGTTCTGCATTTGATTTCAGTGGAGCAACCGGCTCTGAGGCCAAAGGACGCTTGGGGAACCCACTCGCCGAGAAGACCTCTAAGGTTTTTCCTTAGGGTCTGTGATTCTGAAGCGCTCACTCTCAGTCTAAATTTCTCTTGTTTCCTCTCACAGATAGGATTAGTCCTAGGCCTGATCCGCTTATAATATTCTCTCTTTATATCAATTTTCTATCCTTAATGGTCTCTTGGTAATTTGGGTTTTTTCCCTGAGCAGCATTGGGTATGAAACTTTAGTTTAGTCTTCTCGAAAGTCTAAGTTAATTATAGCTACTGGTTTTCCCGTTGCCCTTGGCTGAACGACCCTTTTCAAGTCATGAACCTCTTTGGGCCTCCATTTCTTTCTTTTCTTTTTTTTTTCCTTCCTTCCTTTTCCTTCTTTCTTTCTTTCTTTCCTTCCTTTCTTTTTTTTTTTTTTTTTGACTGAGTCTTACTCTATTGTCCAGGGTGGAGTGGTATGATCTGGGCTCACTGCAGCCTCTGCCTCCTGGGTTCAAGTGATTCTCGTGCCTCAGCCTCCCGAGTAGCTGGGATTACAGGCGTGAGCCACTGTGCTCGGCTAATGTTTGTATCTTTAGTAGAGACAAGGTTTCACCACGTTGGCCAGCCTGGTCTTGAACTTCTGACCTCAGGCGATCCTCCCACCTTGCCTCCCAAAGTGCTGGGATTACAGGCATGAGCCACCACACCCAGCTGAGCCTCAATTTCTTCGTCTACAGAATGAGGATTACAATGTCTCAGAGAGTTGTATCAGACTGAAGGGAGATTTTAGATGTGAAAGTGCTTCTTGAAGCACAATGTGGTGCCTTTGTTGCATTTGGATAGAGATGTGATACTGCTGCTGTAGCTATTATTCTCTTTAAGACCACCAGTGACACCTGTGTGTCCGGGTAGGTTCTCCTGGCAGCCTGGTAGGACCCTCCTCTCTGGAGACTGGAGATGTGATGGTGGGTGAAGTCAGGGTGGAGATGGGATGAACGTGAGGGGCTGACCTCGGCTCTATAGTTACCCTCTTCTTGTAGGCATCAGTGAGTGAGTGAGTGTCAGGTTCTGCCTGGGGTGTGAGCAAGCAGTGTCCCCTGCTCCTGTTCCATCTGTGGAGTGCACAAAATTGAAGGCCTAGATTTTACGTGTTCTCTGAATCTTCCATGGTATCTTGCCAGTACCTAGCACGAAGTAGATGCTCAGGGAACACATGCCAAATGAATGAATGAATGAATGAATGAATGAATACAGATTTAGAGGAAGAGACTGAGACAGCAGGATATGCTGAAAGCATTGGTTGGCTCAACCGCACCAGCGGGCGAAGGTCAGCCAGACTGATATGCAGGACATTTTGTGACAGGGGACGCCACTGCCACCCCTGGACAGGTGCCCACTCCTGGACAGGGACCATCGTGTCTCTCACCCTCTTCCTCAGTGTTCCTTTCATCTGCTACCCTTCGAGAGTTTCTGGTTGCATGTGGATTACATGAGGAAGCTGGAGGGTGCTCTGGGGGGCATGGGCAGGGGAGGACTGTTGCGGTTTTCTGTCTTGTTTACACATTTATCTGCTGCCGACGTGCTGGTTAGTCAGAGCGGCAGGCTGGGAGGTGGCGTTAGACGTGTCACAGGGGATTGCCACATTGGCTCTGTCCCACTTTTCCCCTTCCCTATCACCAGGGTTTCCAGGCAGGCTCAGACCTGTGCCTCCCTCACGCCCATCCGCCTCTGGGATAAAAATACTTTAGTAACCCCTCAGATAGAATCTGGCATGTTTTCCAGTTGGACTTGGGGTGAGCCTTGTTTTCAGTGTCAGATAAATCAGACACTGGTTATAGGGGATTCCGTCTTTGATCATTTATCTGTCGTCCATCAATCCACTCATTCATTCTTTCACATTTGCTAAGTGCCTAGTCCACGCCCTGTGCTAGGTTTGCGGCTAAAAACAGAAAAGACACAGACCCTGTCCTCAAGAAGCTCCCATTCTGGCAGCAACAGGTTTGTAAGAAAATGTGGGCCGGGCGCGGTGGCTCAAGCCTGTAATCCCAGCACTTTGGGAGACCGAGACGGGTGGATCACGAGGTCAGGAGATCGAGACCATCCTGGCTAACACGGTGAAACCCCGTCTCTACTAAAAAAATACAAAAAACTAGCCGGGCGAGGTGGTGGGCGCCTGTAGTCCCAGCTACTCCGGAGGCTGAGGCAGGAGAATGGCGTAAACCCGGGAGGCGGAGCTTGCAGTGAGCTGAGACCCGGCCATTGCACTCTAGCCCGAGACTCCGTCTCAAAAAAAAAAAAAAGAAAAAAAAAAAGAAAATGTGGCAGATGGATGCACTTTAGGTTTGGAGGAGTTCACTGTCCTGGGGAATCCTTGCTTGGGAACTTGAAGCGTTTTATTGAGGCTGTTGTTTTCACCTGAGCAGGAAGGAAGGCTGAGGGCAGAAGAGGCACCTGGGAAGGCTGAGGCCGTGGAGATTTTCAGGCCTGAGAACGTTTGTCTCCTGCTGCCCTGGGGCTGTTCTGGGGCTTTGGGAAGCTTGTCAGCAGTTCCCCAGCCCTGTTTTTCGTCTGTTTTTCTCATCTGTCCCCCTGCCCACGACCCCCCTGAACTGGTCTCTCCTCATTTCTTTCATTCCGTTTCTCAGATCTCTTGGGCTTTGGCATGGGTCTGGGTTAGGGAGGTGGCTGCTGGGTCCTCAGCCGCACTGAGCGAAGACTGAGAGGAGGAGAGGCCTGGGGGCACACAGGAGCCCTGACATCTAAACCCCTTCTCCAGGGAAGCACCCAGGCACAGAGCTTGACCCCCAGGGTCAGGCGGGAAGCGCCTTGGGAGATGGACAGGGCCTGGGGATGCAGCTTCCACTTCGGCAGGTGCAGCTCCCACGGCCTGGAGTGCCAGCACCTTTGCTCTAGCCACAGCACAAGATCCTCTTGTCCCTACACTCCCACTCTTTCTTGCTGTTCACACATGCAGTTCCCTGTGTCTGGAGCTCCTTCCTGCTTTCCCTGCCTGGAGAGAGCCTGCTCATCCTTGAAAGTCCATTGCAAATCGTTTCTCTTCCAGCACAATTTCCCGACTGCCCTAGAGAGAATCTGTTGCCTTTTCAGCTCCAGGGGTACCTTGTAACCACTGCTGGTGTTACACTTGTCACACTCTGTGTTGAGCACCTGTAGGGTGAAACCTAGGTATTATGTCCCCCAACCCCCAGCCCCATTTAGAGACTGGCCAATGACCAGGGCTGATTAAATGGTGGCTGGCTGGAGCTTCTTTGTGGGGAGTTACAGTGACACCAGGCCCGGTCACCCAGGTGGTGAGGGATCCAGGAGAGCAGGCAAAGCAAACAGCCCCTCCTTGCCTATCTTGCCTTTTAGGACCTTCCCACTGCCCAGCTCAGTTTACCACCTCAGAGCCTAGGATGGCACCGCCAGGGCCGAGTGGGCTTCTGGATTCTGTACCCCAGTCAGGGGTGGACTCCACAGTGCTGCCAGCACCCCACTGCCCGCAGGCTGGCTCCTGACTGCCACATTTCTGAGCCCAGCCAAGCCCAGCCAAGCCCCTTGAGTCTGTACCAGGCTGGCACAGAAAACAGGAGGTGGGAGGGAGGATCAGCTTCCTCCAGAGCAGCGTCAGGGGTTTGACCTCAGGTGTTAACACCCATGTCTGGTGGCTCAGGGTGCATCTGGTGGCTCAGGGTGCGTTTGGGTCTCCGAAACAGTAATGAGTCAAGGCCAGGAGAACCAGTTCCAGGGTCCCTGACTTCCCTCCAGGCCTCAGCTACGGAGTAGTTAGCGTGGGACACATTTCCTTCGGGGACAGGGCTTGGGTTCTGACCTTTGCCTGGGCCTGAGTCCCTGCTCCAGCTCTCCCTAGGAATACCCAGCTTAATGGGCTTAATGGGTTCCGGGAAGAGCAGTCGTTAAGACGCAGCAGCTCAAAGGACCCTGACTGCCACAGAGAGGGGCCTGTGGGGATGGAAGGAGGTAGGGAATGGAAGGGAAGGGAGGGCTGAGCCTAGGCGAGGAGATCCCATCCTCCCCTCAGGGCTGGGAGCTATGGATGTCTAGGGTTATTAAGCACAGGCTTAATGACAGGGTTATTAAGCACAGGCGGTATAATGGCTAACTCCGGGGCTAGAAACTTCCTTGACCGTACCATGGAGATTGGCCATGCTGCTGCCTCGCCTTTGGGGCCCCAGGCCTGACCCGACCCCTCCATCAGTGTGCCCACCTGCCCTCCCCTGCTCCTGCAGCAATGCCCAGCTCCTCCCCTGGTGGCAAAGGGTCTGTGTTGGGTGTGCTACCCAGCTGTCATTTCCTAGCGCAGACTCCTCTTTAGTCCTAAGTCCTTACATTTGTGCGGGGCTTCATGGTTTCCAGAACCCGCTCACATGTATTAGCCGTGTAATCTCTGCGAGTCCTGTGTGTGTGCGTGGAGGTGTTGTGGGTGATATCATTTCCACGGACAGGGGAGAAGGTGAGTCTCAGGAAGATGAATGCCTCAAGGCAGCACAGCTAATCAGGGAGCTGGCCTCAGCCTTCTGATTCTGTGGTTAGTGACCTGCCCTAGAAATGATTCCCTTCTCTGTTGCTCCCCCAAGAGACACCCCAGGTCTCCTCAGTGCCTGCCACCCAGAAGCAGCTCACAGCTAGGTAGGCTCCACAGCTGCTCTCCTCTCCTGGGAGCCCCAGGGGATGCAGCGTCTCTGCACACAGGCCAAACTTTGGGGCACCTCCTTGGATGGGAAAGCAGGAAGCTTGTGCTTTGATCCAGGCTCAGAGGGAAGCCCCTCTCCTTTCTGATCAGCAGCCACAACGGCACTAGGAATTGTTCTTGCCAGAATTTTCAGAAGCGTGTGTGGGAAGTGCTCAGGTTGGGAATAGGAGACAATCACTCGAGGGGCCCCTGCAGGTCACATCCTTTCCCCCTCGACAGTGGCTTCTCCTTTCCTCTCTTCCCTTCCCTTTCACGTTGGTGTCTGGGCAATTGCTGCCTCTTGGCCAAGGATTGGAGAGGGAAGACCCCCGGACCCAGCGATTATCTCTTCCCCTCCCTGGCCCTCAGCCGTCCTCCTGAAAGGTGGGGTTGATTCTCTTTGCCCCAAGACAGCGAAGACGCTCCAGGTATTAAGAGGAGAAGGAGGAGAGAGGGTGAGGGCATGAAAAGAGACCAAGTAAAAGATCTCCACAAACACCCTAGATTGTTTGAAGGCATTTCTGCACTGTTTTCTTTTCTTTTCTTTTTATTTTTCTTTGTTTTTTTTTTTTTTTTTTTGAGACAGAGTTTCACTCTTGTTTCCCAGGTTGGAGTGCAATGCGTGATCTTGGCTCACTGCAACCTCATCCTCCTGAGTTCAAGCGATTCTCCTGCCTCAGCCTCCCAAGTAGCTGGGATTACAGGCACCTGCCACCACGCCAGGCTAATTTTTTGTATTTTTAGTAGAGACGGGGTTTCACCATGTTGGCCAGACTGGTCTCGAACTCCTGACCTCAGGTGATCCACCCACCTCAGCCTCCCAAAGTGCTGGGATTACAGGTGTGAGCCACCGTGCCCGGTCTGCACTTTTCTTTAAAAAGAAAAGGAATCAGTTTCCCCAGGGAGTGGCAGAGGGCCACCGTGGCATCAAAACAGCCCCCTGCCTTGGAAAAATAGGGCCAACCTCTAACCAACAAACCTGGAGGCACTGGACAAAAGAACATTCAGGATTCAGGAAAGAACAGTCAGGAAGGACAGCCCTGGCTCTGTGCCTGAGGACCATGGCAATGGAGGGAGAGAGGAAGGCAGGTGTGTATGAGATGTGTACGGGACTGGGGTGTGGGGGGATTTGGGTGTGGCCTCTTCTTAACCTAGAAGGTGTCACAGAATTCTCAGCTGATGAGCACTTAGGCTGGTTGAAGGGCCTTTTATGGGGAGACCCACCCTCCCCGTGTCTTGGGAGCAGAGGGCCCCCACACTCACCATGCTGGCTCTGTGATCCTCCCAGTCTCCCTGTAGCCTGGAGCTGAGATTGTCACTCCAAGGCAGCAGGAGGGCCTCCCCACACAGGTCCTGGCTGGCCAGCAGGTCAGAAGTCCCTGGTCAGCACTGGCTGGAGGAGGCCCGAGTGCAGGGCGGGCCTTGGTCCCTCATGCCCAGCATCCTTGTCCACTTAGCAAGCTGCTGCCTCTCACCGCTGTATTCCAGGAGTGACTGGGGGACTGTGGGCAGCTTGATTAAAACAGCACTACAGGTGAAGTTGCCAAACTGGAATGATTATGTGTCTTGTAACCTGACACCTGTCTTAGGGGCTGGAACAACACCTGAAGTCATTCATGGGCCCTTCGGCCTCAGAACAGGTGACATACCTATGTCACAAAAGCCTTCCCGCCTGAATGACTTCCACCCAACCATGTGTTGGCTGAAGGTGATGCCAGGAGTTTCCACCCCTACTCCCCCTACCTTGTAGGTGCATGACTTCTCACTGTGTGAGTGCTTTGGTTTGGGGTTGTGGGAAGTTGGAGTGGTCTGGGAGTTGGGTGACAGAGTTTGCAGCTCAGTACAAAGGGATCATTGACAGGTGTGGGGCAACAGGATTGGAAAGTTCACAGAGAAGGAGGGAGTTTCTTCTCTTAGGGAGATAAGATGTGCCCCCTTTCACTGGATCCCAGAAGCGAATCCACAGAGCCAGTGTGCTAGTGCTTCCTGCCCTTGCCTCAGCGGCCATTCAAAATTCTGAAAATCACTATTGGTGCTGTGGCTAGAGCCCACGTCTCCTCGTCCACGGGGTCATTTCTTTCTTTTTTCTTTTTTTAAGACAGGGTCTCTCTCTGTCCCCCAGGCTGGAGGGCAGAGGTGCAATCTCAGCTCACTGCAACCTCTGCCTCCCAGATTCAAGTAATTCTCATGCTCCAGCTTCCCATGTAGCTGGGACTACAGGCGTCTGCTACCGTGCCCAGCTAAGTTTTGTGTTTTTGTATTTTATTTTCTTTTGAGACAGAGTCTTACTCTGTTGCCCCAGCTGGAGTGCAGTGGTGCGATCTTGGCTCACTGCAACCTCCACCTCCCAGGTTCAAGTGATTCTCCTGCCTCAGCCTCCTGAGTAGCTGTTGGAATTACAGGTGTTGTGCACCACCATGCCCGGCTAATTTGTATTTTTAGTAGAGACGGGGTTTTGCCATGTTGGCCCGGCTGGTCTCAAACACCTGGCTTCAACTGATCCACCTGCCTCAGCCTCCCAAAATGCTGGGATTATGGCGTGAGCCACCACACCCGGGCCCACAGGATCATTTCTGGTTCACGCTCTGCCACATCCTGATAGCTGGAGCTGCCCCCTTGGCCAGGGGATGTGCAAGGTGAAACCTTACAGCCACACACATTTTGCTGGGAGGGACTTGGATAATTGTCCACATTGTTCCTGCATTCTGTGGGTAACAAAACTAAATTCCAGAGAGGCAAAGTCAATGACCCAAAGTCATATAATGAATTAGTGTCTGGTTGCGTATAAGTCCAGATCTCCTTCCATTTCTCAGACCTGACCCTCCCGGGAGACCAGCCTGGGTTAGATGTGTGTATTAGTCCTTCTATTGATAACGTGCTTCTATGTATCAGCCCTTTAATTCTCCAAAAACAACAACCCCAATATTTTGTTTCCATTTGTCAGCTGAGGAAACTATAGCTCACGGACATGAAGTAGTTCGGGGCAGAGTTGGGGCTGGAACCTGGTTCTCTTACTGGTTCACATTGCCAGCCTTGTGAACAGGCTGAATGGAACACAAGTGTCTGAAAGCTCCAGGTTCGTGGTTTGGGATAATATGGCCCATGGAGGACCCCAGTAATATCTGAGCAGGAGGAATACCGGGTCAGTGTAATGGATTGTTGGCCAAATCTTGGCTGATGAATGTGATGTGGCCTTGTACTTGTCTCTGAGCAGCAGAAATCTGAAACTGGCCTGAAGGGCTCTGGAGCCAGCACAGCCCCAGCCCTTCCTTACTCAAGGCTGGTGGCCTTTAGAGTTGAAAGTCTTGGGCAGATGCAAGAGCCTGTGATCTCAGGGTCAGGGCTGTGATGATCCAGGCAGGCACCTCCCCAGCAGCAGGGCAGTGAGAAGCCAGTGGGCCACTGGGAGCCATGTTTTCAGTTGTCTTGGTTCCTCTATGTGCCAGGCTACACATCTGGTCCACAGGTTTGCATTGCTTCACCTGGTGCTCAGGTGATGAACCAGGAAAGAGGCAGCTGTCTGGGCATGAAGGCTGCTGGGCATGGCTGGTTGGAGGGATGATGACTCAGCCTTCCTGGCTTCTGCTCCCCGTTTGGTCTGGGAATTTGTGGAGAGGTCTGGGAAGAAGGCACATGAGCAAGACTGGGCAGGGTGGTTGTGATGCCTGCAGGTGGGGGTGAAGGTTTATAGAGGGAGACACGGGGGCCTGGAGAGAGCAGAGGCCCACCTCTCCCAGGTGCCAGGGAAAACCAGCTGGACCAGAGCCCACATTCTTTTTTTTTTTTTTTCTGAGACAGGGTCCCACTCTGTTGCCCAGGCTGGAGTGCAGTGGTGAAATCTCAGCTCACTGCAACCTCTTCCTCCTGAGCTCAAGGGATTCCTCTGCCTTAGTCTCCCAAGTAGCTGGGATTACAGACTTGAGCCACCATGCCCGGCTAATTTTTGCTCAAGCCACCATGCCCGGCTAATTTTTGTAGTTTTTTGAAGAGACAGGGTTTCACCATGTTGGCCAGGCTGGTCTCGAACCCCTGAGCTCAAGCAATCCACTCGCTTCGGTTTCCCAAAGTGCTGGAATTACAGGTGTGAGCCCCCGCACCCGGCCCAGAACCCCCATTCTCCCAGAGAAAGCCTCAGCTCCCTGTCAGCTCCGTCTTGCCTGCCTCTTTCTCTTGCCCACCCATCTCTTTAGATTCTCCTCCCGTTTTTCCTCCCTTCTTTCCCTCCCATGACTACTCTTTTATCTCTTCTTCTTTATTTTTGATATTTTTTCTCTTCCTTCTTCCCTTTCCTTATCTGTTTCCAGTGTGTGTGTCAAGATCAGAGGCAGAGTTATCATAAAACTCCTGAATCTGAAGCTTCAGAGCCCGTCAAATGCACGGCTCCTTCCAGGGCCCTGGGAAAGGGCCCAGCAATATGTTCCCACTATCATACGTTTTTGTAAATTTTGCCGAATATTTCTTTGACATGCTTTTTTTTTTCCAAGAAAGCCCCTCAAGAGGTGGCCTATCCCTGTGAGTGAAGGCCAGAGCCTTCCTCACCCAGGCTGGTCCCATACAGGTGACCTCAGTTTTAGGACCAAAAGGTCTTGTCCAGCTGAGAGCTCCATGCACACCAGATTCTGAGAGGTGTCAGCAGCACTTTAAAAAACTTTGTTTTCTGTGAGGTTTCTGGACCATGGACTGAGCTCAGACACATCCTGTAGGAGAATATTATTTCTGTAAAGATGGTTATTTAACCCTCCTCCACCCCATCATGGCGGCACTGCTGAGGGCTGACCCAGAGGCCAGGGGAACTCGCTGGTGTCCATGGAGGAGGTCCAAGGCCTATTGCCGCAGCCCTTCTGCCTTGCACAGCACAGAGGCGGTCACTCCAGGGACAGGCAGGCACCTGGCTGCTCCTCTCGCCCTTCCTGGAGGAGGGGCTGCCTTCTGTCCCTGCAACTGCTTTCCTTATGGGCCAGCCTGACACTCAGACTTGTTTGAAGCTGCACCGGCAGCTTTTTTGTCTCTTTTCAGCATTCACAACAGCCAGGGACTTGATCTGAATGTATTTTAAATCACATTAAATAAAGAGTCTGTTGCTTTATGAAAAAAACCACGCCCCTCAAAATGTATAAGCTTCAGGCCTCTCAAAACCTGGATCCTCCTTGGTCAAGAGCATGAGCTCTAGTGGCCTGGGGTCCTGCCTCCTAATCTCAGCCACTAATGATTTGTGTAACCATGGGCATTTTATTTAAACCTCTTGCACGCCAGCTTCCTCATCTGTAAAGTGGGGATAATAAAAGTACTGACTTCATAGGGTTGTTATGAAGATTAAGAGATAATCCTGGCTGGGCGCAGTGGCTCATGCCTGTATTCCCAGCACTTTGGGAGGTCAAGGCAGGCAGATAACTTGAGGTCAGGAGTTTGAGACCAGCCTGGCCAATATGGCGAAACTCCTATTAAAAATACCAAACTACTCTACTAAAAATACCAAAAAAATTAGCTGGGCGTGATGGCGGGCGCCTGTAATCCTAGCTACTCAGGAGGTTGAGGCAGGCGAATCGCTTGAACCCAGGAGGTGGAGGTTGCAGTGACCCAAGATTGTGCCACTGCACTCCAGCCTGGGTGACAGAGCAAGACTCTGTCTCACAAAAAAAACCCAAAAAACAAAAACAAAAAACAAAACAAAACCGTCACTTCCGTGTGAAGTGTTTGGTGCCTAAGAGAGAAGTTGTAAATGGCACTCTTATCCCCATTCATTTCACAAAACATGTGTTTATGTAGCTCATGCTAGGCCTACCTCTTGTGTTAGGCGCTGTGGATTAGGAGATAAAACACAGGCTCTGAATACATACACCCCACAGTCTTCTGAAGGAGACAGGAGACATCCATACATTATAGTAAGCTTAAAAAGATGTTCTAGTAGAGATAAAAAGAGAACATTTGGGGGTTTGGAAACCCTTTTTCATTTTTACAGTTCTCTCTGCTCCCTTCCTCCTTCCTTTCCTCCCTGTCTGATTTCCTTCTTTCTTCCTGCCTTCATTTTTCCCCTAGATATTTTTACTTAGCTACAGTAATATGTAGGATGGTATATCAATTGCCAGTTGTTTCTTTTTGAAGACAGAGTCTAGCTCTGTCACCCAGGCTGGAGTGCAATGGCACGATCTCGGCTCACTGCAACCTCTGCCTCCTAGGCTCAAGCAATTCTCCTGCCTCAGCCTCCCGAGTAGCTGGGATTACAGGTCCCTGCCACCACACACGGCTAATTTTTGTATTTTGATAGAGATGGGGTTTTGCTGCATTGGCCCGGCTGGTCTCGAACTGCTGACCTCAGGTGATCCACCCATCTTGGCCTCCCAAAGTGCTGGGATTACAGGTGTGAGCCACGGTACCTGGCTGCCAGTTTTTTCTGATTGTACATTTGATCTCAGTATCAGCAGCCACCCACTCATCCATCTATATGTGCCTGGCCATCCATCCACCCATCCATCCAGCCAGCCAGCAAGTATTTTCTATGATGATATCAGACAATGTGGTTAGACACTGTGGTTGAGGAAAGCAAAGTATCTCCCGCCTTGAAGAGCTCAGTCTGCCCATATACTGCACCTCCCTTCTAGGAGCTTCTGAGAGCAGCAAGCCCTGCAGATCCTTCCTGCTCAAGGTATGCGTGCCCATGGACCCAGCAATGCCACCAGTGCTGGAAGCTGGTTAGAAGCACAGACTCTCAGCACGCCCCGCTCTTATTCAATCAGAGTCTGCAGTCCAAGACCCCCAGGTGATTTGAATTTACCTGAAAGTTTGAGCAATGCTGTTCTAGGTCTCTTCCCACGCTCAGGAGTGGGTAGAGGCTGTTATTTCTGAAGTGAGCTGAATTCAGAGACTGGAGCTTGACATAGATGAACCCCTGAGGTTCCTTCCAGCCAGCAGAGCCTATGGTTCTTCCCTTTGAACCCAAGTAAATTGAGATCAGTTTCAGTGACTGGCTTGTTTGTTCACATCTCTTCCAAGAAAGTAGGTAGAGAAGGGTGCAGTGGGTGGGCATGAGCTGGCAACAGCCCAGGCTCACTCATACCAAGCAACTCTGGAATGCGGTGTGGAGGGAACCCAGTGTCTCTTTTACAGAGGCCAATGGGGGCACCTTGGCTCACTGTGCAAGCAGGCTCCCTGTTGATTCACTAGCTTTCTAGAAAGGATTTTTACTGCTTAGCAATCCTTCTCCTAAGACATTGTTTAGGCTCAGAGGTGGTTGAATTGAGCCTCAATTATCTGTACCAAAGAACTAAGGCAATTGAGAATCCCAAACCTGGATCCCAACTCTGAGCCCTAGTCACCTCTGTTTGGTGGGAGCTGACCTTCCTCTGGCCCCTGCCAGGATGGACAGCTGTTCCCTTCCACATGCCTGACTTAAGGCTGAGGGTGGGGGTGAGGGGAAGACAGGCATGAGCCTGACAGAATGGCAGGATACGTTTACTTCAAATAAGCCACACACGGTAAGGAAACAGCTACCACATAATGTGCGCTTCCATGTGCCAGGCTCTTATGCCTGAGTGAAGTCTCATTGTCTCATTTTGTCTTTGCAGCCACCTTATAATGTGAGTGCTGCTGTTACCTCCATTTCACAAGGGAGTAAACTGAGGCTCAGGCAGGGTTGAGATCCAGGTCGCTGTAACCCAGGATGCCTAGGCCCTTTGCCCTAGACCATGAACTGTAGGTCCTGCATAGATCCTGGAGGGGGCCTTCACTGGCTTCTGCAGCCCGCCAGGGACCTCTGGAAAACACTCAGGTTCCTGTAGCACCAGAATCCTGCCTGAGTTTGCCTCTGTTCCAGGGGGCGGTTTCCATATTGTCCATGTAATTTGCTAGCAGTCTCGGTGAACATCCTGTTCGCTCAGTCCTCTCCCCTTTAATTAGGCAAGGAACTAATTTCAGATTATTTGTGAGTCCATCCCGTTTCTTTTCATCTGTCTCTCCAGGATAGTCTTAATTTCACCCTGGGGCAGCCCAAGGGTTAGAAGACACAAGAAGGACAGTGGAGCTGGGACATATTGCTTTCCATCCTACATGCGCTGTAAACTCCAGACCATGAACATACAGTGCTTTGACAGTGTTTTTAATAAGAATCTGGCTAGAGGCTGGGCGTGGTGGCTCATGGCTATAATCCCGGCACTTTGGGAGGCCAAGACAGATGGATCACCTGAGGTCAGGAGTTTGAGACCAGCCTGGCCAACATGGTGAAACTCCATCTCTACTAAAAATACAAAAATTAGCTGGGCACGGTGGCGAGTACCTGTAATCCCAGCTACTGGGGAGCCTGAGGTAGGAGAATCGCTTGAACCTGGGAGGCAAAGGCTACAGTGAGCCGAGATCGTGCCACTGGACTCCAGCCTGGGTGACCTCTGTCTAAAAAAAAAAAAAAGAAAAAGGAAAAGAAAAGAATCTGGCTAGAGAGTAAATAGCATAGATTTACTTTATCCCATTTATTTTTCTCAGGATCTGGATAATGAACAACATGTACATGGAATTACCTCCATGCATAGCTTTAAATCTTAGCTCTGTTGCCTCCCTGCTGTATTGCCTTGGTGAGTGGCATGATCTCGACTCATTGCAACTTCCACCTCCTGGTTTTGTGCGATTCTCCTGCCTCAGCCTCCTGAGTAGCTGGGATTACAGGCGCCTGCCACCATGCCCAGCTAATTTTGTATTTTTAGTAGACACAGGGTTTTGCCATGTTGGCCAGGCTGGTCTCAAACTCCTGACCTCAGGTGATCCACCCGCCTCGGCCTCCCAAAGTGTTGGGATTATAGGCATGAGCCACCATGCCTGGCCTTGTATGAGCTTCTTTCTATCATTTTATAAGGAACCACTTCCCAAGATAACAGCATGAATCCATTCACTGTGCCCTCATGGCCCAATACCCTCTCCTTAGGCCCTACCTCCCAACACTGTTGCATTGGGGATTAAGTTTCCAATACATGCTTTTGGGGAGACACACTGAAACCATGGCAATATTCTAGCTAAAACCATCTCCAAAGCGTATACGGAGCCCCTGTGCTGAGCTCCTTGGGAGATCTCCCCTTTATATCTGTGGCACCAGCACAGTGCCTGGCAAACAAAAGGTGCGTAAATGCTGGTAGACTGAATTTGGTTTAAAACATTACTCCTGCCACAGAGGAAGATAATTCTGGCAGTGGTGTGGGGGCGAGGCAGGGAGAGGGGGTTAGAGACAGTGCCAATAGTTCAGGCGAGAGATGGAGAAGATCTTAATTAAGGCCTGATCCAATGGCATGAAGACGAAGAAAACGAAGATGAATATTATTTACTGACATTCTACTCTGTGTTGTGCACATATAAGATATCTAATAACCTTGCAAACAAAGTCTTAATGTTCCCATCTTACAGATGAGGGAACTGAGGGGGTGGCCCGATACCTCACAGCCTGTACTTGGCAGGCAGACCCAGAGCACAGGTGCGGTGTGGGATGCTGGGGTGCTGGCATTCACAGATGCTGCTGATGCAGAATAGAGAGGACTGGCGGGGGGAGGACCTGGGGATGATTCAGTTTTCCATGAGGGTGATGAGTCAGTGGTGGTCCATTAACAAATGAGTTCTTTGGGTTGACCCTGTTGGAAGAGAGAATGCTTTTAGATCGTCGTGGTTGGATCTTGCCAAATCCAACGGATGATAATGTATTGATAATGCTGGTACCTCTGGCTTGACTGAGTGCTTTTGGCCATGGAGTGATGTGTGGGGAGAGACCATGGCTCCTGGATGTGACGGGGCCTCTGTGGGGTGGCCGGGAATGCAGACACAGCGCCACCAGGTGGTGGAAGGTCACTCCGCTACCCCGGGTTTCTCCGTTTTCCCAATAGACTTCATCTGCAGCCTGAAAGGCCAGCAGGGAACAGTGCTGTGAGGTTCCACATGCAGGTACCATCCTGGCTCACCCTCCCTGGCCTCGCTCCTTCATCCTCGCCGCAGCTCATTCCCCAGGCTGCCTGCAGAGGGGTGGGTTCAGGCTGAGAATGAAAGTACTTGCAACTGAATTCCTTGGGCCCAGACTGTCCCTTGGCCTCACCCCTGTCTCTGTAAAAGCCTCTCATTCATCCAACGTTTACGAGCACCTCTAGTGTGCTGGACACTGAGGACACAAAGATGAATAAGGCGCTGTCCGCAGCTCTTTCACAGGCTGGGAGGGAGACTCGACACAGAGATCATGCTGTCATCCTGCTGACCAACTCTAAGAGGAAAGAGCACACAGAGCCGGAGGGCTCCCT
>NW_012120709.1:24500197-24517680 GCF_000951035.1 Colobus angolensis palliatus | reverse complement strand
GTCTGCCTTGGCCTCCAAAAGTGCTGGGATTACAGGCGTGAGCTACTGCGCCTAGCCAATTTTTTTAAAGAGACAGGGTCTCGCTGTGCTTCCCAGGCTGGAGTGCAGTGGCTATTCACAGGCACGATCCTACCACTGATCAACATGGGAGTTTTGAGCTGCTCCATTTCCCACCTGGGCGAGTTCACCCTTCCTTAGGCCACCTGATGAGCATAGCAAACCGAGGCCCAGAACTCAAGTGAGGACTCAAGCGATCCTCCTGCCTCAGCCTTCGGAGTAGCTGTGACTACAGGCACGTGCCACCGCGCCTGGTGCATTTCTAGTATTTAAGGTACAGGTTGGCCTCATGTGTGGACTTGGTACCTGTTCAGTGGCCCACATGTGCGCATCTGTGAGGGTCTGAGGAGGTTAGCATATTGTGACATGTTTACACGTGGTCTGTGAAGTGGATTTATCGGTGATCTCATCTGGTTTTAACTAAATTAATCCTCATACAATGGGCAAGGTATTTAACAAATTTTCTGAAAAGATATCAGGGATTAAGAGAAGGCCAGTAATGCAGGTAGGCACAAGCCGATGGCCAGGCTCTTGCTCCCCTACTCAGAATGGGCTCTCATTATCTTTCTGTCTTGAGTGTAAAATTGTAACAATCTCATTTTGCTTGATAGAAGCTGGCCAAAAAAAAAAAAAAAAAAAAAAAAAAATGCAGAATTATCAAGATAATGTTTTGATTTTTTTTTTTTTTAAGTCAAGGTCTCACTCTGTCACCCAGGCTGGAGTGCAGTGGCAGGATCACGGCTCACTGCAGTCTTGATCTCCTGGGTTCAAGTGATCCTTTTGCCTCCTGAGTAGCTGGGACTCAGGCATGCCACCATGCCCGGCTAAGATAATTGGAAATATAGTCTCAAGTCTCCTGATGTTAGTACTACTCTGTCTCTCAGGGTGTATTATGCCTTCAGATATTGGCTAGTGATGTTAATGTACGTAAATATAATTTATACATAAATAAACAGACATATATTAGAGATGTGTGCTAAAAGTCTTTTGTTATTGACAGAGATCAAAGAACTTTGGAGACCACAGCTCTAGGCAATAAGGAGCCAGCAGGAGTTGTTTAAGCAGGAGGATGAAGTGTTTGTTTTTGTTTTATTTTGAAAGATCACTCTGGTAGCTGTGTGGGTGGAGGGCCTGGGGTGGAGAGAATAGCAGGGAACCCATGCAGAGGCCCAGGTGAGAGGTGAGACCCCAAACCCACGGTAGAGCAGCTAGGAGGGCAGAGCAATTTCACATGCATGTTGGACTTGGTGACTGACTAGATTTGGAAAATAAGGGCAAAGAGATCTGATCCCGGGGTACTTGCAGGTGTCCGGACGATTAGGCAAATAATGGTACCGCTTACCAAGGTGGCAAACAGAGGTGGGTTTGGGGAGAAAGATGAAGAGTCTGGGACTGAACAGGTTCAGTCAGAGATGCCAGGGAGAGCCCTGGGTGGAGGTCATACTTCCTGGGGTCCTGTGGCTGGTTTGGGGCTGCATCCACCCTGCATTCCCCAGCAGGGTCCGGGTGAGCAAGCAGGCTGGGTCATGGTCATGATGAGTAAATCAGGCAGTAATGATGTCCTCTGTCCAGACCTCCTGATTCTAGCCTGGTCACTGGGTGCTGCATCCCAGGTATCAGACCCTGATTGTTACTAGTGAGGGTGTTCAGGTTCTTGGTGCTTCGAACAAAGAATTGGACAAAACGCACAAAGCAAGAAAATAATGAAGCAACAAAAGCAGAGATTTAATGAAAACGAAAGCACACTCCACAGGGTGGGAGTGGGCCAAACAAGCGGCTCTAGAGGTTTCCCATTGGTTACTTGGTGAACACCCTATGTAAATGAAGTAGAGGATCACAATTAGTCTGATTGGTTGTGAAGAGGGACCAATCAGAGGTTGAAGTGAAGTTACAAAGTTACACCCTATGCAAATGTCTGATTGGTCGTAGAAAGTGACCAGAGGCTGAAGTGAAGTTACAAAGTTATACTTCTATGCAAATAAAAACTTGGCCAGTGACCAGCCTGATTGGTTGCGGGAGGGGACCAACTAGAGGTACTTTCAGTTTTTCATCTGCCACAGAAAAGGTAGGGTGGGGGGTGGTTGCAAAGGGAGTAGCCTCTGGTCCTTTTGTTACTTGAGTGTGAAAGTTGGGGTTTTCCTTTTGATTTAGTTCTGGGAAGTCAGCATGAATTGGCCTTAGGTTCCCTGCCTCCAGGCCCTATTCTCCTGCCTCATGATCACTCTGTATGTTTCACTTCTGCAAAACCACTCAAATGCAGGTACCCTGTCTTCCTCCTCCTCTGAGCCATCATGGACGTGACAAGGCTGCTTCTTCATGGTGCTCTAGGCCAAAGCATTGGGAAAGCCGGATTAGGTTGGGAGTGTCCTTGCTGTCATCGGATGCTGAGATAAGCAAAGCGAAATGCAGTGGAGAAGCAGGTGGGGCAGGACAGGTTTGGGTGCTGTGCAGCTGTCTAGGTTGGGGAGGGACAGGTGTTTGACCACGGAGAAGAGATCTATAGGGCCACACTTTAGGATAGGAATATGCATTCTGGCCTGATCTGGTCATTTCTGAGTTGGGATATCTGGACCACCCCAAGGCAGGGTGTGCTTGACTGAGAGCCCACTTGGGGCTTGACCCAGAGAAGGCTAGTATTTAATATTAGTGATGAAGGCTGGGCATGGCAGCTCACGCCTGTAATCGCAGCACAATTCTACCAGGCGGGCATATCGCTTGAGTCTAGGAATTTGAGACCAGCTTGGGTGATACAGCAAAACCCCATCTCTACTAAAAATTACAAAAATTAGCCAGGCGTGGTGGCACACACTTGTAGTCCCAGCTACTTGGGAGGCTGAGGGAGGAGGATGGCTCGAACCTGGGAAGTAGAGGTTGCAGTGAGCCCAGATCTTGCCACTGCACTCCAGCCTAGGTGACAGAGCGAGACCCTGTCTCAATAATAATAATAACAGTGATGAAAAAAAAAAATCTCCACCCCTGAAAAAACAAACAGACAAGAATAACAAAATCCTGGCATGATGGCGCATGCCTGTAGTCCCAGCTACTCAGGAGGCTGAGGCAAGAGGATCTCCTGAGCCAAGGAATTTGAAGCCAGCCTGGGCAACATAGGGAGATTTCTTCTCTTAAAAACAAAACAAAACAAAATAAAACCCATTAGTATTAGTGATGACTCTGAGGATGACAACCAGAACCACCAACCTGAACCTCCGGTGGGATCTTGGGGTCCATGTGCCTGGGGAGGAAGGTGTATGAAATCAATGGCAGATTGGTGCCTATCTGATCTCCCATTTAAAATTTTCTCTTTGGAAGAGAAAAGAAGAGTGATACAGGCTGGTGTGTTAGGAAAAAACTCAAACTCAATTTTCCCGTCGGTTCTCATGCCACAATCATCAACGCAATAGACTTCTGTGACCAAAAATGCCTGGGGGTTCTCCCCACACACCAGTAAGCAATCATTTGTGCAGCAGACACTGGCTGGCACTTCAAGTCAATTCAATTCCAACACTGTCTACCAGAGAGCAACAGATCCTATGGTTGATGAGAGCTCAGTGCCGCAAGACCACGGCTCCCTTCCCACCAGTTACAAATCTAGGCCTCTGGACCTTCTACCTAGTTGACCTTCATTTGGGGTTCCCACGACTCCCTCATTTGCTGGAGTGACTCAGAGAACTTAGGAGAACACTTACCTTTACAGGTTTACTATAATGAATATTACAAACGATACCGGCAAAGAGATACGTAGGGTGAGATATGGGGCAAGGGACACGGGGCTTTCATGCCCTCCCTGGCCGTGTCCCCTTCTGGGAACCTCCACCTGTTCAGCTATTTGTCTTGTTTTAGGCTTTTATGGAGGCTTCATTATGTAAGCATGATTGATTAAGCCACTGGCCATTGGTGATCAATTTACCCTTCAGCCCCTCTCCTTTCCCCTAAGGTTAGGGGTGGGGCTTGAAACCCAAACTTCCAATCCTGCCTTGGGCTTTCTGGTGATCAGCCCCTGATCTACCTGAAGCTACCTGGGCACTGCCAGGCCTCAGTCAGCTCATTCGCACACAAAAAGACAACCATTGGAGTTTCTAAGGACTTTAGGAGTTGTATGCCAGGAAATGGGGTCGAAGATCAAATATATTTATCACAATAGGCAAAAAGATTCAACACTAAGGGGGTAAAGAAGACTTAGAAATAAAGACAGAAAAGTGGAGATAAGAGAGACAGTAAACAGAAAGAGTAGAAAGGTAAGCAGAAAATGATCAACTGAAAGAAACAGAAAGAAGAGTGGAATTGTTACAGGAAAGAGGTCCCCATTCAGGCCCCAAGAGGGGGTTCTTTGATCTCACCCAAGAAAGAATTCAGGGTGAGTCTGCAGTGCAAAGGGAAAGCAAGTTTATGAAGAAACTAAAGGAATAAAAGAATGGCTACTCCATAGACAGAGCAGCCCGGAGGGCTGCTGGTTGCCTATTTTTATGGTTATTTCTTGATGATATGCTAAACAACGGGCATATTATTCATGCCTCCCCTTTTAACACCATACAGGGTACTTTCCTGACATTGCCATGGCATTTGTAAACTGTCATGGCACTGGTGGGAGTGTAACAGTGAGGATGACTAGAGGTCACTCTCGTCGCCATCTTGGTTTTGGTGGGTTTTAGCTGGCTCCTTTACTGCAACCTGTTTTATCAGCAAGGTCTTTATAACCTATGTCTTGTGTTGATCTCCTATCTCATCCTGTGACTTAGCATGCCTTAACTGTCTGGGAATTCAGCCCAGTAGGTTTCAGCCTCATTTTACCCAGCTCCTATTCAAGATGGAATTGCTGTGATTCACATGCCTCTCACAGAATTAAGAGAGAAAATAAAAGAGACAACAGAAAAACAGATGGAAGTCAATGAAGGGCAGAAACTCAGAGATACAAAGAGGCCAAGGGTGCAGGGGTATGGAGGGAGGGCCGGGAGAGGGTTGGCAGGGATGAAGCCCTTGTCCTGGGTTCCTTCTTTCCCCACCCACATGCCCTGTTCTCCATTGCAAATGGAAGGAGCCAGAGCCCAAGTGAACCGCCTGTCTCCATTGCTGACACCCAACTGGGCTTTGGGAAGCATTAGAGGCAGCTGTCACCTTTGCTTTGGCCGGGAAGGAGCCTTCCAGCAGGGTCTGGAGAGGAGCTGGGCTGGCCTGTGGTCTTGGCCCCTGCGAACTGAAGGGAGGCCTGACTTGATGTATTAGCTCGGGGGTGCCTCTCTTGACCCACTTTTGTTTGTTTGGTTTTGAGATGGAGTCTCGCTCTGTCGCCCAGGCTGGAGTGCAACGGCGTGATCTCAGCTCACTGCAACCTCCACCGCCCGGGTTCAAGAGATTTTCCTGCCTTGGCCTCCCAAGTAGCTGGGATTACAGGCACACACCACCACGCCCAGGTAATTTTTGTATTTGTAGTAGAGACGGGATTTTGCCATGTTGGCCAGGCTGGTCTTAAACTCCTGACCTCAGGTGATCCACCTACCTTGGCCTCCTAAAGTGATGGGATTACAGGGATGAGCCACTGTGCCTGGCCTCCTTTCATTTTTGATGAAACAAAATTGGAAGCTTAGTTGGTGGGAGGTCAAGGACCTTCCAATTCCAAGGGGGATACTGGGTTGTAATAAACCTGGACCGAGGCAGTTGGTGGAGTTCTGCCCCATGTGGTGAGTGACGTTGTTACTTACACACCAGTGCTTTTGCTGTGGGCTGCAAAAGTGGGAATCCCTTGAGCAGGGAGGGTTGGTTTTGTGAAGTCAACGCATAATGGGAACAGAGGCTTGATGCTGGCTTAGTCGGTGACACCCACATATCTAGAGAAAGAGTCACCAACGTGGGGTCCTGGGTGCAGAGGAAATGGGCCCTGTAGATCCAAGCTAATCAGTGTCCAGCAGCCCAGGTCGCAGGAAGGGCTGTGGGGAACATGAGCAGGTTCTGCCTAACAGAGGTTGCCTCTGTGGAGGCCAGAGGGATCTGTGGGTTTTTCCCAGGGTTCAGGTGAAGTATCCTCCACCCCTCCTACTTCCTTTGATCTGACTGTGTTCATCTGGTAACCTAGTTACTGATTCTGCTTCTCAGGAGCACTAATGCCAAGAAGAAGGTAGCTCCAACTGGGGACCTGCCACTCTAGTCCCTGAAATAATTTACTACTTAAAAAATGCAAGACATTGGCATAAAAGTAACTAGAAATGCCACTTATTGAGGGAGCACTTGCTAAATGCCTTCTGTGAATCTATCATCCAATCTTTTCAGTCTTGAGAATCTCTTGAGTCCGGGAGGTAGAGATTGCAGTGAGCCAAGATCATGCCACTGCACTGCAGCCTGGGCAACAGAGCAAGACCCTGCCTCAAAAAACAAAATCCTGAAAATATAATTCTGGAAAAAATAATAAAAACATTCATTAAAACATATTTATTTACATTTAAAAGGGGATTTATATTGGAAACATATAAAAACACAACAGAATACTTTATAGTGTACATTACACAATAAAATAGGCAGTGATAACATATATATTTTTGCAAGCATAAACACTCAGGTAATGACGGTTGCATGGGTATAAGAGTCATGAGCAGATGAACCATGTTCATAAAGAAATAGGTCAAAAAGAGCAAGACATAAATGCATGTCACTAAGGTTGGTACTTGTGTGCACCCAGCTTTATAACTGTGGTCATCTGAAACAACAGGATGAGCAACCAAAGTCTTTCAATGAGTTTGATCAAAAACTTCGGTGGATCACCACCAAAAATGCGGTTGTTTATGCATGGAGCTGCAGTCCAAGCTGCATGGAGCTGAGATTCCAAGAAAGTTTAACTTCACAAAGGCAGATGTACAGAAAGGACATCTCTGTAACTAAGAAAATTTCAGTGTTTTTTTGTGCATACACAATGCATCCACAGAAAGTTGACATTGTGATAATGCACTTTCAGGGAGCCAAATCTGAAAACAAACAAACAAGAACAAACAAACCAAAAATCAAAAACCAAAACAAACAAACAAACAAAAAAACCCAAAACCCTTCATAAAACAAATTAGAACTCTCTAAAAGTCTATACAACTTAGCCTCCAGTCTTGCAAATATCGCAAAGATGAAATACCTAGAATAAGGAACTGTGAAAAATAATGCTCAAAATTTAAAATAGTGAAAAAGAAAAGAAGAAAACAACAAAAAAACTATCCTGTGATTGTGATTTTGGGGATTTTAGATGTTAGGGGTTTTAGACTTTAGAGATTACGATCTTTCAGGATTTTAACATTTGAGGTTAAGTGTTTGTGATTTTGTTTTGGTCCAACTCCTCTTTTTCCTCTCTGAGACCTTATAGGCAGATGTGGAGACCACATCACTGTCAGGGGAGCAGGAGCTGGGGTGGAGGTCTTTGGGACCTTGAATGAGATGAGTTCTCAAAGCTCCTTCCAGGCTAAAGAATAACAGAAATTGTAGGACTTAAGCCTCCAAGTGAATAAGAGCTTCGTAAACACATTGCTTTAGGAGGTTAAAGAGCTATGCTGGATATCTCAGGAATGCCCCACCTGTTGCCTCTAGTTTTTGGGGAAGACACCATTTTAGCCACCAGAGGGCGCTCAGGTTGCAGGAATGGTTTCTCAGGACTGCTGCTTGGAGGAGTTGAATAAGGAATCTAAGGATGGGTGGCTGGAGTATGGGAGCCATGCAGGTGGGACTCCAAGACTGAAATCCGACCTTTTCAATCACTCTGGCACTGTCCCCAGCTAAGGCCATTTATTAATTCATTTATTCAAGGAATATTTGCCCTGTGCCCGGGAGCCCTGAGCTAATAAGCTTTGTTTTTGTTTGTTTGTTTTAAGACAGAGTCTTGCTCTGTCACTCAGGCTGGAGTGCAATGGCATGATCTTGGCTCGCTGCAAGCTCTGCCTCCTGGGTTCAAGCGATTCTCCAGCCCAGCCTCCTGAGTAGCTGGGATTACAGGCGCTCTGCCACCGTGCCTGGCTAATTTTTGCATTTTTAGTCAAGATGGGGTTTCGCCATGTTGGCCAGGCTGGTCTTGAACTCCTGACCTCAGGTGATCCACCCGCCTTGGCCTCCCTAAATGCTGGGATTCCAGGTGTGAGCCACTGCACCCGGCTGTGAGCTAGTAGGCTTTGGAGACACAGAATCAGATAGACCTGTCTGGACCCTGGAGGAACCACAGCCTGGGCTTGGAGGTGGACTTTCAACACCGCAGTCCCCTGCGGGGTATTTGTGCTATGACAGAGGGACATGCTGAGCATGGTGGCAGCGCCCAGGAGGAAGTGTTGATTCTATCTGGGACCTGGGGGAAGGCTTCCTATTGTTGGAAGTATTTGCTGTGGGTCTCGGAGGGTGAGCAGGAGTGCACCAGGCTGAGAGATTCGGGGAGAGGCAGACAGGGGCACATTATAAGCCAATGCCTGCCTAAATTTGGATAGATAGGGAAATGCCCAGGTGGGGCTCATGAGATGCGGCTGGAAGGTGGGGGGCATAGGCGATCAGGTTAGGGAAGAGCTGGAGGCTTATCTCAGAAGAGAGAAGCATTCTATGTGGGAGCCAGGGCAGACTCAGGTTCTGTGGGGACCTGAAGCTTACATAGTTTTGAGGCTTTCTTAGATGAAGAATACAAAATTATAAATACAAACTTAGGAAGAGGGGCTTGGAAAGGTCCGTGCAAGTGAGCAACTTGAGGCTTAGCTTATTGGCCTCATGGCGAATCCTCCTCTGCGTGGGAGACACATCTACCACAATCTCCCTGCTTCCCTGCAGGGGCCCGGCCTGCCCTCAGCAGCTCCCCGCTGGCAGCAAACCACTTCCCTCTCACTCCTGCCTCTCGCCCTTCTTGGGACCCCTGGAGTCTTGAGTAGCAGTAGAAGGCCAGACGCAGGAAACTGGAGTCTGAGGTTTCGTCTGGGGAAAGGGAGGCAGAGCTGCACAGCTGTTGCCTGAGGTGGTGGGTGGGAACGACCTTTCCTATGGTGTCTATGGAAATAGCACCCCCTTCCCGCATTGTTCCAAGAGCTGCCTTTGAATCTGACCAGCAACTCTTATTCACGCTTTCAACAACGCAGTGTGGAAGAGTTTCCCCTCTTTGTCAGGCACTTTCACGCCTCTCATGTCATCTGCGCCATGTTCCAGGGAGGCAGGCGGTACTGTTCCCTCTGCAGAATGTTCACGATTCAGATACCTGGCAGGTGGGATCTCACACTTAACTCTCCCTGCGTCACCCGTGTTTCTTGTTCACAATCAACCCAAGAGTATTAGTATTAGCATTAGCATTAGCATTAATATTAGCATTAGTATTAGTATTAGCATTAGTATTAGTATTAGCATTAGTATTAGTATTAGTATCAACCTAAAGTAAGATTGCCCTGCTGGGGCACCAGTGCAGGAAAATGAGTCACCGTAGACGTGAAACCACAGATGACATGGCTGGCTTTGTTTTTCTCCCCTTCCTGTGGCGTGTTTTGATGGTAAAGGTGTGCACAGGTGGGGTGGAGCTGGCAGCCCTTGTTACACTGTCTGCACTGTAGTGAGAGTTCTCACCTTTACCCCCTTCTTGGGCTGTTGGGAGAGCTCTCGACTGGGTTTAACCTCAATTTCAGGCTATCACCAGTGCAATGGATCGCTGAGACTCAGCACTGATTTGCAAGATCTGCTGGGTGTTCAATTTGATGTCTCATCCGGGGCATGGGGAGCAGACAGTTGACTGCTAATTTCAGTAGCCTTTAATCAAATAAAGAGAACTGAGCATCCACCTGTGTTAGACTGTGCTAGGATAGTGCCCAATCAGGCATGGCCTTATCCTCTTGGCTCACTTCAGCATCCATGAACGGCTCCTGTGTGCCAGGCAGTGAGCTGGCCTGTGTGAGACCCAGGGGTGGGTAAGCAAGCTGTGTGGCTGAGAGTGAGAAGTTCCCATCTGTTTCAGGATGTCAGCCTTTGTTATACATCCACAGAGAACAATACAAGGCACAGCATCGTCTGTACAAAACTGGATAGGATCGTTTCTTTGCTTCTTGTGCCACCAGTTAGAATGAAAGACAATGCCTCTGATATCCACTGGTCCTTTCTTGACTCTGCACACAGGCGAACATGAGCCTGCCTCTACCTCCCTCACACATCTTCACAAATGCCCAGAGCAACCCCTTCTGTCCCTCCTGCTTCACTAAAGGATGAGAATCAGAAGTAGGGGAATGGAATGAGTCAAAGCATCTTCCCTGCCCCCAGAGAAGCTCTTTTGCAGATGGGGTGGGGATGGATTGGGGGAGGTCACTGGAGCCATCTTCTACAAAGGATGCTCAAAGGTTTGGAAGTTCTGGGTCTGGGATTCAGGAAATATCCTGGTGGCAGAGGTGACAAAGGAGAGAGGAATCATCCAAATATTTAGGTGTTTCAACGCTTTGGGCAGATCTACAAAACCCCAAAACTTCTGAACTTGCAGCCAATCAAAGCAGCCCTGATTTATCTTATTTTCTGCAACATGCATGCATTGGCCGGCACTTATGGTGAGGAAGCAAGGACGGGGCCTAGAAGAGTGAGTGAAATGAAGGCTTTGAGGCAGGAGGACTGCGGGGGTGCTCAGGATGGGTGACCTTTGTATGTATCAGTTGTTTTTGCTCCTCACCTTCCTGCCCAAGGTCTGGTGGGGATAAACGGAGAGTCAAAGCTGCCTTGGGTCTGCAGATGGCAGGGGCGGCTGACGGTTGGTGTCAGTGGCTGGGTGCTGGAGCCCAGCTCACCTGGGCTGTGCATGACTCTGGCCCACTTGAGCAGAGGCCTGGCTTTGTCTGGGCAGGGGCCTTGTCCTAGGTTCCGCCAGCTGGCACCCCATCTTTGCAGACCTAGGAGCCCAGGAGGCCTGTGGGGCGACCTGTGCCTGGGATGCTGCCTGGGTGAAGGATGATGTTCTACGATTCCCCAAAGGCCATTTCCTCTTCCATAACTTCATGTGATTCTCACAGCAATAGCACGAGGTATACACCACTCACCAGCCTCTTCATTTTATGGGAGACAACCTGGAAGGTCGGAGTGGCTCACCTGAGACTGGACAGCTGGTGTGTCCCAGGGCTGGGGCTCTAGCACATGCTCCTCTGAAGGCGAACCCTGTGCTCATTCCAGTACTGAGCGACTTCAAAGAGCCTCTCTGTATCCGTTCCCCACAAGGATCCTGGGCCCCTTGGTACCTTCTAGGCCCCAGTGACTCCACTACAGCATAAGGTGGTTTGAACTCAGTGGCACAGGTCTCCACAACACCTCCCTGACTATCCTCCCTCAGCATCTAGTGTGGGAGGCACAGTTTGCAAAGCAGACACATTGACAGCAATCCAAGGCAGGAGTAGTTAGTGAGGAATGTGGACTTACCCTTGCCAAACTCTTTCAATCATGCCTCCCATCAATAAACAATTTTGCACGTGCACTCTGATATTTATGTATTTATAAAGTATATTTGTACTTATACTCGAACATATATGACCATTAAAAAGCACACATGCAAAAAATAAATTAAAAACATTAAGGATAGGCCAGGTGCGGTGGCTCACGCCTGTAATTCCAGCACTCTGGGAGGCCGAGGTGGGTGGATCACCTGAGGTCGGGAGTTCAAGACCAGCCTGGCCCACATGGTGAAACCCCGTCTCTACTGAAAATGCAAAAATTAGCTGGGCATGGTGGTGTGCACCTGTAATCCCAGCTACTCAGGAGGCTGAGGTAGGAGAATGGCGTGAACCTGGGAGGCGGAGCTTACAGTGAGTAGAGATCACGCCACTGCACTCCAGCCTGGCTGACAAAGCGAGACTCCATCTCAAACAAAACAAAACAAAACAAAAAATTAAGGATGAAACAAACATGTGAGAATTGCAGCTTCCCTTCAAATCACTCCCAGACAGTTCTGGGGTCCTCAGCCAGTGTCCCAGATTCAATGTTTGGACCAGCCTCCCGGCCACTCTTGGCAGGGGCCATGCCCCCTCTCTGGCTCTGTGCAGCAGTGTCTCCTGTGGCCCCTGGTGCCAGGGCAGTGGCTGCCCTGTGGAGGCCTGGAAAAGAGCCCTGACTCCTGCCCACACCTGATGTTGCTGCTAAAGCTCACACTGGCAACGTCCCTGGCAAGTTTAGTGAAATAGCACTCTTACTTAAAAATGTGTATTTTTGGTTGCAAAAGTAGTACATTATGATTATTGGCAAAATCGTCATCATTTTCACTTGCTCTTTTACTTTATTTTATTTTATTTTATTTTATTTTATTTGCAGCTGTTCAGCCTGTGCCATAGGCATGAGGCTGCAGGAGGAAGGAAAACTGAAGGGCAGGTTTTCCCCTTCCCCATCCTGGCCCAAGACCTGTGACACTTCATTCCTTTAGGTCATGTCCTTTCCAGAAGACAGCTCCATCTCTTCCGGGATGGCCTGCTGTTTGGCTATTACTCATGTGTTTAGTCTAGAGCCGTGGTTTTTTTTTGTTGTTGTTGTTGTTGTTTTCCCATACTTTATGACTTTTGCCTCATTCCTGAGCCAGTTGTACCATTATTTACTTAATATTTTTCTTTCTTTCTTTTTTATTGGGATGGAGTCTCACTCTGTCGTCCAGGCTGGAGTGCCGTGGTGCAATCTTGGCTCGCTGCAACTTCTGCTGCCCGGGTTCAAGTGATTCTCGTGTCTCAGCCTCTTGAGTAGCTGGGACTACAGGAGCACACCAGCAGGCCCAGCTAAATTTTTTTGTATTTTTAGCAGAGACTGGGTTTTGCCACGTTGGACAGGCTGGACTCAAACTCCTGACCTCAGGTGATCTGCCCACCTCAGCCTCCCAAAGTGCTGGGATTGCAGGTGTGAGCCACCGTGCCTGGCCTAATATTTTTCTTAAATATGACTCACTTTTTAAAATTAGTTACTTCCTTTACCCTTGTTCTAAGAAATAAAATCCACAAAATCAAGATTTGATATGCTAGTTATGTCTCTTCTTAAATATGTGAAAATAAATGCATAGCTATTAAAACAATAAATGGCTCCTGGGTACCACTGTGATCACCTCCCGTGTTACCAATGGATGCACCCCCACTCTGGGGGCAGTGATGGGGAGGCATGCAGAGAGAGGCCTTGGCGAGGTTCCATCTGAGCCCCAGAGGCACCTCCTAAGAGACTGTCCATAAGCCACTTGAAACACGCTGGGCTGCTGCCTGCATCTGCTTCTTCCCAAGACACAGACCCTGCCTAGCAAAACTTAGGCACTCAAGCCAGTACCCTGGGACAAATGTGGAGGGTCACAGAGATCCCCAGCCCACAGAAGGCATGTGCTTAGGCCGCTGTAAAGGAAGCTTTGCCTTGACTCCCCGCAAGATGAGTGGCCATAGCTTATACTCAAAGTCTCATTTTGGCTGCTGAAATAACTTATTTGCTTCTCTGTCCACGGGGCTTCTCCATCGACTAAATCCTTCAAACAGAAGCACTGTGTTCTCCATCTCTCCCAGCTCTCAGTCTCTGGACAGGACAGTCTAAGGTCTAGGGTATACATCACTCACCAGCCTCTTCATTTTATGAAAGACAACCTGGAAGGTCAGAGTGGCTCTGAGATGGCTGTGGCTGGCTGCGGGTGTATTGCCCATGCCTGCTCCTAGATGACATCTTGGCCGTCCTGAGCCAACATCAAGACTCTGTTCAGGAAAAGCCAGGACAGAGGAGCTGAGCTTCAGGGTGTCATCTGCCAAGAAGGCCCCAGAATGCCAAGCTCCAAAGCCCTGACTGGGGCTGGGGTTCATTCTTTGTATATTTTCTCTGTCTCCCTCTCTCTCCCTTTCTCTCTGTTGTCAGACACACAACAAGTGTATGTATTCTAGAATCCTTGTTAATTGGTTAATTTAGTTAAAACCAGATGAGATCACTGATAAATCCATGTCACAGACCACATGTAAACATGTCACAATATGTTAACCCCCTCAGACCCTGGCAGATGCGCACAACATGTGGGCCACCGACACAGGGACAAAGTGTGTGTCATTTCTCCCAAGGCCACCGCGTTGGGGTGGTGGCTGACTCTCAGCAGTCGGTTTACTCCTAAACTCAGTCAGTAGACGGGAGGCTCACTTCTATTCATTGACTTCATCTTGCTTAGGGAAGTAATAAAACTAAGTATTCTTGGGACTGGCTTCTACAAAGAAATGTAAAATGTTTATTTATCTTAAACTCCTTGACTGAAAACAATACATTTTCAAATCTAAACATCCTTCTCTCTAAACTTAAGTATATTCAGTATGACTCTCACTTTCTTCCTCCTCCATGTGAGATAATCAGAACTAATTACTTTGGGAAACTCCCTATACTGACTCTCATATGAATGGACTTTGATGGACCCGTTCCTCTGTCCTCCAGACCCAAATGGTGTCAGTCTGGCTGTGAAAGAATCCCCTGGGGAACTTACTGAAAATTACAGGTTCCTGGCCCCACCTCTGGGGAGCTTCCTTGGATAGGTCTGGAGTGGGTCCCAGGTACTCCATTCTTTGAAAGATCCGTAGGGAACTCTGAAGAATTTGGGAACAGCTGCTCTACACCTGCCCTGACTTGCCTTAATTGTAGGGACAACTTGGCTCAGACTCAAGGCAAGGTTCTTGATACCCAGGGGTCTGTTGAGATGGAGGGCTGAGCAGGCAGGAAACTACCTGATGTTAAGACTACATTTCTGACATAGCCAGGCACCAGGACTTACAACTTCTTGAGGCTTCCTGATTCTTCATAAACCCTATCATCAGTGCAGAGGTTGATGCCAATCTTCCTGTGTGCTTGGAAGGAGATCACACATCCATCTAATCTAATGTGGTATCAGACCAATGTGGCATCGTCACTTAAAGAGAAAGGGGCCCGACTCTGAGCCTTGCTTTATGTCACAGGAAATTGTGATCTGTCAGGGGCTGTTTCTATCCATCTCATTCTTGTATTAGAGATCAAAGGCAGACTTTTGGTTGTCAGTAGGTGGAGATCTCTATGGGCTCATGTAACTTGGTGCCTAACTGGTCTCTTCCCAGAGGACGACAAAGGCTACTGATAAATTAATGAAGAGCTGCCAACACTCTTATGCTGTTCTAGAAAATTTCACTCTAAGTGAAGGAAAATAACTTATCGAATACCTACCATGTGTCAGGAGCCATATAACTCTCCTTTCACACACACGTCTCACTTAATCTTCACATTAACCTTGTGAAGTTAATATTTTAATTCCCATTTCAACATAAGAGAGGATTAAAACTCAATCTTGCCCGGAGTAATGATATTTTAGCTTCCAGATGGCCTGGCTCCAGGTCTCTTTCCATCATCACACACTGCTAAGGCACATATCCCAGTGGTCAAGAGTTACAAAGATCTGCCTGAAATCTGCTGTCTGTTCATTCATTATACTGGGTTGAAAGACTCAGCGCTGTACATTATCAGAGAGAGAGTGAGGGTAAAGTTTAGAGAGCAGTCAACAAACCAGTGGGTCCAGTTTCAAACAGGAGATACTTGATTTTGTATTGTTATTATGTGATTGGTTCCTTTTTCTTCAGCAATATTCATCACACAAATATTTCTATTGAAAAAGACAAAAATCATATGAAATTGATGATGCTTGTTTTGACCTTTAAAAATGGCAATTTTATATGGTTCAAGCTAATACTAAGGCAAAACTTGAAAGGCTCTTTTTACTTCTACTCCCTACCCCACTCCCCTGGTTCTTCATAAACCCTGTCATCGCCTGCTTTACACCTACCCTGTCTTACCTTAATCATAGGGAGAACCACAACTTGGTGAGAGCCTCTCTCTCTCTCTCTCTCTCTCTCTCTGTATGTGTGTGTGTGCAGGTGTGTATACCACAACTAGAATTATATGATATCTATTCTTCTGCGACTTGAACTGATCTTTAAAAAATGGAATTGATGAGCAACAAATGAGCAACAAAGGAAGGATTCTTGATTCCAGCTGAAGAAAAGTGTAGGCTCCATAAAACCTAATGTATTGAGGGTGAGGGGGCTTAGAAGCCGCTGGAGATGAAAATGTTCCATTTTTCTTGCCAAACCTGGACCTTGGGCAATATCATCTCCACATCTGCCTCCACCATTGATCCAAATAGTAAAGGCTAGGGCCTCCCACTAGGGTCTGTTGTACTCAGTTTTTGAGTTTTAGAACTTCCTTCTGGTTTTGTTTGATGTATTGCTGATCTTGCTGCTCGTTTGTTCATTGTTTTGTTTTGTTTTAAAGTTTCTTGTCAGTATGATCTAAAAGCTAGAGAGGTCCAATCACCTGCTGGAGGTTTCTTCTAAGTGATCAAACTAGGATTTTAAAATTTTTTTATTTTTTGTTAGTAGAATGAACTTTTTTTTTTGGAGACGGAGTCTCACTCTCGCCCAGGCTAAAGAGCAGTGGTGCAATCTTGGCTCACTGCAACCTCTGCCTCATGGGTTCAAGCAGTTCTCCTGCCTCAGCCTTCTGAGTAGCTGGAATTACAGGTGCCTGCCATCACACCTGGCTAACTTTTGTATTTTTAGTAGAGATGGGATCTCTACTAAATGGGATGGGATCTCAAGTGATCCGCCCACCCTCAGCCTCCCAAAATGCTGGGATTACAGGCATGAGCCACCACGCCCATCCTAGAATGAACTTTAAATGGGAGTTAGAGGGGCATTTGGAGAGAAATCATGATTTAGATGGGCAGCGGGATGACCATGTGCAAGATCTCCTGGCCTTAGGTCAGTTCATCCAAATGGCTTGGTAAATAGTAAGGTTCATAATGCCACCATTGCCTTCATGCTGCTTGGCATGTACTCATGGCTGTATTTTTTTTTTTTTTTTTTCAATTCTGCTAGACTTCTCAGTGACTAAGATTTGGTTTCTGGAATGTGAGTAGATGAACAGATAAGTAAAATTAGGGTAGATTCTTACCCTAAGTGTAAGGATCTTGATACCTCTGCTTTTTGCATGGGTTTTGAGCTTTACGTATCTGCAGGAAACCTGGATTATAGAAAATGCATTTCAATGCACTTCTTCAAGTTTAAGGATTTAGGAACTCCTCTGTCCAGAGAATAATTTAGACAGAGATACATATAGGCTGACATTTTATTGCTTTTTTAAACAGCTTTGTTTAGATATAATTCACATAACATACAAGTCACCCATTTGTTTTTAATATATTCACACATCTCTGCAGCCACCATTACAGTCAATTTTAGAACATTTTCATCACCTAAAAAAAAACAAAACCCATACCCTTTAGCTAAGATAACCCCCTCTTTTTCTCCCCATCTCCCCTGGCCCCCCATAATCTACTTTCTTTTTCTTTTCCTTTTTTTTTTGAGATGGAGTCTTGTTTTGTCATCCAAGCTGGAATGCAGTAGTGCGATCTCGGCTCACTGCAACCTCCGCCTCCCAGGTTCAAGCGATTCTCCTGCCTCAGCCTCCTGATAGCTGAGACTACA
>NW_012120709.1:24497713-24499582 GCF_000951035.1 Colobus angolensis palliatus | reverse complement strand
ACACATAATTTCACTCTCCAGAAAACTCCTTTTTTTTATTGTTGTTTTTTGTTTTGAGGCAGAGTCTCATTCTGTTGCCCAGGCTGAAGTGCAGTAGTGCGATCTCGGCTCACTGCAACCTCCGCCTCCCAGGTTCAAGCGATTCTCCTGCCTCAGCCTCCTGATAGCTGAGACTACAGGCATGTGCCACCATGCCCGGCTAATTTTTTGTATTTTCAGTAGAGACAGGATTTCACCATGTTAGCCAGGATGGTCTTGAACTCTTCACCTCGTGATCCATCAGCCTCGGCCTCCCAAAGTGCTGGAATTACAGGTGTGAGCCACTGCGCCCAGCCTCTACTTTCTTTCTCTATGGATTTTCCTTTATAGATTTTCTGAATATTTCATATAAATAGAATCATATAATATGTGGACTTTTGTGACTGGCTTTTTTCACTTAGCATAATGTTTTTGAGGTTAATTCAAGTAGCATGTATCAATACTTCATTTCTTTATATGACTGAATATTCTGTTATATGGATATACCACATTCTGTTTATACATTTGTCTGTGGATTCCTTAAGATTTTCTTTTCTAAAAAAAAGAAAAAAAAAAAAAGAAAAAATCTTTTACCAAATACCCATACTTCAAGGAGAAGGATTTTCCATGTATAAGACTGTGTTATCTGTGAATAGAGATATTTTCATTTCTTCTTTTCCAATCTGGATACCTTCTATTTCTTTTTCTTGACTATTTCCCTGGCTAGAACCTCCAGTACACTGTTGAACAGACGTGGTGAGACCAGACATCTTTGTCGTGTTACTGATCCTAGGAAGAAAACATCTGTCTTTTACCATTTAGTATGATTGCTGTGGGTTTCTCATAAAGGCTCTTTGTCAGGTTGAGGAAGTTCTCTTCTGTTCTTAGTTTGTTGAGCGTTTTTATCATGAAAGAGTGTTTGATTTTGTCAAATGCTTCTTCTGCATCTATTGAGATAATCATGAGATTTAAAAAATTCTACTGGTAAGATGTATTACAAGAATTGATTTTCAGATGCTGAACTAATCTTGCGCTCTAGGGAGAAATCCAGCTTGGTTATAATATACACTTATTTTTAGATACTGCTGGAATTGGTTTGCTAGTATTTTGTTGAGGATTCTTTTTTCTTTTTCCCACATACAATCATTCCCAATTGTTGAGGATTTTCGCATCCATATTCATAAGATATATTTTTTCTCTGGTTTTCTTTTCTTGTGATGTCCTTGTCTGATTTTGGCATCAGGGTAATATTTGCCTTATAAAATGAGTTGGGAAGTGTTTAGCCTTTTCTATTTTTTGGAAGAGTTTGTGAATAACTGATATTAATTCTTTTTTAAATGTTTGGCAGAATCAGTGGGAAAGCTAACTGGGCTTGGGTTTTTCTTTGTGGGCATTTTTTTAAATTGCTAGTTCAGTCTCTTTATTTGTTATGTCTATTCAGACCGTTTGTTTCTTCTTGAGTCAGTTTTGGTAGTTTGTGTGTTTCTAGGAATCTGTCCATTTCATCTACGTTATCTATTTTGTTGGTGTACAATTGTTCATTGTATTTCTTTATTATTATTTTTGTTTCTGTGACATTGACAACAATGTCCCCTCTTTCATTTCTGATTCTAGTAATTTGAGTCTTCTTTTTTCCTTGTTTAACTTAGCCAAAGGTTTGTCAGTTTTGTTGATCTTATGCCAATTTTTTGTTTGTTAGTGTTCTCTATTGTTTATTAGTTTCCACTCTAAGCTTTATTATTTCCTTTCTTCTGCTTGCTGTAGTTGAATTTGTCTTCTTTCTTTCTTTCTTTCTTTCTTTCTTTCTTTCTTTCTTTCTTTCTTTCTTTCTTTCTTTCTTTCTTTTCTTTC
>NW_012120709.1:24487488-24497663 GCF_000951035.1 Colobus angolensis palliatus | reverse complement strand
TTCTTTCTTTCTTTCTTTCTTTCTTTCTTTCTTTCTTTCTTTCTTTCTTTCTTTCTTTCTTTCTTTCTTTCTTTCTTTCTTTCTTTCTTTTCTTTCCTTTCTTTCTTTCTTTCTGCAGTGGCACGATCTTGGCTTGCTGCAACCTCTGCCTCCCAGGTTCAAGCAATTCTCGTGCCTCAGCCTCCCAAGTAGCTGGGATTACAGGCATCTGCCACCATGCCCAGCTAATTTTTGTATTTTTAGCAGAGACAGGGTTTCACCATATTGGCCAGGCTGGTCTCGAACTCCCGATCTCAAGTGATCTACCCATCTCGGTCTCCCAAAGTGTTGAGATTACAGGCATGAGCCACCGTGCCTGGCCTATTTTAAATAAATACATGGTAATTCCAGGTGTTAGGTACTTTTATTATTTTCATTTCATAGATAAATGAACTGGATTTTGAAGAAATTAAGTATCTTGCTCATAGACACATTGTAAGTAACTGGTAAAACTGAGATTCCAGTTCACGTCTGTCTGGCACAAGCACCCAAACACTTAACTTTTGTTCTATATTGCCAAAGGATTGTAAAATTCTATAAATGATTTCTTGCTGTCTGATGGTCTTTTGAAATTTCATTTACACCTTTCACCTGAAGTGCCTTTTGAAACTGTCATCTTGAATTGCCCCTGAGGGAGGGAGGCACTTTCCTTTTGATATCAGATCACTGAAACCCAAAATCTGTGTTCACTGTTCCATGTTTGAGTAAGTGCAGGCCTTGCGCTAAACTTTCTTGATTTTACAAGCACATTTTCTGGAAGCCAAAGCAACAACGACAACAGAGAAAGTCCCTTGACTATACAGAGAAGGCAGTTTGTAAAGAAATAGGAAAGAAAATACACAGGAATTTATTAAATTTAAATTATACTTAAACAGATAATGTTCAAAGGCTCTAAGTCTGATGCTTGTCAAAGGACTTTGACCCAAACAGAAAGGTAGATTTTAAAAAGTATTCCACAGGGTAAGGTTTGGGTGAGAAAAAATCATCGAAACATAGACCTAAATTAATAAACGAGGCTTTTCTCAGTTACACGGTCCTGACAAAACAGCTTTGAAGTCTGTCTATGTGTTCTAGAATCCTTGTTAATTGGTAACCAAGAACAATCCCTCATACAGACCTTTCAATTAAAAAGCCTAAATTAAATAAAATACCAGGTAAAGGCTTTCTGCTACCAAAATTGTTCAAAGCCTGACTTAATTGATGAGAGCTGATCCTTATTCACTTTTTGCCTTAACTATAGAGAAAAAAATAAAAATTTCAATATGTGTGCATGCAAGTGTCTAACATTATTATGTATTAGTTTTTTGAATGTAAAAAAATTAGAAAAACAGAAATGACACATAATTTCACTCTCCAGAAAACTCCTTTTTTTTATTGTTGTTTTTTGTTTTGAGGCAGAGTCTCATTCTGTTGCCCAGGCTGAAGTGCAGTGGCATGATCTCAGCTCACTGCAACATCTGCCTCCTGAGTTCCAGTGATTCTCGTGCCTCAGCCTCCCGAGTAGGTGGGTCTACAGTCTCCTGCCACCACGCCTGGATGCTTTTTGTATTTTTTGATAGAGAGGGGGTTTCACCATGTTGGCCAGGCTAGTCTCAAACTCCTGACCGGAAGTGATTGCCACACCTCGGTCTCCCAAAGACTAGGATTACAGGTGTGAGCCACCATGCCTGGCCTCCTGTATTTGTTTTTATTAGAGTAATACATGTACCTGTTAAAAAAAAATGAACTATGCAGGAATATATAAAATGAAAAACCAAAGCTCTTTCCTACCACCACCCAGTTCCTCTCCCACATCATCACATTACTTTTCTTCTGCATCTGTCCAGAAAAATAAGGTGTATATATACATTAAAATGCATATCATGAAATATATAGTCTTTTAAAAGAATTTTACCATATCCACTTAAACTTTGCTTTTTCATATATAATGTCTTGAAGATTTTATAAACCAGCAAATAGAGACCAATTGCATTTTAAAAGTTATTATTTTTCATTTTGAAGTGATTACAAACCTGTAGAAAAGTTGGAACTACTGTGTATTAAACACCACCAACAACAAAAATGTTCTTGAGTGATTTGAAAGTTACTGACCTGATGCCCCATCACGCCTGAATACTGTAGAATGTATTTCCTACAAAGACGTTTCCCTACATAACCATGATACAGTGATCAAAATCAGAAAATTAATAACAATACACTACTCCCATCTAATTCTCACATTATTCAAGTTTTGTCAGTTGCCCTGATAGTGGCTTTTATAGCAAAAGGATCCAGTTCAGAATCACAAGTTGCATTTAGTTGTCATGTCTTTTTATTCTGCTTCAGTCTGGAGCATTTTCTCAATCTTCTCTTGAATGATCTTTATACTCAGGCTGGAGTACAGTGGTGTGATCTTGGCTCACTGCAATCTCTGGTTTCTGGGCTCAAACCATCCTCCCACCTCAACCTCCCAAGTAGCTAGGACCATAGGCGCGCACCACCACACCCAGCTAATTTTTTTTATGTTTTTGGTATTTTTTTGGTAGAGATGGGGTTTTGCCATGTTACCCAGGCTGGTCTCGGACTCCTGGCCTCAAGTGATCCTCCTGTCTCAGCCTCCCAAAGTACTAGGGTTACTGGTGTGAGCCACCGTGCCTGGCCGATGCTGGGTTCTTCTCCTCGCCTCCCCTCAGGTGGTATGCTGTTTCTGTTTGTCTCATTACTGATGAAGCTCACTGTGTTCACTTGATTGAGGTGGTGTTTGCCAAGTTTCCCATCTGTAAAGTTATTATTTTTTTCTCTTTGTAATTAATAAGTACTTTGTGGAGAGGAATTTGAAACTAAGTATGTCATTGTGCAGCAAACTTTTAATTAATTAATTGATTAATGTCTTTTGGACTCATGGTTTCTATTTTATTCAGTAGGTTGTTCCCACCATCACTTACTTGGATACTCAAATATCAAATCAAATTTTGATACTCTCACCTTCCCTTCAAAACCCAACAGCCACTGCTTTGTCCAATAGAAGCCAGCTTACATGTCTTTTGACATACCCCCATTGTTGTTTAGGACCTTCCTTATTGTTGCTGTTATTGCTTTGGCACAGAAAGATGATTCAAATTCATCTTTTACTTTCCCTGCTGGTACTGAAATCCGCCATTTTTCCAAGGTACCCTGGTTTCTTTGAGTGGAAAATGGCATTTAGAAGCCAAGATCTTGGTGGTAGATGTGTCTATTGATACTTGGACATTGCTGCCTCAAGCCCTCTTAGTGGACAGAACTACATACATCCATACATGTCTACATTCATTTCTATATCTATTTATATGAGTTCACACCAATAACTTCAATTCCAATCTAACGCCACAAGGTTTATTCTAGGTGTCTCTCTTTTTGTATTTGTAACTCTTGTTTCCAACAGTGTGAAGTCTGGCTTCTGTTAGTCTTAACATACTTACTTAATCCTTTGTATGTAATCAATATTGATATTGTTATTGATTGATCAGTATCAATCAATATCCAGACTCTGCTGCCACATCCCCTCTAGCAGTAATGCCTGTCTTCTTCTGTTTGGGCTCTGATACCTTATGCTGGGCTGCTCCATCATGGCCTTTCTTTTTGCTCTGTTGGGCTCTGACTCCACTTGCTGGGCCATAATCCCCAGCGCTGCCATGGATGTCCTCTTCATCCCATTCAGGCTCTGACTCCACATCCCAGGCTATCCTCTACCTAGAATCCTCCTCACCCTCCTTTGGCTCTGATGCTCCAGGTTAGACTACCTCATTCCCTATGCCTTCCTCTTCCTGCTCAGCCCTGACTCCCCACACCAGGCTTCCCATCTTCATGGACACCCTTCTTCCCCAACTTGGGATCAGGCACCTTGTGCTGCGCAGCCCTCCTCCATGGACCCTGCTTCACACTGTTCAGGACCACCATGGTGCCACTCCAGCACCAATGGCTGCTGGGCCCAAGAAGAACATGTAGATGTTCTATTATTTAAGTTCTTTTATATTTGAAAATGTCTGTCTTTTATCTTTATATCTGAACATGTTGGGTTGTTAAAATATTTTTGGATTTCCTCTTTTTTCTCTTAGAACCTTGTAGATTGTGCTCCATTGTCTCCCAGCATTATGTTCCTGTGAAGAAGCCTGGGACCAACATACATTATGTTACAAGTTGGGCGTGGTGGCTCACACCTGTAATCCCAACACTTTAGGGGGCTGAGGCGGGTGGATCACTTGAGGTCAGGGGTTCAAGACCAGCCTGGCCAACATGGTGAAACCCCATCTCTATAAAATACAAAAATTAGCTGGGTGTGGTGATGCATACCTGTAATCCCAGCTACTTGGGAGGCTGAGGTGGGAGAATCACTTGAACCTGGGAGACAGAGGTTGCAGTGAGCTGAGATCACGCCACTGCATTCTAGCTTGGGCGACAGAATAAGACATTGTCTAAAAAAAAAAAAAAATAGTTCTATCTCCCTGCCCATTCCCCAAGATATTTTTATGTTTCTGCATGGATAATCAGGGTCTAGTTAGGAAACAAGCCACAACAATCATTTTACCAGAGAGAATTTATTCTAGAGAACTGTGAACTAGGTAACTGAAAAGATAGACAGAGAACACGTGGTGATGTGGCAGTAGCAATGCAGGAGGCAGCTGCTAGCATTAAGACTGGGGAAACAAAGGGAAGAACTTGGAAGTATCAAAACATAGAGCCTGGGGGAGGACCTCAGACCTCTGGGAAAGTGGGCTTTGGCAGTCTGGTGCTGGTGTTTCTGGGGCAGAAGGTAGGGTGTAGCGAGACTGGTTCCATGAATTTGGAAAAAGTGCAAACTAGACCCAACTGATACTAGAAGAAACTGCTGGGGTGAAAAAGAAACACTAGGTGATGCTGATAGTGATATGACAATAGGAAGCAGATAGGGGGTAAGTCCCCTCTTCATCCTCCAGCCTTGTAGCCTCTCTCTATTGCCTCCTATTGGCAGAACTTCCCCCAGCTGGCAAGAAGAAACTTTTGCAGAGTCCTCACTGTAACATCACAAAGCCAAATAGAGAGAGTGGGTTTAAAATTGAGAAACAATAGCTTAACTAGAACAATACTTTAACTAAACTATATCTTGGTCTTGAGTATTAAGCTAACCTCCCATCTCAGCCTCCTGAGTAGCTGAGGTTACATGTGTGTGCCACCATACTTAGCTACTTTTTGTATTTTTGTAGAGATGGGGTTTCGTTGGCCAGGCTGGTCTTGAATTCTTGACCTCAAGTGATCAGCCTGCCTCAGCCTCCCAAAGTGCAGGGATTATAGGTGTGAGTCACTGCCCTGGCCTCTTAAGTAATATTTTATTGTGTATCAGATTCTTTGTCCCTCTTTTGCATTTGATTTTATTTATTTATGCTATACTTCACACGTGTGGTTGCTATGTCCTTTATTTGAGTGATGAAGTCCAGACATTCTGTTTGTCTGACATTGATGACAGACTATTCTCCTGTATCTTGATTCTATTTTCAAAAAGTGAAATTACTATTTTTACCCCAAACAATATAGCCACGAATTTCTCCTCCTCCTCTTCTTTTTTCCCCGCCTCCTCCTCCTTCCTCCTCCTCCTGTCCTCCTTCCCCTCCTCCTTCTTCTCCTCCACCTTTTTTCTTCTTCTTCCTCCTCCTCTTTCTTCTTCTCTTCGCCTTCTACTTCTCCTCTTGTTCCTCCTTGTTTTTTCTCTTCCTCCTCCTCCTTTTGCTTTTCAGTTTCTCTTCTTCCATCTCCTTCCCCAGCCTCCTAATTTACCCCTTGACTTTACTTTGTTTTTAGACTTTTTTTTTCTCTCTACCTTCTCCTCTTTCTTCCTCATCATTCTAAGTAAATTTTATGCCAATTTTCTTCTTTACAAACTGAAAACCCAAGTTTCCCATGTCAACATTTTATATATGAATAAGCATAGTTTTATTTGTAAAATCAATTTGTAATTTTTTAAAAAGGGGTTTTTATAGAATTAAGATAGTATTTTGCTCAGACCCAGGAATACTGGAATCCTGTCATTGACTACACAAAATCTCTATGGCAGAGACACCTAAAGAAACAGGAGATAAATGTCAAAGAAAAAATAATATATCATAGGACTCGTATCCCAAGTCCCCACAGGCCTGTCTTGTAAACTTGGCTGGAGCAATGACCAAGGTTAAAGAGCCTTAGGGCATGTTTTTCTCCTCGTTAGCCCAACACCAAATCCTGGGTCTTACCATGCTTTGGTCTGCAGGGGTAGGGAACTGTCACTATGAGCGTGACTGCATGTAAATGCGGGGAGATGATGGTGTCTACACTGGCTCCCTACTGCTCCAGTCATATGGAAGGAGGCAATGGAATAGAAGGGCCATAGTTATGCCCTCTGAACATATGTTGATCCTGCCTGTCAGTAAACTTGGCCCAACTGCCATGACTTCAGAGAGACAGTGAAGCAGGGAGGAAAAGTGGATGTAAAGGATCATCTTGAATGCATCTCTTGCCCTAGAGCCCCATGCTGCTTTCTGGGATCAGGACTAATAGAAGATCACAATTATATTGACTCTTCATGAACCTTTGACTACATGGTTGGGGATCCACATGCAACACTTGCATCTTAATGGTAAGAGTGGAGGTTGGGAGAAGTGGCTCCCCCTAGGCCAAATACTATTGTGAGTGACACAAAACAGGACTCCATTTTGAAGAACCTCATTCTCTCAAACACCTTTGTGGTCTGAAATATCCACCTTTGTGGATATGTGCCTCCCTGCCACAGGTGTTGGAAGTGTGAGTCCTTATGTAGACTGATGGCAGTGGGTGGATTGGATGAGGTGAATCTTCAGGAATCAGTTAATATGGTTATCTAACTGCTAACATAAAGAAGCTCCACATAGGCTGCTCTAAAAGTCATAGCATAGTTTTGGAGATGTCTTCTAAAATTTATTTTATTTTATTTATTTTATTTCTGTCTAATTGCCTTATAGAACAAGTAATTTTAAGCAATAAAGAATAAAAAATAATGGAAAGGACATGGGTTTTGGTGACAGAAAGAACTGAGTTTTCACTGTGGCTTTGGCATATACAGCTCTGTGAATTGGGTGATTTCTTAACTACTAGGAGCTCTAGTTACAGTTTCCTTAACTGCAAAATAATGGGCAATAATAATGTAGTCTAAAAAACTAAAAACTACCAAGCAAAATAAAAGTGGTGGTGGAGTTTTAAAAAATTCATATAGCCTGTTGGAGAGACATCTGAGAATTTTCACCTGTAGCAACATCTGTGGGGCAAAGGTTTTATTGACCCTTTCTTAAATTTGGATTTTGTGGAGAGGAATATCAGTTTACCATAGATTCTTGGCTACCGAGACTTACATAAGACCTGCATTTTATTTTATTTATTTTATTTTTTAAAAAAGAAACAGGGTCTCACTGTGTTGCTCAGGCTGGTCTCAAATTCCTGGGCTCAAGCAATTCTCCTGCCTCAGTCTTCCAAACTGCTGAGGATTATAGGCATGAGCCACCATGCCCAGCCTAAGACCTACATCTTAATGAACGCAGAGTCAGTAGATACATTATTTCCCTCTGTTAAATCCTAGGTAAAGATTCATGTGCCCATCTGATGTCCCAATTATTTTGGCCAGTAATTAGAATATATTAATTAATCAAGCAAGAAATTTATTCTGGCAAGATCACCAAGAGTGATTTTTCTAAAGCCAGATGTTCTAGTGGGAGTCCCATGATAACACATCTGTTTGGAATATATTAACCACAAAGAAATCATCTTTAATTATTCATATAGTAGAGATATCCTAGACATATTTCTGAGAAAAACTCTGGCTGTGTCTGAAGATTGGCCCACCTCAGTATAGGCATTGTCCAGGAGAGAAAAAGGGTCAGGCTTCTCCATTTCTATTGAGTAAATACCCCCTCATCCCCAACTTATTCATTTTCTATGTTTAGTTCTAAAATATTTGGCTTTATCACAGACATCACATTACCCAACTTCAAACTATACTACAAGGCTACAGTACCCAAAACAGCATGGTACTGGTACAATGAGACACATTAGACCAATGGAACAGAATAGAGAACCCAGAAATAAAGCTGCAACCATTGGATCTTTGACAAAGGCTACAATAATAAGAAATGGAGAAAGAAGTCCCTATTCAAAAAATGGTGCTGGGAGAGCTGGCTAACCATATGCAGAAGATTGAAACTGGACCCCTAACTTTCACTGTATACAAAAGTTAACTCAAGATGAATTAAAGACTTAAGTGTAAGACCTAAAACTGTAAAAATCTTAGAAGAAAAGCTAGAAAATACCATTCTGGACATTGGCCTTGGCAAATAATTTATGACTAAGTCCCCAAAAGCAGTTATGACAAAAACAAAAACTGACAAATGGGACCTAATTAAACTAAAGAACTTCTGCACAGCAAAAGAAACTATCAACAGAACAAACAGACAACCAGTAGAATGGGAGAAAATATCCATAAACTATGCATCCAACAAGGGTCTAATATCTAGAATCTATAAGGAACTTGGGCAGTTTGACAAGCAAAGACCAAATAACCCCACTAAAAAGTGGGCAAAGGACACGAACAGACATTTCTCAAAAGAAGACATACTAGTGGCCAGCAAACACGAAAAAACGCTCAACATCAGTATCATTGGAAAAATGCAAATCAAAACCACAGTGAGATAGCATCTCACGCCAGCAAGAATAACTACTATTAAAAAGTCAAAAAATAACAGATGTTGGCAAGGCTACAGAGAAAAGGGAACGTTTATACACTGTTGGTCGAAATGTAAATTAAAATGTAAATGTAAAATGTAAAATTCAGCCACTGTGGAAAGCAGTTTGGAGATTTTTCAAGGAACTCAAAAGAGAACAACCATTTGACTCCACAATCATATTACTGGGTATATACCCAAAAGAAAATAAGCAGTTCTACCAAAAAGTTACGTGCACTCATATGTTCATTGCAGCACTGTTCACAACAGCAAAGACATAGAATCAACCTAGGTGCCCATCAACAGTGGACTGGATGAAGAAAATGTGGTACATATACACCATGAAACACTACACAGCCATGAGACAGAACAAAATCTTGTCCTTTGCAGGAAAATTGATGAAGCTAGAGGTCATTATCCTATGCAAATTAACACCGGAACAGAAAATCAGATACCACATGTTTTCCCTTACAAGTGAAAGCTTAACACTGGGTACATATGGACAGGAAAAAATAGAAACTAGGGACCACTAGATGGGGGAGAGAGGGAGAGGAGCAAGGGTTGAAGAACTAACTATTGTTACTAAGCTCACTACCTGGGTAATGGGATCATTTGTACCCCAAACCTCAGCATCATTCAATATACTCATTTAACAAACCTGTACATCTACTCCCTGAATCTAAAATAAAAGTTGAGGTTGGGCGCAGTGGCTCATGCCTGTAATCCCAGCACTTTGAGAGGCTGAGGTAGGCAGATCACCTGAGGTCAGGCATTCGAGACCAGCCTGGTCAACATGGTGAAACCCCGCTTCTACTAAAAATACAAAAATTAGCCAAGCATGGTGGCAGAGACCTGTAATCCTAATTACTTGGGAGGCTGAGACAGGAGAATTGCTTAAACCTGGGAGGCGGAGGTTGCGGTGAGCTGAGATCACACCATTGCACTCCAGCCTGGTGACAGAGCAAGATTCTGCCAAAAAAAAAACTGGCCTTACCCTTTATAAGCAATATAGTAAACATGCAGCCCAGGACCTTACCAGATACCCCTTGACCTGTATATTTTCCAACCTATACTATGGTTTAGTTAAAAAGAATGATTCTTATGAAGGATTGGTTGAAAGGAAATGTAGTCTATTTCTTCTTAAGGATAGTTTAGGCCTTCCTTGATGTAATAAAAAAAGTTATGGTATCAACCATGGGCACTAGAATTCCTCATAGGAAAAGAAATGTCTTGTTTGAACAAATAACTTGATAGGTTCTTCAAAACTGGAAAATTGTTGGCCATATCTCATCAATTTTTTTTTTCTGTTTTCCCTTGTATTCTCCTTCAGGGAATCTAATTACACATATATTAGGTGGTTTGAAGTTGTCCCAAACCTCACTGATACCCCTTCCTTCCTTCCTTCCTTCCTTCCTTCCTTCCTTC
>NW_012120709.1:24474478-24484765 GCF_000951035.1 Colobus angolensis palliatus | reverse complement strand
TACCCTGTGAATTCGGAAACTAAAAAGGCACTGCCAAATACCTCAGGGGTTAAAGAGGATATCCCAGTGGAAATTACAAAACATTTAGATCAGACAAAGGTAAAAATATTACATATCAAGTCTTATAAAGTGAGCTAAAGCAATGTTTAGGAGTAAATTTAGAGCATCAAATACATATATCAAAGTACATTATACTGGAAGTTCTAACCAATACAATTAGACAAGAAAAATAAATAGAGACACATAAGAACAGAAAGTAAGAAACCAAATGGCCTTTATTTGTGGACAATATAATAGTCTACATATCCAAGGGAGACCAGAAGAAAATGATTAGAATGAGAGAATTCAGCAACACTATTACGTGGAAGACCAATGTACACAAAACAAGCTCCCATTCACACTTACAACATTATAAAGTACTGAGGAATAAATCTAGCAAGAAGAGTACCAAGCGTTTAAGGGACAAATTATAAAACATGATAGTCTATAAAAGATGACCCAAAATAAATGAAAACATTTGCCATACTTGTAAGTTTGAGGACTCAGTATCTCAAATATATAAGTTTTATGCAAATAAACCTATACATTTACTGCTACCTCAATCAAATTCTAATAGAGATTTTCACTGACCTTGAAAAACAAATTCCCAAATTCACAAGAAAGAGCAAAGTACTCAGAATAACTAACATGCTTATGAGGGAGGATAGAGTGGAGCATTTATTTTACCAGTTATCAAGATTTATTTATTTATTTATTTATTTATTTATGATGGAGTCTCATTTTCTTGCCCAGGCTGGAGTGCATTGCTGCTATCTCGGCTCACTGCAACCTCTGCCACCCAGGTTCAAGTGATTCTCCTGCCTCAGCCTCCTGAGTAGCTGGGATTACAGGTGCTTGCCACCACACCTGGCTGATTTTTGTATTTTTAGTAGAGACAGGGTTTCACCATGTTGACCAGGTTGGTCGCCTTGAACTCCTGACCTCAGTTGATCCCACCATCTCGGCCTCCCAAAGTGTGGGGATTACAGGCGTAAGTCACCATGCCCAGCCAAGATTTATTATGAGGCCATAGTAATTAAGATAATGTAGCAGTGTTTGTCATTACATGTCTAGTGTCCAGTGACAGACATGTAGACAAATAGAAGACAGCTGAAAGTCCAGAAAAAGAAGCAGGCACATCTGTATAACTTGATATATGAAAGCAGCAGCAATGAAGGGGAAAAGGATAGAAAATTAATTTCCATATAAAAATTATGGAGAAAATGTAAACAAAATGAATTCCAGGTTGATTCAAGTCCTAAACTGTAAAAAACAAAATGTTAAAACTTTTAGAAAAAAATTAAGAAGTATGTCTTGGAGTAGAGATGGATGTCTTAAATAAGATTTTTAAAAAGCACACATATGGATAAATTTGATTAAAATATTAGTTAAAATTCTGCTCAAGAAAGACACTATAAGCAAACTTAAAAGGCAAGCCACAGCCAAAGACTTTGGGGGACCCCTTTGTAGATCTCTGGGGGTCCTTGTCTCTATCCAGCTCCCTTCTTTCTGGTGTTTTGTCCTATAAATCCTTGCTTCCTGGGCTTCCCTGAACTCTAAATTGACTCCTTCATTTGACTGCTGGGCTCTTTCTGGGTTTTCTCTCCTGTGCTGGAACTTAGGGAACTCACCCAGGCAATAAGCTAGGCAATCCTAGAGAGCTCTTCATTTTATTTCCTTCCTTCAGAGATCACTATTCTGTACTACCTTTGCCTATTGTTTTAGATGGTTTGTTGGTTTTCTAGTTATTAAAGTAGGAGAGTAAACCTGGTCCCTATTATTCCACCATGGCCGGAAGTGGAAGTGGTCCTAATATGTTTTTCATGAAGTTTGAAAACATGTAAAACAATGCTATATATCTCTATATCTACATAGATATATAGAATTTATTAAAAATATGAAGTAATTGTATAAAAAAGGTGTATAGGAGAGATAAACACCAAATTTGGAATGGTATTTACTTGGAGGGAGAGATAAGAGAGGACTACACTGAAATGGAGCTACTTTATAAGTAAGAATGGTAGCATTTTAGAATTCTTTGAAAAATTAGTAGTAGGCACATGGCTGGCTATTCTTCATGCTATTTTATGTACTTCTTGTATGCATGAAATATTTTATAATAAAAATGTAAAAGTATTAAAAAGACAACTAAAGAATATTAGGTAAAGGAGCATCCCAGAAAGATCAAAAGGTAAAATAGAGTAATTGTTTCTGCAAGCTGCCTAAGTCAGAAGGCACTGTGTAGAGGGGACAAAAAAGTAACAACGGAGACATAGCATCTCCTTCCCTCACCTTGGGGTCTCTGGAAGGCCTGTGATTTCCCTGCTGGTGCTTTCCTACTGGTATTTCCTACTTTTGGACAGACTTTTCTTTGATGAAACCCTTCAAACCCCAACTTCCACAAACACCACCAGTATCACTATGACGCTGTGTTGTCATCTGTTTGTCCACCTGTGAGTCACTAACCCTTAGTTCTTGAAGATTTGAGCCCTTGGCTCACTGTTCCTCTCTCTGTCATCCACAGAGATGATCTTCTTTGACCTTGGCTTCTTAGTTCCTTGCACTGCTTTCCTCCAATTACCGTCTCTTGCTTGGATATTGCAGTAGCCTCCTGACTGGTCCCCTTTCCCCAGCATCATTCCCTACCTCTTTAATTCTTAACACAGTAGCCAGTCAGAGACATCTTTTTAAGGCATTGGGTCATGTCTTTCTCTGCTCCAAGTCCTCAAGTGACTCCCCATCTCACTCAGAGGAAAAGCCAAGCTCCCCTCATTGTCTTCAGAACACTACATTATTTGACTCCTGGACCTCCTCTCCTGCTGCCTTCCTGCTCATCACCCTGGGCTCCTGGATGCTTCTGGAACTTGCTAGGCATGCTCCTGCCTCATTTGTACCCACTGCTCCCTCTGCTTAGACATTTTCACTCTAGATACCTCTAAGGCTTGTTTCTTCTCTCACCTCCTGATATGGTTTGGCTGTGTCCTCACCCAAATCTCATCTTGAATTGTAGTTCCCATAATCCCCATGTGTTGTGAGAGGGACCAGGTGGGAGGTAACTTAATCATGAAGGTTGTTACCCTCAGGCTATTCTTCTGATAGTGAGTGAGTTCTCGTGAGATTTGATGGTTTTATAAGGGACTTTCCCTGCTTTTGCTTGGCACTCTTCTCCTTCCTGTCATCATGTGAAGAAGGATGTGTTTGCTTCCCCTTCCACCCTGATTGTAAGTTTCCTGAGGCCTCCCCAGCCATGCTGAACTGTGAGTCAATTAAACTTCTTTCCTTTATAAATTACCCAGTCTCAGGTATGTTTTTATTAGTAGTGTGAGAATAAACTAATACACCTCCTTTAGGTCTTTGCTCTTCAATTGTTACATTTGTCATAAGACCTTCCTTGACCACTTTATTTAAAACTGCTCTCTCCCTGTACAATGCTTTCTTTCTGCTTATTTTTTTCTCTAGCATTTACCACCCTCTAATATGCTATATAATCAATTTCTTTATTTTGTTTATTGCCTGTCTCCCTTCACTGGAATGTAATCTCCATGAGGACAGGGGATTTCATATGTTTTATTGCTTCAAGTGCCTGGAACAGTGCCTCGCACAGAGAAGATGCAGTTAAATACTTGTAGAAAGACTGGAAGCTACTTGGGCTTGCAAGAGGCTATTCCATTGTTCCCCTTCCCTTTCCAACCATCTGTAGCTGCCTCCCTTGAAGCACCTTCCAGTTCCCATGGCCACTGCCCACACACGCTTCTCTGCCAGTATTTAAGCTGTTCTTGTGTTCTGGGGTCCTGGGACAATAGCTCACTTCCATGCTGGACTCCAGGATTGGAGTCAACAATAAGCCTTTCTTTCCATAGCACAGGAGTGTGTCATCTCCTCCTTCTTCCCTTTACCTGGCTGTCTAGCTGAAAATGATTCCATAGAGTCAAATAAGATTAGTAATTACATTGGTCAAGCAGGCTAAACTGCTGTAACAAGCAGATCCAAACTAATTATGGCTGAAACACAACAGAAGCTTACTTAGACCTCTAGTCTAAGTAGGTGTTCATGTCTGTAATGGCTCTCCTCCACATGGTGACTCAGAGATTCAATCTGATAGCAGCTTTGGCATCTTCAGCATGTGACTTCCACATTTGTCCAGGCTATTATCATTCCAGTTGGCACATAACTGCAAAGAAGCCTGAGGAGAGTGGATTTTGGTGGACAAGTAGTTGCCTCCACACAGTAATAATATTTGTCATCTTCATCATCGTGGTCTTAGTAGGAGGCATACATTTCAGTGGATAAACTCATGTATGCAAGAAATGTAACTTTGTTTTTTCTAAAATCTAACTTCTATTTTCAGTCTCAGCCTGTTAAGATAGCATAATTTTAATTTTAGTCACTGGGAGATCCCTGTTCCCCTCTTTTCTTGGGGAGGGGTTTGAAGGGTGGGGGTAGGGAGAAGTGCATAGTTCCTGATGTCATCTGCTCACACCAGTACCCATAGGGATGGCCATCATCTGGAATAGGCTTTGAGCGTCAGTCCTGAAGGATGCTGCAGAAGTGTCCCTAGATCCCAACTCTATGGCTCCTCCAGGTCTGGAGGGGCGCTCTATGACTTCCCTGCCTCTCTTGTGGATACAGGAATCATTTGGTTACTCTCATATCATGACAACAACTCTTCAAGGCTGTGTGAGGCTCCATTTGGCAAGGCACCCCATGCAACTATTCTTATCTGGGCTCTTGCTGTCTTGGAGCTCAGCCCAGCTGTTGGATCCCCCACAACTCCATCTGGGAATTCTATTGCCTTCCCGGGGCTTGACTTTGGAGCAGGGAACAAGGTTGCTCTCTCTGGGACCCATCGGCATCTTTGTAACCTGGTCTTTTCTTTATCTCTTTCATCTCTCTGGGCTGGGTATTTTTTCCTAGTATGATGAGGAGGGTAATTCTTGTTCTGGCTCACTTCTTGTCTATGCTGTGAATTCTTCCCCTCTCTCTAAGGGCATGAGTTTTTGGAACTTAAAACCGAAAGGAGAGACCGCTTCCCTCTGCATTTGGCTGTCACATTCTCTTCACTGAGTAGAGAATAACCTGGTTGCTAGTGAGAGGAAGGACCAAGGGGCATAGCATGGGCATACCATTTTTAATGGGAGAATTGTGAAATACTTAAAAAATACAATTGCACCATTTGATAATACTAATGACAACAACAATAATGATGTAATTTACATCTACTGAGCATTTACTGTATGCCAGATCCTCTCCTAAGTGTTCTCTACATATGGTATGTCTTTTAATTGTCACAACAAATCTATGTGTATTTAATAATAGTCTTATTTTCCATCAAAGCAGTTGAAGTTCAGAAAGGTAAAGGGACTTTCATGTGTCAGGGTCTCACAGTTTGCAAATAAGGCAGTGGATCTAGGCTTCAGATGCTAGCCTTCACCTAAAGTCTGAGCTCAACCACTGCAACTCCTGGCCTCTTGGCAATATCCCTGGAACCTCAGGACACTAAATGGGGAATCATTTCATTCTTCCACACTCATGGCATCAGTCAGGAGTGGGGCTGGCCTTCCTGATTCCCTGCCCCAGCAGAGGTGGGTTGTCCCTAGGGTGCCCCCACTGTCAGCCTCTTCCTCAGAACCAGTTGCCCTTTCTGCTTCGACCATGGCCTGTCTCATCTCCCTGCAGGTTTCCAACCTCTCTCTCTCTCTCTTTCTTGGTTTGGCTTTCAAATAAAATATAAATTTAGCTAAGAGCTCATACCACAAAAAGGGAAGAAGTGGTAAGTACAGGCAGCAAGCAGAGCTCAAGGGTTAACACCCTGCTGCCACTGGGTGCATGGGCTTTGCAAAGGGGAGTGGGGACTGAGGCTTCTAGGTCGGTGTTCTTGGACCCTCCAGGTAGCCCCTCTGATCACCTGGCTCATGCTGAGGCTGGACCTCCCAGGCTCTCCCCTAGACAGGCAGAGCCTTTTCTAGGTAGAATGCCTGTGGCTTCAAAAAGACCTCAAACAATCTCTACTATCAGATGACTATTCCTTTGGATTAACAAGCTCCAAATACTGGATAGGCTCACTCTAAAAATTCAGGTGTCAGACATTTTCATCTTAGTATAGCTGGGCTGAATCCTTGGGCTCAGAGCAAGGCTCCCAGGGGAGTTATGTTGGTGGGCAGTGGGAAGGGAGGAGAGGAGCTTTGGAACGTGGTGCAGGTGGGTCAGTGCAGGGGGCTGTGGGAGGGTGCACAACTGTGTGTCTCTGCAGGTGAGGACTCCATCAGCACCTTGGGCCTGATCCTTGGCGTGGGGCTGTTGCTGCTGCTCGTGTCCATCCTCGGCTACAGCCTGGCCAAGTGGTACCAGCGCGGGTACTGCTGGGAGGGTGAGTGTGCACTGGGCCCTGTCGCCCCAGTTCTGCCCAGCTCCTCCTCTCCCATAGCAATGCCTGGCAGGGCAGCAAACTCTTCAGCATGGTGGGATGCAAAAATATTTCCTGTGGTGGTTGCAGTGGTTGAAGACTTGAGAGGGTGGCTGAGCAGTTGAGGTGGTGAGGTGGGGCAATGGCGCCTTTATCAAGGGAATGGGGGCTCCTCCCACCCCGGCAAGCAGCCAGCTTCCTCCTACCTCAGCGTCCATGCCAGGGGTCTGTGTGGGCCCCCAAGGCCAAGAGCAACAGGCTAGACAGGCCAAGCTCCGGGTGGTCTAACTCTGGCTCCTTTTGTGTCTCTGCCCCTGCCTATGGGTCTTGGGGCCCTCTCCTAAGCCTGTGGAGGTATCAGCTTCTCTGGGAGTCTCCTGGAAATTGCTGTGGTGTTCCCAACTCTAGACATAGCTGCACTTTTCACTGGATTCTGGGAAAGCTGGAAGGGTGTGCTGGAATGCCAAGAGGTAGAGACTATTTCCTAGATCTGCAGTTAACTTTAACAGAGTCCATGGATATTTGTCAGGCACCTACTATGTGCCAATGCACTTTCGTCTAATATGATTTTCTTTAAAATTCCACATGAGAAAGACATTATTATAGGCTTCATTTTTATAGATGGGGACATGAGGCTAAGGTCATGGAGTTAGAATGAGGTGGAGTCTGAATTCAAGCCCAGGTCTGGTTCTTTTGGGGTCCAGGCTAGGACTGCCTTCATCCCAGGATAATCAGGACCCTTAATGGGGGGCCCTGAAGGAGGCTGGGATGCTCCCACCCCATCCTGAGGTCCAGTCCAGCCACCTTCCTCCTCCAGACAAGGGGGAGGAGAACCAGACGTTCTTAGAAGGGTGATGGACTGCTTCCCCTGGAGGTGCTAACCCTCTCTTTTTGGATTGTCCTCCTAGGGCCTAATTTTGTCTTCAACTTATACCAAATCCGGTGAGTAAATTCAGGGAAATCTGGGTGATGTGGGGGTTGGGGGTAGATATAATGGAAAAAGAATCAAAGATAGAGTAAGAACTGACTGGTTCCCTTTCCTGTCTTCTGTTCATGCCCCTAAGAAAACAAAAGAAGGGCACGGGAATCCATTTAGAAAAGTCCCATGAATTAAAACTTGAACACAGACAGGACTATGTGAAACCCTGATGACAATGATCTCCTTAACACTCACCCTTAGGCAGGGAATATCCATCCATCCATCCTTCCATCCATCCATCCATCCATCCATCCATCCATCCATCCATCCATCCATCTCTCCCCCAAGCAGGCAGAGCCTTCCTTCCTTCCTTTTCATTTATTCAGAAAGATTCTATCATAACCACCACTACTGCGGTATTAGTTTCAAGGAGTACAAAGATGACTGGGCATAGTCTCTGTCTTCAGGCATTTCATGTCTCTGCTGGAGACAGGTCTGATTACAGATAATGTAATCTCAGGCACAAGATGGTATCAAAAAGAGGAGCATATGAGAAAATCAGGGATTCAGGGAGTGCAAGCCAGAAGTCCTCTTGGCATTGATCATCTCATCTATTTGCCACAGACAGGGCTGTACCTCCTTTGGCCCTGAGAGATGATTACGGTAATTGGCCCACTTGCTTTTCTGGAAGACGAGTCAGTGAGTTGGTGCCCTGGAGTCAAGGGAGATGGGGTCCCAGGGAGAGGCTAGGTTATCAGCTCCAGTAGCCTGATTGGATCATCTTTTTCAGGAACCTGAAGGATCTAGAGATGGGTCCGCCCTTCACCATCAGTGGTCACATCAGCAGCTCAGATGGTGGCTACATGAAGTTCTCCAACAGGCTAGTCTGATGCAGAGGCAGCAGCCTGTGGAGCCCTGGGGAGAGGATTTGGAGTTGGGAGAGCTGCCGAGTGAGCCTGATGTCCAAGTAAGGTCTTAAGACCGTCCAGGCACCCAAGCCTCGCACCAAGGACCATTTGGAACCCAAAGAGATTATCTGGTTCATCCCCTGTCTTCTGGTGCTGATCTCAGGCTTGGGGGCATGTTTCCCCCCCGCTTCTGGCACTAGGCCTGCCCTGTTTCCTCCTGTCCACCCAATCCATGCCCAGCCTTTCCTTCCTGGGATGGTTCTGTTTGTATTCAAGGTGGAAGCTTCTAGAGCAGAGCTTTTTATCTCAGCTCTTGCTCTGAGATGAAATTTCCAGATGGCCAATATCTCTAAGAAGCATCACTTCGGTTCTGAGCTTTCCACGCCCAGGAGCCTCCCCTGCTTCATGGCCCACCAACCCTTTGGCCACACCTTCCCTCGACTGCCTTCAAGTCAATCCCTTCCCTGCATCTCAGTTACTTTGTCCCATCCAAACCATTTCTCCCTCCGGCAGTTCTTGCCCCTCCCAGGCTCCCCTGGACTGCCCTCATCCCCTTGGATCTTCAAGGCCTGGCCTAGCCCCTCATTGTGGAGAATGAGGGGGTCTCCTCTGGATATGCCATCAGCCTATGGCATGGGAGTCCTGGGGAGTCAGGCCTCCGGGGATGGAGTCTGGCTGGGCAGCAGCAGCTTTCTCACAGAACTAAAAGAGGCCTCCATTCTTCAGGAGGGAGCTGGAATCCGGGAAGCCCCTGAGCCTGTAGGAGGGGTCAGAGATGTCCTGGAGAATGAGTCCTGCCCAGTGCAGTCCAGTGTGGGCGAGGCCTTCAGACAGCAGTGGGGAACTTCTTTATGGGGTATCTCCAGTCACCTCCCCTTGTACGGTTGACCAGGGGCTGGAAAGTCAGTCATAGCTTCAAATAGGCAAAGTTATACAGAGGTGATTCCAGACATGGCTTTAACATTCCCACCTGAGGCCAATTTCCCTGAAGCCTGAGCTGGGCCTCGACTCTGCCCTGTCCCACTCTGTACTTGGTTCCAGCACTTTCAACCCTCCCCTTGCCCCGTCCCCAATCTGGGCCTGTCCTCTTACTGCTGAAGGCCTTAGTGCGTCCTAAACATGGCCAGCTCCCAGTTTTGATGTGCAATGCTGAGCACAGTCTAGAAACATGTTCTTGTTGCCTAGGCTCCTGCGATGGGGTGGGTACGGGGGAGTGGGTGAGTGCCATCTTACAGTGTTCTGCATTTCTTGTGCAAAGCCTGCCCTGTGGCAAAAGGGGGCTGGAAATGGTGGGAGTGTGAAGAGGAACCCAGGCGAGGCTGAACAAACCAGATAATGCAGCAGGGAAACCAGGAATCCACTGTAGTTTGGTGGACAGTGGGGCAGTTCCCCTCGTGAGTCATCACTCCTTTTTCCGGTCTGTGCCCTGCTGGACTGGAGGCGGAGTGTGCACGGGACGTCAGCTCAGAAGGTGCTTAGTGGAGACTTGTTCAAACCAGAGAGGCAGTGTCCTCAGGGCTCCTGTGATTGGAGTAGGGCAAGAGAAGGGGGCCTGTCACTGCTGAAACCTGCAGTTAGAACAGCCATCCACCAGCCCCTCTGCTAGCAGCCCAGCAACAGATGCAGGAGCCCAGTACAGCAAGGGGGAGGAGGAGGGAAGCTGTGTGATTTCTCTTCCTATGCTCCCTTTCCTGAAGCCTCATTTCTCTTTTTGGGTTGTAGCAGATTGTAGAGGAAGGCAGGCGAGGAGCCTTACCAGCCCTTACCCCATTTTCTGCCAGGGTCTAGGGGCCATCCTCCCAGCACAGCCAGGCTTTGTCTTAACTACCAAGTCTCTGGATTTGGAGGTCTTCAACTGAGTCTTCTGCCCCTGAGTAAGTGGGAGTGAGGAAGACCCCTTAATGGTTCTGGGACCCCTCCCTTCCTTGAAGGCCTCTTGGAATAGCAGGGAGGGGATATGGGTTGTCTTCAGCTTCCTTCCTTGGATTTCACTTCTGAGGACTGGGGCCTGTTTCCTA
>NW_012120709.1:24470754-24474183 GCF_000951035.1 Colobus angolensis palliatus | reverse complement strand
AGGAATCCTCCTGCCTCAGCCTCCCAAGTAGCTGGGATTACAGGTGCATGGCATTATGCCCAACTAATTTTTATATTTTTAATAGAGATGGGGTTTCACCATGTGGCCAGGCTGGTCCCGAACTCCTAACCTCAGGTGATCCACCTGCCTCGGCCTCCCAAATTGCTGGGATTACAGGTGTGAGCTGCTGCACCTGGCCTGGCCCCAATAAAACTCTCTACCCGCACCTTGCCTAGCAGGGATCCTGGGTCTGCAGTCCATGTCTGGCCTACGCCCCTGGAAGTGCTCAGAACTCAGTAGCCTTGGGGAAACTTGAAAGGGAGGATGGGACCCAGGAGCCAGGTGGGCCTGGCCTCAGGTCTGTGGCTTCAGGTGAGGAGATGGGGACAGCTGCCTGGGGCTGGGAGCATGGAGGGTATTTCCCATCCTCGGGAGCAGAACTGATACTGGGCGACTTCCTCTTTTAGGGCCCTCTGACGCACCCTCTGTCCCCTCAGCCTCCCCCTCTTCCTTACTTCCGCAGGCCACTGGCGAACACAGCTTTCTTCACCCCTGGGGCCTGGGCCCCACCCCTGGACTCTGCGTGTTTCTGTTGAGAGCTCCAAAGGGCAGATTCCAGCTTGTTTAGAAACGATTCGGGAGCAGATGCCTGGAAACCCAGCCACAGGTTTGACTGAGCCAGGCACTGGTTGGGCACCCAGACCATGGCTGTGCCAGGGCCGCTCCCAGCACCTTCCTACTACCTTTTTACGGTTCTTCTTTCCACTGGCCCTAAGAGCCCAGAGGCAGTCACAGGGGCCAGGGGCCCAGGGGGTAGCTGCTCCCAGTTCCCCTGCCACCCTTTGGTGCCTTCTCTGGGGCTATTCTCCAGCCTGGGTGCCCTTTTGTCCCCACAGCCCCTCCCCTCCTAGCCATAGCTAGTCTCTGTGGGATGGCTCAAGTCCATCTTTGCTGTGACTTTGCTCAGGGTTCAAGACTTGATACCACCCATTTTGATCTGAATTGCAGGTGACCACATTTCCTCCATTTGTGCTGTTCCTCAACCAAGCTGAGCCCTCTGCAAGCAAGATTATGTTCTATAGGTCTTTAGTAGCTCCTAAAACTGGAGCGTGCCGGAGGAGGCCAGTAACTACTTGCCGAGTACAGACGAGACACCCAGTGTAGTCACAGAAGGCTTCTTTGTCCTAGAAAATAATTTAAAATCATGATGAGGCTGGGAGATGAAGAGGGAGTTTTTCTCTCCTCTATGTTCTCCTTGAAGTCTTAATGATCTTCTCCCATGCCAGTGGCATTGGAGGGGGCCAGGTGACAGGAGCCAGGAGGCCAGAGTCTATGGTGCCCCTCTCTCTGCTTCAGGAGTCTGAGAAACTGAAAGTAGGATCAGATGGGAGGATCATTATTATATTTTTAAAAACTGCTTAGTGATTAAAAGGAGGAGCAGAGACCATTTGCACAGTCCACAGTTCACAGAGCACAAAGCCTTTTCTCGCATGGTACTGCGTTTTGAGCCTTATGTCAAGCTTGAGACACAGGGATTATTCTTGATCGTGTTTTACATATAGGGACACTTGGGTCAGAAAAGCAGTATGCTCTACCCAAGTTCCACAGCTGGCTACTGGCTGCACCAGAGCTGAGCAGAGTCTGCGCCCTCACGGATGCAGCTGACATCAGGGCGTAAAGATGAGGACTGAATATAATATAAGGTCTGGTTCTGACCCTGCCCTGACGTGCTGTGTGGTCATGGGCTACTCAGTCCACCTCTCTGGACATCTATTTCAGCATCTGGAAATCAAAAGATTGGACTAGTTTTCCAAGGTTTCTCCTGGTTCTTACTTGTAGAAGAGCAAAGACCGTATCTATTTTTTTTTTAAAGCCTCTGCATTCTCAGTTCTTAGCATATAACCTGGTCCGTAGTAGCTGCTCAGTAAACAATTAAAAGATGCAAGTACAAAGTGTCAATATATCTTTCTAATCTAGGAGATGGTAGTTGAAAGGTGACGGCTGCAGTTCCCTAATAGTCTAGGATTCTAAGCATTACTTAGCCTTTCCTTGACTCTGAATATGTCTGACCAGGTTCCAAGTCTGGCCCATTCCCAGCCAAATTGTTCTTTACCTGTAGGGTGAAACGCTAATGTTTGCTGAGCACGTATCAGTGCAGGGCAGAGGCTTATGATGCACAGCCTGTCTTCATCCTCACAGCCTCACAGGTGAGGGAACAGAGGCTCAGAGCGCTGTGAAGTGATTTGTTCAAGGCCAGGGAAATTCTTTATAATCCTTTGTCACCCACTTCTAGCCTCAGTCCAAACTGGCAGCTATCCTGACATCCTTGGCCCCCAAGAACATACTCCTCCCTCTAGATGGTCTCTAATCTCTTTCTGGGGTCTCCTTGTGTGGTGAGAAGGGAGCTCAGGAGCCCAGTCCTCCCTAGGCCCCATCCTCAGCTCTGAGCTTCCCACTGACCTACTCCTCTTTCTTCCTTTTGTATTTTTAGACCTTCCTTGACCTCCAAATCACCAAATTCTGCCCATTCTTCATACCAGCTCAAATTTCCCTTCTCCAGGGAGCCTTCTGTAAGACCCATGGATCTTGTGCTCTGCTGATGTTAAATACAGATAGTCTCAGGCTCCCATAACTTTATTATTGATTATTTCTTTGCATTCATTTATTCACGCTGCTTCCCTAACATGCCAGGAACTATGCTAGGCACCATGGGGGCATCCAGTCTCCCTGAAATTAACCTTGTTTTCTCCTATTTGACGGGCATTTCTTGCAGGCAGAATCAGGTTTTAAACCTCTTCTGAGTTCTCCATGGTACTTTGCATGGCTCTGGCCATAGCCAGGAACTTCTCAGGAAATTGTGTTGAAATCTCTCTTCAGAACATCTTGAGCATTGCTTCATCCCTGGTGCAATCCCAGGTGCTCTGAAAACCAAAACTTTCTCTCTCTCCCCATCCTTGACTACATTCAACCTTGTGTTCATGATCAGTTACATTTCTGAGAGAGAGCACATAGATGACGATTTTTCTATCTTGAAGTATAACCTAAGGAATGATCAAAACCATGACGATGCTGGCAGGTGAAGAGGGAGCTTTTCTCTCCTCTAGGTTCTTCTTTAAGTTTTAATGGTCTTGTCCCATGCCAGTGGCATTGGAGGGTGCCTATTGCCAGGGACCAGGAGCTCAGAGTCTATAGTGCCCCACTCTCTGCTCCAGGAGTCTGACAAACTCAAAGTGGGAGCAGATGGGAGGATCATTATTATATTTCTAAAAACTGCTTATTGATCTAAAACCATCTAGAAGCTGTGATATTTAAACAGATCTGATACAAAACAGGAAGCTGGTGGCCTGGTGAATTCTCACACTTGGAGACCAGAAGTGAAAATGTTCTGCCTGCCCGGAGCAGCAGCAGGCCAGCAAAACAACAGGTGGG
>NW_012120709.1:24448511-24470054 GCF_000951035.1 Colobus angolensis palliatus | reverse complement strand
AAAAAAAAAAGAAGTCACATCTATTCTAGTCCCATTTCCTCCCCTTGTAGCTGGTGAGCGCAAGCTTTGAGCCCCTGGTGCTGTGTTTGTATAAGGCTGCCACTGAACCTGAAGACTCTGAGGTCCCTTCCAGCTGGGAGGCTATTTCAGAGCTCAGGTAACTCTGAATAATCCTTTTTCACCCACTTCTACCCTCAGTCCAAACTGGCATCTACCCTGACATCTTTGGCCCCCAAGAACCTACTTCTCCCTCCAGATGGTCTCTAATCAGTTCCACAGTGCTGGGTGGGGGTGGGGAGTGGAGAAGGAGGTGGGTGGAGACACCCCTGTGTATGCCTGTGTGTGTGTACTACACAACTGAGCCGAGAAGGAGAAGGATCATGTCAGATTGCCTTTTGCGTTTCCAGAGAGCCCGCCCATGACAGAGGCTCAATGTTTGCCCAAAGAGTGAATGCATGTTGAATGTTTTCATGGTCCTTTGCCTTGCCTCTTGACCACGTCCCCTTGCCTTAGTCTTCCTGTTTGGTCTGTAGCCCTGAGTTCCTACAACACCCAAGAGTTGTAGGGTGAAAATAGCAAGGAAGGGAATCAGCATGGTATAATATGCCTTGGCTAAGAAGATGGCAAGCCTGAAGATAAAATCTAAAATCACAGTTAGGTATAGCCTGCTTTTCTTTAGGCTCAGTCTAAATGCCTCCCAAGTGTCTGTTCAGCCACAAGCTACCATCACCACTGTTACCTTCTTATGTTTGGATATTATGCTTCTTCAGGTTCCTTCCCACGAATGGAAGAAATTCATTCATTCATGCATTCATTTATTCATCAAAATTTATTGAGCACCCATTGCAATGTGTTAGGCATTGATTGGGTGCAAAGGACACAGAGAGAAATCAGAGGGGTTTCTGCTGTCCGGGAGCCCACAGTCAGTACTGCATGTAGCACACTCCGGGATAGCAATGTGCCCAGGGCACTAATTAAAGAAGTCAGCTTGAAGACTACTCTGTCCACTTCACAGATGAGAAGACTGAGGTCCAGAACTGACATGATGGTTTCATGTGGAGAGAACAGATAGTGGCTGAGCATTCTTTCTACTCCCTGGGGCTGTTGCCTCTTCCTGTTTGCCCTTGGAGCATTTTCAGACCAACAAGCTTGTTGTGGCAGTCCATCCGGCCATTCGCATATTATAGCACACCATGTGCGGGGTGTCCCTGGAGCTGTCAGTGCTGCAGAAGCAGTTGGAAGTGGAGTCAGTGATCTTTCAATTATTTCAAAAAGTTGATTGTGAAGGATGGGAGAGAAGGTGGTGCTGGCCAGGAAGTTTTCAGAACCCTTGGCTTGTCTTCCCCAAGGAGGCCTCCCAGAAAGCACCAGCTGGGCCAAACGCCTGCTGTCCACATGCCGTTGATCCCTGTACACATCCCCATGACAGCCCGTACAGTCGGTGCCTCCTGTCCTCCTGGCCTGACAAAGTCTTGTCTCCAGTGCCCATGGCCTGCCATCTGCTTACTGACTGGCTCCTCCAGTTCTGGGGGAGCCCATGCAGCCTGTGCACTGCACTGGGAGGACTGAGGGATGGAGATTAGACTGAGGGAGCAGGAGTGGATGCAGAGAAGCAGGACAGTTCCTCATGGTGGTCCAGGGGAGAGGTGACAATGAATTTGACCAGATGACAGTGGGAGGTGGCAACAAGTGATCGGATCCACCATCTATCTGGAAAGTAGAGTGGATAGGACCTATTGAGGAGTTTGATGGAGCAGAAAGGGCTGACTCCTGGATTTTTGGCCTGAGCTAGGGGAAGGGTGGTGCTATTTATCAGGTGGGGAAGACTAGGGGAGGAAGGAGTGTCAGGGAAATCATGAGCTCTGTTGTAGACACTATAATTTTGAGATGCATGCTAGACATCCACATGGAGCTGCTGCTGAGGCAGCTGGATAGAGTTCTGGAGAGAAGCCCTGTTTGGGCATTTGGAAGCCACCAGCATCCAGATGACACTTAAAGTTGTGGACTGAGTGATACCAAGTAGAGGGCAGTGGGGAGAAAAAGGACTGATTTTAACAGAACAAGTGGCAAATCACCAGGTTGTTCCTTAAAGGGGTGACTCAATGTGTGCTGGAATTACCTGCAAGGTGGTTGCTGTAAGTTGTTTCCCTAGCAGGTCCTTGGGAACTGGCATTCAGAAATTCTGGGCCTTGGGGAGCAGCTTAGGGAGACAAATACTCCCAAGTAATTCTGACAGAGGCAATCGTCTGAGAAACTCTGCCTTAGGGGACAGGTAGAGGGGGTGTGGGGAGGTGGAGGGCAAGGGACACTTCCAGGGCTGGGGTGACCAGATAGTAGGATCCTGAGGAATGTTCCTGTTCTCTCCAGGGTCATGCGAGGTCTTAATCTCCACCATGCCCTTCTGCCCCGTGTGGGTAGAGGTAGACAGGTGTGGCACCCTACACCCAGGCCTTTGCTGATCATGTACTAGTCTGTACCCCTCCCTGAGTCTCTCAGCTCTACAGATTGGACAACTTACTAAAGGGAGCCCTCAGCTGCATCCTTGATGATGGGTTGTGATTGACCAAAGACCCCCAGTGAGGCTCCTGGCTGGGCTCTGCAAGACAGATGCCAAATACAGCCACGGCTCCTGTGACTCGGTGAGTCGAAGGGATGGCAGCCTGCTTTTCCTCAAGGAAGGAAGTCATCACATGAATATTCTAACTGCTTATTGGCTGCAGGGGTTTGGGGATCTTCTCCAAGCCGGTGTCCTTACCTTCACGCTAAGGGCTATGGGCTCATTCACTCTCACATGGGAATCCCCAGCCCTGAGCCTCACAGATCCAGGCCAGCCTTGCCAATTGCTGAAAGACCTTTTCTGGGATGACTTGTCATTATTAAGCCAGAACTCATCATCTCCCCTCTCCCTTCACACGTGTGTCTCCCTTCCATGTCCGTATTTTGTTTTTCTCATCATCGGGTTCAAGTGTGACCAGCACTTCTGAGACCTCCTTCTTTCACTCTGGCCTGTCGCTCCATCTTGATAACTCTTTCTTTGCAATGTCTTTGAGTCTGTCCCTTTCTCTCTGTTCCCACTGCCCCTGCGCAATACTCTCATTTGATTAGACTATTGTATAAGCCTCTCTTAAGAACCGAATATTTTTGTCTTCCCCAAATTCATGTTGAAGCTCTCACTCCCAGTGTGATGGTAGTTGGAGGTGGGGCCTCTGGGAGGTAATTGGTTGAGATGAGGTCATGAGGATGGGGCCTCCGTGATGGGATTAATGCCCTTGTAAGAAAGTGGAAGAGAGGCCAGAGCTCTTTATCTCCACCATGTAAGGCCACAGCAAGAAGGAGGCCGTCTCCAAGCCAGGAAGAGAGCCCTCCCAGGGAACTCACTCAGCTGGCACCTTGATCCTGCACTTCCCCACCTCCAGAACTGTGAGAGGTAAATGTCTGTTTTTTAAGCCACCCAGTCCATGGTGTTTTGTTGTCGTAGCCCAGTCTAAGACAGCCTCCTACCCTGTCTCTCTGCTTCCTGCCTCATCCTTCATGTGGAATATTAGTTTCTTTCACACCACTTATCACTGATTGTAGTAATACATTTGTTGTGTTTATTTGTTTGGTGTTTATCTTCATAACCAGATGACAGGCTCCGTGAAGTCATGCTTCTTTAGTTCACCACTCTGTACCCAGGGCTGAACACCATGTCCAACACATAATACGTGCTTCATAATGTTTCTTGACAAAATGAAATGCTGACTACAATAAAAGCCTCCAGCCAGGTCTCTCTGCCTCCTGCTCTATTCTTTCTGATTAGTGTCTGATGCTTTGGCCAGAGCCATGTTCTTAAAACACGGGTTTTATCCTACCCAACCCTTCCTTGGCAGAGTGTTTATTGGGTCCCACCACCCTTTTTGGAGGTTTATGGGAAATTAAGTGAAGTTAGGATCAAGATGATAGTGGGAACATGTGGTGTGGGTCATTAATAACAACGCATTTAATTGTAAATTGGGGTTTACTTCAAACCCAAAACTGTGGGTTTGCTTTTTTAACCCATGAGCACAACAGGAAATGAATGAGTCAAGCTTCCTAGTATCTAGGGTCCTCTAGGTTGAGGCTTGATCAAATCAGCCCTGACTGCCCGGACCTGCCACTTACGCAGCAGACTGCCAGTGGTCCCAGGTGGTCACAGCCTACAGCTTCCCTTGCTGTGCTGTTCACATGTGGGGCTCAGAGACATTCCACCCAGAGAGCAGTGTGGGCTCAGGGGATGGGGCCCAGCCTCCTAGGGACTGTGTGTCTTCTGTGAAAGTGTGGACACTGAGGTGGGGGGATGGATATATGTTGGGTAGACAAGGCACACCCTGACTATGGCTATTTACAAAGTTGGGAAAACACAGTTCGGTTGAATTTCCTCTTCAGTCAGTGGTGGCCCATTTACCCCCTCTCCTTACTAAGAGGAAGTTCCATTAGCTCACAGAAAGACAGCATCACGCATTCCTCAGCTTGGAAAAGCCCTTGAAGGAGATTGCTCAGTTGAAGAATAGCCGGGGCCTTCTGTTGGCGACTGTAATCCGAAGTCCCAGGAAACCTGCAAGTGTCTCATCAGCCCCAGCTGCTTGGAAGGACTCACTCAGTTTCTCCCAAGGGCCTAGTGTGAGTGGCTACAGAGCAGCCTCAAAGCAGAGGTGAACCACCGCAAACTCCTACTCATTCCACAGAAACGGAGCAGGCAGGGTCCACACCACGGGCTGCATCTTCTGACTTCCTTCTGTCCTGCAAGCTGCTCCTTGATCTGTCGTATCCAACCAAACTGGCCGCAGTTCCTTGAATGTAATTCCTTTTACTCTCTGAATCTTTATATTTACACCTCAGGGGCCTTTTCCATGGGGAAGAAGCCATCGCTAACACCTCATTTCCAGGAGAAAGTGACCAACACTACTTTCCTTTCCAGTCTTGACAAGGAGGGCTCTAGGGCAAAAGCCTGAGCAGGTCTGAAATCGTGTGGTATTAGTCAAGTTCTCTGAAGATGATAGGATCAGCACTTCCTCAGAACTAGTTACTTTCTCAGAATGAATGGGTTACGGCAAGATTGGAGATGACACAGGGCAAAAGAGGTGAGGTGTCCCCAGTTACCTTCTAGGGGATCCAGGCAGGACAAAGAGAAAAGCATACCCAGGGGCTGGGTGCGGTGGCTCATGTCTGTAATCCCAGCACTTTGGGAGGCTGAGGTGGGCGGATCAAGAGGTCAGGAGATTAAGACCATCTGGGCTAACATGGTGAAACCCCATCTCTACTAAAAATACAAAAAAAAATTAGCCAGGCATGGTGGCGGGCGCCTGTAGTCCCAGCTACTCGGGAGGCTGAGGCAGGAGAATGGGGTGAACCCGGGAGGCAGAGCTTGTAGTGAGCCGAGAGCCGCCACTGCACTCCAGCCTCGGCGACAGAGCGAGACTCCATTGAAAAGGAAAGAAAGAAGAAAAGAGAAGAGAAAAAAGAAAAGAAAAGAAAAGAAAAGGAGAAAAGAAAAGAGCACACCAGGAAGCTCAGGCCGCGGGCCTGGGTTTGTTCTACCCACTGGGCTGAGCATGGGGAGAATGCAAACCCACGTGGTTTTTCATGGACAGAGCTGGCTGCTTCTAGAATAGAGTGCAGATGACTTCCACACGTAGGAGAACCACCGCTGGGACACACCTCCTGGGTGATGGGAGCCAGGGACAGGGCTCCAGAGACAGAGCTCCGGGGAGGTCCGGTTTGCTGTCTTCCTGGAAAGGAGGGATTTCCAGGTTCTTCTCTCCACACTGTCAGAACTCACATCCAAAACGTTGCATTGTGCTTTCCACTGTTTCCTTTTCTGTCTTCTGAAAGAGCCCCGCTGCATACTCCTTATCGCTTTCATTTTCACCTGCTTCCAAGAAAAGCTGTCCATTTCTCTTTACAGCCTTAACAGCCAATGACAGCTATGTGCACATGGGGACCACCACATGCCTGGCACCATGTTAAGTTTATGTGCCATGTCATTTAAACCTCACAACATCCCCATGGGGAGTTGTCAACTCCACATGACGAGTGGGGAAATGAAAACCTGGAGAGGATAAGTAATGCGCCCAAGGTCACAATACAGGTAGCACGAGGACTCCCTGGGTCTGTCGGATTTGAGCCTGAGTCCTCAGCCCTGTTTCCTTAAAGTGACATCACACATCCCACCCATTATTACCCTCTTCATTATCAACAACCGAGTCCTCCATGAGCCACTGTGCCATCAACAATCTGACTGGTTTCACACAATTCCTGCGGTCTTGACAATTTATTGGAATAAAAACCATGTATCATTCATTGACAGTTTTGTGTTCAAGGCACATTCATACCCATTTCCTTAGCAGAACCTCACATCCCTATGGATTAGACAAGTCAGTCATTATTTTGCAGATGAGGAAACTGAGGCTGCAAGAGGATAAGTGACTTCCCCAAGGTCACACCCCTGGGAACAGCAGTCAGAGCTAGAACTTCAGGGCTCCTGAGATATCTAGAATTCTTTCACTGTGCAATGCTGCCTCTCCAATAAATAAAGGAACAAAATAAATAAATAAAGCTTTCAAGGGAACCCTGAGGAATCCTCCCTCAAGCCTGTCTCCAGAGGGAGTTCAGTTGCCAGACTGGTACCTAAGAGCACTCTGGCAGAGGGGTAGGGGTCATGGCTGGATTCCCTGGGCCAGAATGTGTTTTCAGAATGCTCCAGAGAAAGGCAGGGCTCAGAAATGACTCTGGATGGCACGCACAGGCCTGTCCCCTCACAGCTTCCATGACTGTGGACTGAACTGCCTTTGTTTGAAGACAGATTCCAAATGGCCTGTGGGGAGGCAGGGCCCATAATGCCCCCTTCTGGGGCCGTGTCTGATACTGTCTTGGCATGACACCATGGACTCCCACTGGATCTGTTAGCCCCTGACATGAGAAACAAGCCAGCTTGGTAGTCCATGGACAGTATCTACTTTCTCCCAGGGCCAGCTTGGCTAATACCCAGCAAACATGGAGGACCCCCTAAAGGTGGAGTCCTTATTTCACAGAAGGGGAAATTGAGGCCCTCTGACAAGTGGCTAGTCCAAAGTCACACAGCTGAACACCAAGAAGGCAGGGACCCCAGCCCAATGCCCAGCGGCTTATCCTCTGGGTCTGTAGCTGGACATTAGCAGCAAACACAAGCACAGGCCTCCAACCCTGACTCTCTGGGGCTGGCATGAGCTGGTGCCCAAGCCCAGAGGCTGCCCAAAGGGCTGAGTTATGACCAATACAAAAAACCATGGCTTCTCTGGAACTTGTCAGCAAGATGGTGGGGCAGCAGGGTGGGGATGTGAGTGGCTTGGCCACAGCCAGTGCCCCAGGGGGGTGCCACTCCATTTGCTGGAGAGAGGGAGATATTTGCAGATGGGCTCCACAGGTACCCACCAGAGGGATGGGCTCTGAGCTGGAAGCCCCATCCGGGGTCTCAGCTCCCTTTGTCTCTCCCCAGTGAATCATTATGATGCATTTGAGTGTCCAGAAAATATATACCTTAAGATCTTCCAGTGATAGGCTTCCTGCCTCAGAGGCCTGATGGGGGGAACCCATGTGACCATCCCAGAGATCAAACTCGGCCTCCATATCCTCCTTTTTCCCCTAAAAACCACGCCAGCAGCAAGGCCCTGAAGCTTCCATTCCCATAGCCCTTCTTCCTGCTGGAGGCCCTGATGCTTGGGTGGCCTAAGCTGGGAGGTCTGGCTCTGAGCTGACTTCAACCTGGCGGCCTCACCACAACTCCAGAAAGCCCCATGGTTCCCCTTAGCAAGTAATCCTTTATGATACAGGAAAGAGTTCCAAGGAGGGAGAAGGTCCCTGCCTTTCTCAGCTCTGCCAGAGTCTGCAGGGCCTCAGTCAACGGAACAGGTCGGTGCCCCCCACACTCTGCACTAGCTCAGTGAGTTGACCTCCTCCTGCCCCAGGCATCCTGACCAGCCCTGAAGGGCCTGACTGGGGCCGTCCCCAGTGAACTTGCAGAAAAGTGCCCAGACTGCCTTGTGCCTTACTTCGGCCTTGGTTGCCCCTCCTGCTGGTCCAGGCAGAGGAGCAGGCATGGTTAAAATCAAAAGCAGCCTCTCAACTCGAGTCACTCACTTGAGTGCAGGCTAGAGATGAGGGGCAGGGTGACCAAGTCTGAGTTAAAGCTGCCCAGGAGACCACCTGGGGCTGCCACACAGCCTAGAGGGGCAAGGTCATGGGCAAAGCTCCAGTCAGATGTTCCCAGGTCACTGCAGCTGCTCAAGGCCAGGAGTGACCATTCCTCAGTGGGCTGGTTCCACTGTTCAGTTGGGGCCCCCGAGGAAGCCAGAGTCATTTCTAGGGGATCCTGTTTCAAATAGCCCTTGGCCAGGGCTGGTGGATGCAAGCCTGCCTCGTCATCCAGGCACCCCCTGAATTTGGGCCCAAGGCCACCTGTCAGGGGCAATTCTTCCTCCAGGTAGCCTGTCTTGGTTGCCTTCTCCTCAGCGCATCTCGTCTGCCTCAGGTAGCCCCGGAATACCACAGCAGTTGGGTCTTGCTCCGCAGGCACCTCAGGCTCTGGGGGACTGTCGTGGCCCAAGGCTGAGCCACCCTGTGTGTCCCCAGCCTGGCCCTCAGAGTTTTGAACTAGGCCAATGCCACTATCATCCTGGCCCTTGCTGTCGCTCCCCACCTGCTGCTCCCAGGTGGGCCCAGTGCTGGGGCTCAGGCTGGGCTCCTGCAGGCAGATCCCGCTGTCTGTGCTATTGCTGCTACCACTACTGCAGCTGTCGCCCAGCTCAGGGGGCTCTCCGTTTCCCAGCATTCTGTCAGCCTGGGGGTGAGGGTCAGGGAGGAGGAACTGGGGCTCTTCAGTCTGCAGCGATGGCTTGGTACTGCCAAAGCCACTGTCCGTGCTGCCATGCAGGTCCGAGTTCCTCAGCTCTGGTGACACCTTCAGGAAGGCCTCCTCATCAAGCGGGTGGATGGTGTCTTGGATTTCTGGGGAGGGACGCTGGCTGATGAAGATGAAGGCGCTGGGCTTCTTGAAGAGCTGGGGAAGAGAGGACAGAGTGAGAGAGGTGGGAGTCACCTTCCAGCACCCATCCCAGTGCTGCCGGGGAAGGCCAGGCCCAGGAGGAGAGCTCAATGGAGGGGACTGCAGTCTTAATCACACTGCAATGTGTTCTGTTTTGTTTTCAAATCCAGCTTTCCTCCTAATGCTATTCCCAGTTTGACTCAGTCCAGATACATAAGAAGTTTGTATTCTTGGGCCCAGATGGAGTAACAGGCAGAACCAGGGTCTGCTGAGCATGATGAAAACTATCAGGTGGCTCCATCCACAGTGCTTTTCAAACCTGAAAGCAGGCTAGACCCATCTAGAAGTGTGTTTCAAACTTTTTTGATGATGACTCAAAATCAGAAATAAGTTGCATAATGACTTGTATATATACCCGTATGTAAATAACTGAAACCAGTTTCACAAAATAATACTCATCATTATGAGCTGTGCCACAATATTTCTGCAGTTCTTATTCTATTGTATCCTAGTCTACGCCCTCCTGCCCATTTCATTTTCTAAAATTCTGGACGTGAGACACCAAATTAATTTCTCTATTCCCTGAGTCATGACTCACAGGAACACGGTGGCTGCAGTGTGGGGCAGTGGCACAGGTGTGGAACTCGCAGAGAAGGGGCTGCTCTCCGTTAATTGCCAAGGGTTTTAAGGAAGTCACATAACCCCTCTGCCCTAGCCACACTGGTGTTCTTTCTGTCCCAGAACACATCAAGCACCAGACTGCCTCAGGGCCTTTGCACATGCTCTCCCTCGTGCTTGAAATGATCTCAGCACTTTATATGGCCGTGTCCTGTTCATGGTTTAAGTCTCAGTTCAGATGTCACTTCTTCAGCAAAGCCTTCCTGAATACCTTGACTAAACCAGTACTCCTGCCACTCTCTCCACATTAACCCTGTTACTTCTTCCTAGCACTTTGTTCCTAGAATTATTTTACTTGTTTGTTTTCTGTCTCTCACCATACACACACTCACTTACTCCACATTCCCAAAAGAACACAAACTCCTTGAGGGCAGGAACTATCTAGTGTTGTTTACTACCCTGTCTCCAGAGTCTAGACTGAGCTGGCACATAGTAGGCCCTCCTAAGGTCTGCCGATGGACTCACTGACTCACGGTTGCACATCTGTCCTCATTTCCTTGGTACATGATGATTCAAATGCAGCTCTGATTGGTTGAGTCCCTATTCCTATCACATTGTTCGGTGATTTAGGATGTGTCCTCTAGAGCCAGACTTCATGGATTCAAATCCCAGCTCTGACTCTTATCAGCTTTTTTACCCTGATCAAATTACTTCCCGTCTCTGTGCTTTAGCTCCTCATCTGTAACATGGAAATAATGACAGAACCTGCCTCCTTATGGTGTAGTTAATGTGTCTGCAGTGCTTAGAACAAAGTGTGGTACATAGAAGGTGCTCAATAAATATATGTTGAATTGAACTTTACCCTCCAATAATTCTGTAAGAGAAATATTATTACCTCTATTTCCTAGAGGAGAAAACTGAAGCTCAGAGAAGTTAAATGACTTGCACAAACAGTAAAGAACACATCTGGAATTCATCCTCAACTGTCCTGATTTGAAATTCCTTTCTTGTCCAATAATACTTACCTTGATGAACTGTTGAAAGATCAGATCAAACAAGCTAATGAACGAGAACAAACTAATGAATGTGCCAGTGCTCTGTGCATTAGAATTTATTCATGTGGTGATGACTACAATCATCAGATGAAGGGAACTGTGTTATATTTATCCTGAAGAGAAAAAACCCTCAAGGACAAGTCAGTTCTGTGATCCAAAAGTACAGAAGGGGCAGGGTGCAGTGGCTCATGCTTGTAATCCTAGCACTTTGGGAGGCTGAGGTGGGCATATCACCGGAGATCAGGGGTTCGAGACCAGCGTGGTCAACATGGGAAAACCCCGTGTCTACTAAAAACATAAAAATTAGCTAGGCATGCTGGTGGACACCTGTAATCCCAGCTACTCGGGAGACTAAGGCAGGAGAATCACTGGAACCTGGGAGGTGGAGGCTGCAAGTGAGCCGAGATTGCGCCACTGCACTTGTCTCTCTTCTTGTTTTCCCTAGAGATCCCAGGATCCCTCTGGAGATTCCCCTTCCAGTTCCCCTTCCCCTGCAAGGGGCCCCTGCCTTGCAGACGGAGCTGGGTTCTTCCCAGCTGATCCCTTGGCCATCATGCAGTAGTGCCAGCTATGGGGGCTATGGTGGGCAACCTTCAATGTGGCCTGAACTCCAGGCCAGAGACAGGCCCAGGTTTGGAAAATGCTGCCCAATCTTTGCAAGCTGAGTTTTGGAGGCTGGCTTGCCACAAATGTATCATTTGTCAGTACAATGTAGCAAGAGGATACACTCTGGGAGGGGAGGAGGGCTTGGCCTCCTCCATGAGCCCCTCCCTGCCCCAGCCCACATCCCCTCTCCACTGGCCCAGCATCCCCACCGCCCCTCAGCGTCCTCTCTCCTCTGGCCCACTCTGACAGCAACCCAAGGACCAGCACTTCTGGCCTTTCCTTCTTTCTCTGTTGTGGAATACCCATGGCCACTAGCTGTGGGAAAGTGGGCTCCATCCCTGACGCTTCCTGGTTGTGTGGCCCTGTGTGTGTAACAATCTCTCTGTGCCTCAGTTTCCTCACTTGTGAAAAGGGGTTAAAACTGTGCCTCATTATCAGAGATGTAATGCACAGGGGCTAGTCCATGGCCAGCTACTAGTAGATCATACCAAAATGGCTCATGGTCATTGAGGTTTGTGATTCCATGTGTCTTATCTGAGCTACTGGACGGCAGCATTCTTGGTACTGGGCTTCATGCTCACTTCCTCCCTCTGTCCCCACAGTGCCTGATGAAGGTATCTCCCAATTACAACAGGGCTGAGAGCAGAGGTGAGCTGAGGCAATGGACTGTCTGGGAGGAAAAGAGCTCCCTGCCCTCCTGGAAGCTCTGGTGTGGCTGGGAAGGATGGTGCAGTGACCTCCTTGCAAGACTCACCAGGACCCTGGGCAGCTTCTTTCGGCGCCGCACATACAGCTGGAGGGCCAGGCAGTAGGCCAGGGCTCCGGAGAGCAGCAGGACAAAGGCAAAGAAGATGATGACGTTGGTCACGGTGAAATCTGCAGGCCAAGAGAGATGTGTTTGTGGCCTGGCCCCATGGAGCATGGTGATTCTGGTCACAGGACTCTGGTCCCATGAAATCCATTGGCCACTGTCAGGAACCATTCAGTGGCCCAAGGCAACCTACAGGCCACAGCTCTAGATGAGTCTAGGTTTCTGCGAATCCCCACCTGGTCTTCCAAACCATGCCCTGAAGGATTCCCTTAGGAGATGTGCTGACTGCTTCCAGCTCTCTGCACACGACTCTCATTACAGCAAACAGAACAGCGAGGCAGGATGGTACAGCAGGTAAGAGTGGAGGCTCTGGGGGCTGCTAGATCCGGGTTCAAGTCCCAGCTTCACCACTTACTAGCTGTGCAATTGTGGAAAAATTACTTACTCTCTCAGAGCCACCAACCTCATAAGGTGGTTGTGAAGTACACAGCACTGACCATGTACCAATACCATGAGATTCTTTTAACTTTTATACTTATAGGAGGTAAATACTATCATCAGCACCATTTTTACAGATTAGGATCCTGAAGCACATAGAAGTTAAGTAATTTTCCCAAAGTCATATACCTCAAAAGTAGTAAAGCTGAGATTTGAACAGAACTATTTCATGTATCAGTGAAAGAATGTATGAAAAACTCTTAAGGCTGCCTGATACCCACTTAGTGCCTTACTCTGCATTGAGACTTAAATGACACTGAGCTGTTGAGTGTCCTTCATAAACTGAAATTTGTTGCAGATCTAGCAGGAGTCACTTTCATCTATGCCAGACCCTGCCCACACTGGACTGGGCCCTCCCAGAGCACTTACTATTGGCCTGATTCACTGGGTGCTGGACATCTCATCAGCTGTCCAGAAAGAGTTGCTTGTTACATTCTCCTCTGTGCACACTGTATCTCCCCAGCCGGGACACGAGATCCTCGTAGGCAGGACCGTGGCCTCCACGTCCTCTATTCTCTCCCTGCCCCTACAGCCCCGGCACCTGACTGACAGCCTGGAGCAGTATTTGCTGACATTAGCAGCTCTGGTGAGGAGCGGAGCAGAGTAGGGGAAGTAAGGAGAAGCCCTTTGTATCCCTGGCTCTGAGGAAGAACAGCAGAAGACCTTAACAACAGGAACTAGCACAGCTGACTGAAGATGGCCTGGGGGAGGGGGATGTTGTTGGGAAACATCGCTGTGCTCCAGTGGGAGGACCCTAGATCACAAGAGACCTGGTTCTGCCACCAAGTCCTGGCTGTGCAACTCTAGGAAGTTGCTAATACTGAGCCTCAGTTCCCTCATCTCTAAAACGAGGACAGTAGGACCTCTCTCCTGTTAAGGATGCAGAGTTATATGAAGCAGCACCTAACACAGTGGCTGGCACCAGCTTCCTGGGTGCACGCATTTTGGATTGCACCAGGCCCTCCCAGTCTCCCTCCCCATGCTGAGAGCAGCCCGGCTGACTCACACTGCCTGGTGAGGGAGACGCACTCCTCTTTAGACCACATCCCCTTGTTAGTTCGGGAGGTGACAGATGGTTTCACCTGGACACAGAACTCTCCCACTTCTCCGGAGGTTAGGAGGCTGAAGTTTTCATGTTTTACTTTCTTGTGTGTGAACTGGAACAAAAATGATAGCAATTAACAAAATCATTCTATTTCACGGCACACAGACACTGAGAGCTGGCGGGCCTTTAGAGGTGATTTCAGCCAAACCCCTTCAGTATCCTTTGTGGAACAACCCCCACAATTACCAAGGCAGCACATGATCTCTGTAATGACCACAATTTTACTTTGTATTTTAAAAGAAAAAGCAGCGTGTGATAGATGCTGAAGATCTTCCCAGAAGGCGCTGAAATCAACTGTGGTGGAGAGGAAAGAGGGTGGATTTTGCAGATGCCAGCTCTCCCATACCAGGGGTGCCCTCAGTTAGCTTACAGAGCCTCTCAGAGCCATATTGCTTCATTTAGAAAGGCTCTGGGGTGCCCAATTGCCCTAGTAGGCAGTGCCTTTGAGGAGCATCTCACAAGAGCATAGCTCTGAGGGCTGAGGTGGGTTCTGCTCCCTCCTCTGCTCACCTACCATCCCAGACCCTCCCTTTAGTCCGCAAGCAAAGTTCCCAATGGCACACAAGGGTGCTTCCAGCCCAGAGGACAGGGAAGCCAAGGGAGCTCTGGTTCTGGGGCCTTGGGGAACTCCATACCGTAAAGTTTCCCGGCACCTTGCGAATGGCAATCTCATACTCTCGGAAGTGACTGAAGATGCTTTCATATGTGTCATTTGCAGGGGCCATCTTGGGTCTGGGGGGCTGAATCTTCCCGAGGATGAAGCCATTGTGGATCTCTAGCTTCACACTGCCAACTGTCAGAGTCACTAAATGGGGTGGAGTGGGGGGGCAACACCGTGAGACCTGAGGGCTGAGGAGGGCTTGGGTGTCCCCCCAGACTTTGCCTCCAGAATTAAGCTTAATTAAAACCTAGGCCACAGGTTTGTCAATGCAGCAGAATATAAGGGCATCTTGGGGAGCACATTAAAAATACATATACCCTAAAATCAGATGCATCAACCAATGGAATATGATGGAGAGCCCAGAGATAAATCCACAACTGATTTTCAACAAAGGGGCCAAGAACACACAATGGGAAAAGAACAGTCTCTTCAATAAATGGTGTTGGGAAAACTGTATATTCACAAACAGAACAACGAAAATAGATCTTTGTCTCACCCCTTACATAAGAATCAACTCAAAATGGATTAAAGACAAATGTAACACCTGAAACTATAAAAACCACTAGAAGAAAACCTGGGGCAAAGTTCTAAGACGTTGGTCTGGGCAAAGATTTCTTGGATACAATCCCTAAAGCACAGGCAACAAAAGCAAAAACAGACAAACGGGATTGCATTACACTAAAGAGCTTCTGCACCGCAAAAGAAACAATTACTAGAGTGAAGAGACAATCTATGAATGGGTGGAAAATATTTACAAATCTACATTGAATAAGGGGTTAATATCCAAAATATACAAGGAACTCAGAATACTCAATAACAAGAAAACAAATAAACCTGTTTTTAAAATGGGCAAAGGACTTGAATAGACATTTAAAAGAAGACATACAAATGACCAACAGATACATGAAAAAATGGCCAACACCTCTAATCATCAGAGAAATGCAAATTAAAACCACAATGAGATACCACTTCACACCTGTTAGATTGGCTATTATCCAAAAGATGGAAGTAACAAGTGTTGGCAAGGATGTGGTGAAAAGGGAAACCCTTGTACGTCGCTGGTGGTGAATTTCTCAGCCATTGTGGAAAACAGAATGGATATTCCTCAAAAATCTAAAAATAGAACTACCATGTGATGCAGCAATTCTCACTACTGGGTATGTATTACTTAATTAAGAATTAAGTAATAGAGTGCTTGGGATTTTCTTTAAAATGCTAACGTAAATTTCATGGGGGGATATTGATGACCCTCCCCACCACCAATTACTTTAAAATTGGCCTAGTGTTTGCAGTTACTAAAGATACTGAAATCAGTGTTTGAAGAGATACCTGTATCCCCTGTTCACTGCAGCATTATTCACGGCAGCCAAGATATGGAAATGCCCACCAACAGATGAATGGGTTTTTAAAATGTGGTATGTGTATACAACAGAATCCTGTTCAGCCTTGAAAAATAGGAAACTGAGGCCTGGCCCAGTGGCTCACGCCTGTAATCCTAGCACTTTGGGAGGCTGAGGCAGGTGGATCATTTGAGGTCAGGAGTCCAAGACCAGCCTGGCCAACATGGTGAAACCCCATCTCTACTAAATATATAAAAGTTAACCAGGCATGGTGGCACGTGCCTGTAATCCCAGCCAGTCAGCAGGCTGAGGCAGGAGAATCTCTTGAACTCAGAAGGTGGAGGTTGAAGTGAGATGAGATCAAGCCATTTCACTCCAGCCTGGGTGGCAGAGCAAGACTTTGTCTCAAATTGAAAAAAAAAGGAAACTGTCATTTGGGACAACACAGATGGACCTAGAGGACATTGTTAGCGAAATAAGCCAGGTGCAAAGAGATAAATACCATAAGATCTCACTTAGGTATAGAATCTAAGTAGAACTATTTTAGAATTCGATTCACAGAAGTAGAGAGTAGAAGGGGTTACCAGAGGCTGGAAGGAGGCAGGTGGGGGAAGTGAATAGGGAACAAGGAGATGGGTAGCAAGTTACAATGAGACAGGAGGAATAAGTTCTGGTGCCTATTGCATGGCAAGGTGAATGCAGTAGTAATAATGGACTGTATATTTCAAAATAGCTAAAAGATAATATTTTAAACGTTTCTGGTACAAAGAAATGGGAACTATTTGAGGTGATAGATATTCTAATTACCTTGATTTGATCATTCCACAAGGTATACGTGTATTATGTATACATAACACTGTACCTCATAAACATGCAGAATTATTACTTGTCAATTAAAAATAAAACAAAAACTTTTTTTTATAAAATGTTTTCAACACTTTACTGTTTTGTTTTTGTTTATTTGTTTGTTTTTCTGAGACAGAGTCTCCCTCTGTTGCCCAGAGTGGACAGCAATGGCTTGATCTTGGCTCACTGCAGCCTCTGCCTTCCAGGTTCAAGTGATTCTCCTGCCTCAGCCTCCCTGAGTAGCTGAGACTACAGGTGCATGCCACCAGGCCCCGTTCATTTTTGTATTTTTAGTAGAGATGGGGTTTCACCTTGTCAGCCAGACTGGTCTTGAGCTCCTGACCGCAGGTGATCTGCCCACCTCAGCCTCCCAAAGTGCTGGGATTACAGGCGTGAGCCACCGTGCCCAGCCCAACACTTCACTGTTAAGCATAATATTTATGGTAGGTGTGTGTAGATAGATACCTTTCTACAGGTTAGGACATTTTTTTTCTACTTTAGCTTTGCTGAGTTTCTCTTTAAATGTCGTTTTCTTTTCTGAATAGTTAATGTGATAAATTGCATTGAATTACATCTTTATGTAGAAATTTCGGATAGACACAAAAGTAGAAGAGAATATAATGATTTCCAAAGTCCCAGCTTTAGTAATTGCAAACACTAGGCCAATTTTAAAGTAATTGGTGGTGGGGGAGGGTCATCAATATCCCCCCATGAAATTTACTTTAGCATTTTGAAGAAAATCCTAAGCACTGTATTAGTTAATTCTTAGTTACTTAAGTATGTATCTCTCACGTGTCACACCTTTGTAAATATAACTACCATGCTGTTATCACCTGTAACAAACAAACACCTAGTAATATGCCCTAAAAACCATTTCATATACAAATATGGCGAGTTCCTCAAAAATGTCTTTTTATAATTGCCTTGCTCAAATCAGAATACAAAGAAGAACCAAATATTTAAAAAAAAAAAAAAAAAAAAGATGCCCTGGGCCCATTCAAGACACAGTTAGCTTGAAATTTCCGAGCCTGGGCCCTGGAAATAGGTATTTGAAACACCCTTGCTGGGAAATGCTTCTGTACCAGCTGAGCCGAGCCCTGTGAGCAGCCAATGACCTCCCAGACCATCGGCTGTAACTCTGAATCCTACAGCAAGGTCTCCGTGCACACAAAACTTTCTTAATCCCAACTGGTGGGATGCAAAATCCCATTGAGTTGGGGGCTTATCCTTTCCTCTTACCTCTCCAGAAAGGGATCCGTAACTTCTCCTTAGTAGCACTCCCCATTTCAAAGGGATGACCCCTGGGTGTTCACCCCTAAAGAAGCGGGGGACTCACTCAAATTCTGCCTACTGCTTGCTGCCCTATGCTGAGTGTTCATGGATTCGCTTCCTCTCCCTGAACCCTCCCTCAAAAAAGAAGTTCACAGGCCTGGACCTGATGACTCAGCTGCCCCAATCCACCCCAAGACCTCTCTTCTGTAAGATAAACAACTCCAGTTCTCTTTTAAATTTTAAACAACTTGAGCTATATTTTATCTAATGTTCTCCAAAGTCCTGCCCTGTTTGGGCAACTAGTTCTCCAGCCAGGGAGCCTGGCTGACGTGGTAAGCGATGGTAATAGACAGAAAAGCTCTAGACTAGAGTTCCTGGCTGGAAGGGACTTCAGAGACATGTTCTAAGTCAAGGGAGGAAAAGCACCTTCATCCACAGAGAAGCGGGTGTTGGTGACGGTCCAGTTGGAGCGCCGGCTGCCGTCCACAGCACGCACTCTGGCCCGGTAGCCATTGCTGCGGTACAGGTCCAAGGTCACTGCGGTAAGGTCGTAGGACAGGGCCTGGCTACAGTTGGAGATGGAGTTCCAGGGCTCTACTCCGTACCTGAAGAGATACCAGGTTAGGCACTGGAAAGGAGCCTGTGCTCAATCCTACCTCCTTTAAGGGAGATGCAAGAGGCCAGGAAGAGAGCTCCCACAGTGGGAGAAACTGGGACAGCCCTCAGGCTATATCCTCTAGTCCACGGCAGCTCATTGTGAGGGGTCTCCCTTGGTCCTGGGACCCTATACCAATTTCCATGTGGTCTAGAAGATTTTTAGATAGGAATACGAGTAGTCCCAGCTCTTCCAGAAAGCCTTGCTAGCTCCTACAGCACAGCCCAGTCTCTCCCTTCTCATTGTGTTTGCAGTCATTAGGGTTCCCCCGTTGTCTGGCTATACTGTGGATGCTTCTCCTGCTTTTCCAGTAAGACAGAAAAGCCTTGAAGGCCGGAGGTGGTGGCTCACATCTATAATCCTAGCACTTTGGGAGGCTGAGGTGGGTGGATCCCCTGAGGTCAGGAGTTCGAGACCAGCCTGGCCAACATGGTGAAACCCCATCTCTACTAAAAATGCAAACACTAGCCAGGCATGGTGGTAGGCTCCTGTAATCCCAGCTCCTAGCCAGGGAGGCTGAAGTGGGAGAATTGCTTGAACCCAGGAGGCAGAGGCTGCAGTGAGCTGAGATTGCACCACTGCACCCCAGCCTGGGGGACAGAACGTGAAGTTGTCTCAAAACAAAACAAAACAAAACAAAAAAAAAAAAGAAAAGCCTTGGTGCAAAGGCTTTTCTTACTCTGGAGTGAGCAAAGGCTCTGGCCTTTTCACCCAGAGCTCCGGGCACATTGCTTAGCACAGGAGTCTCAATCAGTACTTGTCAACTGCTGGCTTTGTGTCAGGGGCCCTCAGGCACTCACTTCATTAACAAGGCAGGTATCTTCCCATACTAGGGGAGTAGGGGACTAGGTGAGGATTCACTCCTCCCTCCCCTTCGCTCTTCCCCTTTCCTCACCTCAGGAGCGCCACTTCATAGCAGGTACTTTCAGACTGATTTGGGATAGGTGTCCAGTGGAGGATGTGGTGGAAAAATTCTGCTTCAAACCACACAGACGGCGGGCTGGGCAGCTCTGTCTCTGGGGAGAAGAATGTCAGTACCACAGCTGGGAGGGCCCACCCTCAAAGGATGAGGAGGAGGCTGGGGATGGTGGCAAGGAATATAACAGCTACCATTTCTTGAGTGCTTTACTATGCGCTGAGTGCTGGGCTAAGTACTTTACATAGGTTCCATTTAATTAGCACAGTAGCCCTACACAGCAGGCATTGATGACCCCAATGTTATCAAAGAAGAAAGGCAGGTTCAGAGAGGCTATGGCTCACCTGAGGCCAGTGGAGCCACTAAGCGGCAGAGTGGGCACATGAATCCAGATACGTCTGATTCTAGAGCTAGTGTGTCTCCCTAAATCACTGTCCTGGGCTGCCTGTGATCAGAAGCTGCAGTGGTGGCTGAGAAGAGCCAAGCTGAGTCTGATGCCTCCCAGGGAAGAAGGCAGGCGCCAAGGGCTAAGCAAGTTGGCAATAAGCTCTCAGATGTGTTAGTCCCTGGCTCTGCCCAATCCCTGTCTCTGCTCTAGCACTATTCCTAGGCTTGGCTCCATCCCCACACCTGGTCCCCACCCTGGCTTGGCCCAGGCTCCAGCTCAAAGCCATCTCATTAAGTACACAGACAGCCCGCTTGCTGACATCTGCCTGCTTCTCTTCACAGGTCTCCTAGGCTCCCCAAGCTAAGTGCTTGCCTCATTCCTTAGTTTCTAGAAGGGCTTTGCCTGTAGCCAGATGCCCAACCCCTGGCTGGGCAAGGACAGATGGAATAAGTCAGCTCTGGCTCTACACATGACTGAGGACATCCCCACAAGTGCTGGCACCCGTAGCTCCCAGGCGAGATACTCAATACCAATTCCTAGCTCCACTCTCCCTTTACCCCTAGTACACACCATTCACCATGGGAAACACTGCTGAACCCATTGTCTTCTTTGTAAGAATGCAACAAACATTTCTACTTTAAGAGTCTTGCTGATCAAGCAGACTGAAGTATGTGCAAGGCCAATGGCTGGTTGATTCCCCTTCTCCTTGACCTCTAAGTTCTCTCCATTTGACAGCGACTCTGCTCCACTCCCTAGTTTTCTAACTTCTCGACATCTCTCTAATCATGCACCTGTTTTTTATTTATTTATTTTTTCGGGGATGCTGTCATCTGTCTCTTGCTTTCTTTCTTATACCGTCTTTGATCTTCGCGTCAGTGCCTTGATTTCGAAACATTAGACGGAAAGTGAAAAACGCAGGGAGTCTTTGTGGTGTTTGGGCTGCACGTCCCCGACTCAGCTCTCGATCACGTGAATGGCTGACTGCATGTTTTACTTTGTATTTTGGTGTCATGAAGAAGCAGTTTCGGTCATTGCTCTCTGTCTCTGTTCTTGGTCCCTCCAACTCCAGGCTCTTTCATTCTCTCTCTGGGGTTTACTTTTCTTAGTTGCAGAAACTTTGCCAGAGAACTGCCTGGGTTAGGAGCCTGAACTAAGGGAAGAGGGAGGCAGGTGGCAGTGGGAGTTGGGGGCTACAGGTGGAGCACAGGGGATCAGATCGGGGAGATCAGGGAGGGATGAAGGTAAGATGGGAGGAGAACAGAAAGCGGTTAGTTGAAGGACTAAGAGAAGGGAAAGTCAGAAGATCAAAATTATTCCCCAAGGGGACAAGAAGTTCCGTCATTTGAACCTACACAGCGAAAAACCTAGATCTAAACTTAAGGCTCATGGAGAAATGGGTGGATGATGAGGTTTGCGGGGTGGGGGTTTGGCCTTGTACATACTTCTCTATCCTTCCCAGTCCGTCAGTTCCTGTCAGCCTCAGCCTCTTCCACTTACACAACAGGTAAGCCTGAGATCCAGGTTTGCCAGAGTAAGGGAGCCCGGCCCGGCACCCCTCTCCCCAGAGGGCCAGCCAGCCAGGGCTCTCCGCTGGATGGAGAACTTTAACGGAGTGGGCGCGGAGAGGGCAGGGCAGGGAAGGGCCGCGTCCCAGAGCCTTACCATGAGCGTCTGAGCCAAGGCGGCGACTGAGGAACGCCGCCAGCAGCACTACGAGGCGCGGGAGCATCCTGGG
>NW_012120709.1:24438551-24447356 GCF_000951035.1 Colobus angolensis palliatus | reverse complement strand
GGCCTCAAGATATCACTTTGAGATAAACTGTGTATGTTACCTCTCATCTTAAAATACAGCCTCAGGATGTGCTGTGAACATCCACTCCCTTTCCTGTCCCATACTGTACTCCCGTGCCTTATGCACGGTTATTTACCCACGTGCTTGTTAAGCACACGCTATGCTCTTATCTGGTCATATATTTCCTTAGCTGCCTCAGGAGATGCATCCTGATGGGGACCAGGCACCTCCGGAATTCTCTCTCCAGCAAAAGCTTACTTCGGGAATTGAACCTATACCCTGCTGAAGAGTAACTAATTTATAACCTGGCAGGATCCACGATTGCACCAGCCCCTCCACCAATTAAGACCATAATTAAAGAGGACCACCTGAACAAGTCATGCTACCTGGCACCTCCTAACCTCACCCTTGCCTTTTCTGCATTTCAGATCCCTTCTTAAAAAACCCCTGTGCTCCCCCAATGAATTGAAGAGTGGAATTGTTTGCTGCTCTTCCCCTGCTAGCATGGCAGCTAGCAGATTTTCCTTTATTATCCATTCTTTCTACAAGCAGCAAGCAGCCAGACCCTTTTGCAGGTTACAGGCTGACACATCCAGTTCCTTAGAAAAAAACATTTTGTAAGGACATAAACAGAAGCCACGTTTGTGTCTCCACGCTTCACTCCCAGGCCCAGGGCAAACAGACCATAGGCGAAGGGTGATTCAGAAAAGATGTGTAGGACAGTTGAAGTATGGTAACATCAAGGTTATTTGACCTAAGGGCCAGATTTACAGTAAGTGCTTGCACTTACACAAGGAGCGCTTGATAAGCTGGGAATCTCAGAGGCCTTCTGGGAGACTCCGAAGCCAACATGGCCAAAACTGTGGATTAGCATCCAACATGGAGTTGCTTTAGCCTCCATAAGGACTTCTCCCAGCCTCTTTTGGGTTTCCCTCACTCGCTTGAAATCTGATATTCAGACCAATTTTTATGTTGGGTAACAGCACTACTGGAGTGCTGGGTAACACCTCAGCCCGTCCTCAGTCTCTCACACCTCTGTGTCACTTGGCTCAGCTGAGGCCATCTCCAGGTGAACCAAAGATGTGCGGATATGGGAGACAGACTGTCCATCACTTTTTCTTGGAGGCTGACCCCTGCTTCAAAGAGTGTGTGTGCATGCTCTTGCAGTCCTATGATTTGCAGTGGCCAGTCTGTGGATTTGGATTTCATTGTGGTGTGGAGCACGTGTCTGTGAGTCTGTTTGTCAAGTGCATATGCGTGCTTGGGACTGTGTGTGCATCCCTGGAACTCTGCCCTTTTTCTCAGAGAAACCAAAGAAGAGGGACTCAGGACATTTCTGACCAGGAACGCCCCGCTTCAGGTCTGATGCCCCACCCACCCGGCCACACCCCACCCTGCCTGTATTGTAGTTTGTACCTTCATTTGGTAGTTCTTGTTCCTGAGCCCTTGTCCTGTGTTCAAGAGGAATGAGGATTCGCTGACAGTTGAAAGGTGAGGATGGGCAGAGAATAATTTTATTGAGTGATGGACCAGCTCTCAGCAGAGAGGAGATGGGGAGGGGGGTGGTTCCCCACCCCCACAGTTGGGTGTTTTTTTTTTTCTCGTTGTGGCTGGGTGCAAGGCTTTTTCTGGACTAAGAATAGGGAGTGCATGCTGATTGGTTTGTGAGTATGCAAAAAAGGTTAAAGTGAAGACACCACTCAAAGGTAAGCACAACAGTGTAGAAAACCGGTTAGGAAAGGGTAGGTGTATGTAAGATAGGTGAAGGGTGGGGATCAGTCAGAGAAAAATGTGCCAAATGGGAAGACAGGTTCTCAATCTGGTCCGAAGATTTAACTCGTAGTTTGGCTTTCAGGTTTTAAATTGCCTTCAACTTGGAGGTGGGGTTTCACCAGGGATTCACCCTATCTGCCTGGGCATTTGACTGCCTTCTGTAACTATCACCTGCTCCTGGGAAGTTTCCCTGGCAGTGCCCAATGCCCACATGGAGGGCCTTATTCACTGCAGCTTTTGAGAAAGGGCCCCAAACTTAGGTGTATGACACCAGAACTGTGCGTGGTCTAGGAGTTAGTGAGGCATTATCCCCATGGTTTGTGGAGATATAATTTCCACCCTATTTCAATATTTTCAGAGTGGAAATCTCTCTGCCCAGTGGCCTGGACTGAGAGTGTGCCAGGTTGGCTGGGGGTGGGAGTTGGGAGATCCCATCCTGTATCTAAGAGTCTACACTGGGACTAGAAAGACCTCACTCTTGATGATAGTCAGCGAAGGCAGGGGTGCCTCAGCTACACGGATGGGGGAGAGTGGTATCTGCAGGCCTGCCAGGACACATGATCGGCCAGGGCCACCCTCAGGAGACAGCTCTTGTTGCCACACCCCCAGATGAGTGGAGAGGGCAAGCCCCAGGCTTTTTTAATGTGTGAAGATTTTTTTTATATTCTCTGTTGCTCAGGTGAGAAATTAAGATGGTAAATTGCTCAGGAGTACCCTGTCATGACCCAAGGGGTGTGGCTGCCTTCTGAAACAACTACTTAGTTCCACCTGACCTTTTAAAAGAGAAAGACACTGTGATGTTTCTTCCTGAACTTTTTTTTTTGTAGACAAGGTCTGTCTCTGTTGCCCAGGCTGGAGTGCGGCGGCACAATCTTGGCTGGCTGCAACCTCCACCTCTCAGGTTCAAGTGATTCTCATGCCTCAGCCTTCCAAGTAGCTGGGATTTTAGGCACCCACCACCATGTCTGGCTAAATTTTTGTATTTTTAGTAGATACGGGGTTTCACCATGTTAGCCAGGCTGGTCTTGAACTCCTGACTTCAAATGATCTGCCTGCCTCAGCCTCCCAAAGTGCTGGGATTACAGCCAACGCACCCGGCCAGTTCCTGAACTTGTCTTTACTTTTATTTTTTGTTGATGTATAAGAGTCTTACATGTTACCATTTTGAAGGAGAATCAAAATTTTTAATTTGTTCATATGACAATATTTACTGCACACTCGTTGTGGGCCAGATGCTGTCCTGACGCTAGGAATAAAATGGTGATCACAACTAGGTCCCTTCCCCCAAGAAGCAATCTGGCTACAGACAGAAAGTGAACAGAGATTTTGATACACAGTGGTAAGTGCACTGGGAAGGCAAGTACAGCCTGACGTGGGGACAAAAGACACGGGCACTCAACCACACTTGGGATAAAAAGATAAGGAAAGCTTCCTGAAGGAGGTGGCATCTAAGTTGAGACTTGAGGGAGGAATAGGAGGTAGCTAATGAAGAGTGGATAGGGAGGGTATTCCAGAGAGAAGGAAGTGTTTACTTGGAGATGAGGGAATATGGCCCTTTTTAAGAACCCTGGAAAGTGGGTAAACTGGCATTCTTGTTTTAAGATGAGAAAACCACAGTGGCTAACACAGGTTAATACCTTGCTCAGGGCAGAGCCAGGATTTGAAAGCAGGCTATTCCAATGTATCCTGCTGCCTCATGGAGAGCACCCAGAATAGGAGTTATGTCAGGCATGTGATTACTATACTTGAAAAGGAAGAAAAAGAAACACGGAACCCACATGTTTACTTTGTTTTGTATTCAGTGTTCTGAAAAGTCTACCCTAAAGTTCTGTGAATTCTGGTATTCATGCAAGTAGAGAGACATATGATAGGAAGCAATCATTAAAGGATATTCTCTTTTTAAATTTTTATTTATTTATTTATTTATTTATTTATTTTTTGAGACAAGGTTTCACTCTGTCACCCAGGCTGGAGTGCGGTGGATTGATCTTGGCTCACTGCAGCCTCTACCTCCCAGGCTCAAGCGATCCTCCCACCTCAGCCTCCTGAGTAGCTGGGACTACAGGTGCAGGCCACCATGCCCGGGTAATTTTTTGTTTTTTTTTGGGTAGAGATAAGTTTTTACCATGTTGCCCAGGCTGGTCTGGAACTCTTAGGCTCAAACAATCCTCCTGCCTCAGCCTCCCAAAGTGCTAGGATTACAGGTGTGAGCCACCACACTGGGCCATACCTTCTATTAATATTTATTGAGTTTTTATGATCTATCAAGCACTGTGTGAAATACTTCATGTGTTGTAGCAGAGAATAGCCAGATGCTTAGCAATCCCAGTTCTTCTTCCTGGGCACATGGGACAACTCATATTTCTCAATCCCCCTTGCAGTTAAGTAAAATATGTGGCTGGCTTTTAACCACTGTAAAGTTGAGTTGATGGATGCCGCTTCCAGGCCCGGCTGCTAACTCTGTCTTTGCTATTCTGCCAGCCATCTGGAGGAGTCCAGGGGAGGACTCCAAAGGAATAGAGGGAGCTTGGGCTCCTGAATCACCTCTTGGAGGACAGCTGTACAGAAAAGGCACCCAGTTTGCATCAACCTATTGATTGGGTGAGGAGTAAACCCTTATTGTATCAGGCCACTGAGATTGTGAAATTTTTTTCATAGCAGCTAGTGTTAACTACCCTGAATAATCTGCAAACCTTATTTCAGTTAATCCTTATAACCACTCAGTGAGATAAGCATCATTATCAGTGTTTTACAGATGGGAAAATGAGGTCAGAGACTGAATCACTTGCCCACGTCATTCACTCAGTAAGTAGCAGAGCTAGGAGCCTGTCCGACTGGTCTGTTTGATTCCAGAGCTCATGCTTTTACTAGCACATGAACAGTGCCCTTCTGAATCTTGGGAGAGTTCTTGCAAGAGACAAATGTCAAGTAACTGAGGGAAAGAGAGAATGGGGTCGGAGAGAAAGAGAAGGGGGAGGGCAAAGGAGGAGGAACAGCTGAGGGCTGAGAGTCTTGTAGAGGGTAGAGGGATGCCACGAGCCCAGGGAACCAGGGAACCTGCTGAGTGAACGTCCTGCCCCTAGGGCTACCCTGGGAAATTCTGAGGGCAGACTTGGGCTCTGGGTAGTTCCAGTGTCTCATTTTCATTTTACTTTATCGTGGTGTTCAGGATGATGCTGTTCAATGGGCATCCCTGGGGAGTCGGGTGGGCATCTGAGTGGGCAGGAAGGCCGTGCTTGAGTGTGTGAATAAGCACAACTTGCAGTTTCTGTCCCTGGACTGGTGAGTAGGGGAGTTCCAGGACTTGCGATCAGTGTGTCAGAGCTGCACATAACAGGGAGAGAGACAGCGGGAACTGACCGTGAGAAGGAGACACAGAGAAGGAAACTGTGTGGGTAGGAAACTTGGTAGTTGTTGGGTCCAGGAGAACTGCAGATGCACAGTAAGGGGCTCTCCCAGCCTCGGCAACAGCCCTGGGAGGAGTCTCCAGCTGCCGAACCTAATGAGTGTCCACATCCCTTCACCTTCTGCCTGGCTCCCTCCTGGAGGAGCACCAAAGAGCTCAGAAGGGACAAAACCCCATTCTCAACATTCCTCTCAACTCTGTGTGGTGGCTCAGGCTTCAATGGGGAGTTCCTAGAACTTTAGCTGGCTACGTGAAAGGCATCAGTGAAGGGTTTTAGGCAGGAGAGAGACATGGCAGATTTGCATTTTAAATAGAAGAGGAAATCTACAGCATGAAGGTGACTAGCCAGGGTAACTCACTAGTTAGTGACAGAATTAAAACTTTGGTCTTCAGATCGAAGCCCAACTCTCTGGCTATCAAACCACAGCAGCTGAGTTTGTGGAACTGTGAAGACTGCGTGGGGTTGTCATGCTCATCAGTTTAGGGGGAAGTGGAAGAAGCACTGATCTCCCAGGTGAGGGAATGCCCCGGCTAATTCCTTTAAATCAACAGAGCTGGGGCTAAGAGCCTTCTCAATCCTATAATCTGCCTGGGACACTGTTCTTGGTCACTGCCCAAGGTGGGAGGAGCCTGGGTACCTCAAAACCAACAGACCTACTTCTAGCCCCAGTTTGGTCACTACCAGTCGTGCGCCCTGGGACCGTTCCTTTGGCTCTATTAGCTGTTGGCAAGATTGGAATCTGGGTTGTTGTAAAGCCAGACACAAAGTGTTCTGATAACTGATAATGGCTTCTCAAGTGAGAGGGAGTGGGTCTGTAGAAACATTCAGCAAAAAGCACGCTGACTAGAGGGATCTAGCCCCTTTCTTTCATGGCCTGGATGTGTTTGGCCTCACTCTGGGTTGTACGTTGTGCTGAGGCCCACCACACCATCTCGGGACAACTGGGGCCTTTGGCTGTACTTGGGACACCTCCCTCCCCTAGAATGATTTTAAGAAAATCACCTGGTCAGGAAGGCTGTGGGCCTGGTCCATTGTCACTGATCATGAACTTAGTCCTTTGTCATTGCTTTGTGAACTTGGGATGCAAGAAGTGAAGAACAGAACACTGACAGAAATATCTCGTGTCATTTCAAGACACAGTCGTGTCTTCCTTCTGCAGCCCAGATGGCCTTGACTTCTCCAGTTTTTAAGGGTGTCATTTCCCCTTAATTCTAAAATAACAACAGCTTGAACTCCCATCCCACAAATGCAGGAAGTCCATCTGCTCTTGGGTTTCCAACCCCAGAGCCATCCTGGAGGGCTTGCAGCTCACCTCTGAGCCGCATGGTGGTGGCCTCTGAGCTGCAGCTGTTTGTTTGAAGTATGGACACGGGCCCATCACATTTGAAAAATGCTGTTGGAAGCTCTCAAATAACAAAAGTACCAAAGAGACAGTCGGTTACAACTGCTCAAAGCAGTAGTTTCAGAGCACCCACCAGTTCAGCTGCATTTTGCAAACCCTCCTTAAGTTTCTGACAGTGTTGGTGGCAGGGAGAGGCCAGTGAACTTCCTGCCTTTGGAAGTCTCCAGGCCTCTCTGAACACCCTTCTTGCCCATAAAGAGAGGAGAGGCCTTCATCTTCCTGCCCAAAGACCACCTGTTTTGTTTTGTTTTTCACTTTTTGCCTCAAGATGATTCACAGCAAGAACATCAATATCTTTCAAGAGAAATTCCTAGACCTATCCTGAAGGTATAATCTGGCTTCAATGGCTCACATAGGGCTAGTTGCCTTAAGCCTGCCTTGGCCTTAAATAACCCTGCAGGTGGGCCAGCAGCCATGTGGTCCAGATAGTGGCAAATCAGGCCCAATCCAGGGCCTTCCCCTAGTCATTCCTGCCCGGAAGGGAAAATATTTGGTCTGCCTACTCTTCCCGTGGTTGTCTGGGCTCCTGCCCTGCAGTGAACAATGACTGGACAAAGGATAATGATTTTCAGCCATGGGGCAGCCTAAATTGAGACTTAGGGAAACCATTTCTGTAATTCCTCAGGGGCATGGTTCTGCTAAAGAAATACTCCACTGACATTGCTAAATGAAACCGGTAACACTTCAGTCTGAGGACTCTGTCTTGGACCCATCGCAGATGTCTAGGATGTCTTCAGAACAATGGGCATGCATGTTCTTTATATTGACAAGGCCAAGAAGGTTCATCCAATACAGGGAGGCTCCCATATGAAGACAAATCCTAATCACTACTCTCTCATGCAGAAATGTCTTGTAAATCCTTGAATTACAATTCCTCAGCTTCAAGGATTTAAAGCTCTACATTCTCCCCGGTCTCTGGCAGCAGACCAAGTGCTCAATGGGAAGACCCAAGCCTGAGGTTCAAGCCCCAGGTCTGTCCGTTGCCATCCGTGACTTTGGGCAAGTCATGAATTCCCCAGGTCTCGGGTTTCTTAGCTACGAAAGGAGGATAATACCACCTTCTTCCAACCAATCAGCGTTGTTGAGAGGATGAATGCAAGCCAACATTTGTTAAGTACCCTTGCCTAGGCATGGTAGGATCCAAAAATTAGTAAGACACTGGCCTTATCAGGCTCATGCACTTTTAGGGTGTTTAGACTTCAATAGGTAACTTCATTATGATATGAGAAGAAACAGCTTAGATCTAAAGTGTTTTGTAAACTCTAAAGTGTTATATACTTGTGGATATTAGTACTGCTGTCATTTTTCCTATAAATTGGATATCCTTTCTGTTCACTGCTGGGCCAAACGTGTCTTGAGCAGCTCACAGTAGGAAGCCAATTCTCCCTGTCCCCCAGGCTCCAGGAGGTCTCCCTGCCCACCATGGAACCTTAGAATCCTCTCAGGGAGCTCCTGTCATCTACCTACATGCTTCCATTCCAGCACTGTTCCCAGGACACACTGGAAGTACAGTCTTTCCTCTTTCACAGAATTAATGGCAAATATAAGAAATGGTCATTGGAGGCCAGCCAGGGATGGTGAATGGTGAGCATGTACAAGTGCCCAGCAGAGGATGTGTGGGAGGGGTGCATGAAGAGAGAAGCTCTGCAATCCTAAGGAGTAGTGGAAGTTTTATAATTTATAAGAAAACGAAAGTCAGAGAGGAAGAGCTATCTCAAGAGCATAGCGGGTTCACACCTCGCCCCCAGATTCATTCTGTGGCGATCTGACCTTTTGGGACAGAAGAACAAGACAGGTGATGTTCTTCGCACCTCCTTTTCCAAACTCTTTTAAACAGGCCAACATTTGGGTGATTTTGATGGGGGAGGTCCTGCTGGTATCTCTGATAGTCTGTAGCCAACCCCTTTTCTGTCTTCACTAACCTGCCCCTCTGTCCTACCCTAGCCTCTCTTCTCAGGACACCCCAGAATTCCAGTGGAAAATTACCAGGACCATGAAAAAAAATTAGCATTTCTTCCAAGCATTCTTTGAGTTCTTGTATATGGTGAGGTTATCTTTACATTTAAAAAAATTTTAAGCTAGTGAGGTGTAGAGGCTCACACCTGTTATCCCAGCACTTTGGGAGGCTGAGGCGGGTGGATCATCTGAGGTCAGGAGTTCAAGACCAGCCTGACCAACATGGTGAAACCCCGTCTCTACTAATGACCAAAAAAAAAAAAAAAA
>NW_012120709.1:24428530-24434524 GCF_000951035.1 Colobus angolensis palliatus | reverse complement strand
AGATTGTGTGAGGACCAATGTGGTATGCCTCCTCCCCACCCTCTAACCCAGTCCTCACCCTTGGCTACTGCTCTATGTCCAGGGCCTCTTCCTCCCTATTCCCTCCTGACTCAGGCCCATTCCTCCACTTCCTGCTTGCTGTGGTTTACGGTTTAGTAAGGAAACTCCGCGGGCTCAGTGTTGGGGCAGGTCGCTAAGCTTCGGTCAACAAAAATTTCTTATGAGTCTACTGTGTGGCACACATTGTATTGGGAATTACAAGGAATAGGACGAGAAAACAACATTATTCTGGTCCTTGGGGCAAGAGGTTGTATGGTGGAGGGGAAAACAGAGAGGGTTAAGTGCTGAATAGTCTGTTGACTTGGGTTGAATCTCACTTCTGCTACTTACTGACTGTGTAATCTTGGAAAACTGACTTCACCTGTCTGTGACTCAGTCAGCAAACATTTATCAGCTAATTCCAGTCAACAAACATTTAGTGTGCACCCACTGCGTGCTAGGCAGTATGCCATATGCTGGCATCCCGCAGAGACATATCTGAGTGGGAATGGAACTCTAAGGTTGGCCGTTTCCTCGCACAGGCCACCAGGTGATTTCTGTATGGGGACTCCAGCGAGGCAGAGCTCTCCAGGAGATGGCAGTCAGAGAGCGGGGACACAGTCCTGGGAGTGTGGAGCCATTTGGCCTTCTTTGTGCCTTCTCTTCCCCCTTCTGCACAATACTCAACACTGCTTATCGAGAACCTTCCTTGGTTAACACTAGACATTCTAACCTTCCTAAGTGCTCCAGCTTTGGGAAGAACGTGCTGTTTTGACTAACAGTTTCATGTGCATCTTTGTTGATTGGCCACTATTATTAGGTGCCTCTACTCGATGTTTTTTAATGGGAATGGTTCCAGTCTTTTCCACTGAGCCATTCCATATAAAGCCCAAGATGGCATTGGACAGCATGTTCACTTACTGGACCATGTCTGGCAAATCACTTGACCTCCCTAAGCCTCCATTTCTATGATAAAGTGAGGGTATGAATCCCTGTCCTGCATGCTCCTAGGGCTTTCGTAAAAATCAAATGAGATTCTGCACCCAAGCTGTCTTTTCACCTGATTGTGGTGCCCAGCACAAAGCACTAGGGGTAGTACTAAGGAGGGGTGAAACCTTGAGCGTTAAATGGTTCGTACTTGCGAAAATTGGCTGAGCCCCATCATACCTCATGGGTCCTCCTTTAAGGGTTGTTTTGTGGGCAGGTGGGTTAACCGTCCACAAATTGTTTGGTTTGGTTTTCTTTTCCAACCATAGTGGTTTCTGAGTCTTCAACTCCCTCCCTGCCCTCTTGCCTTTTAACATTTGGGTGGGGGATTTTGCTCAGAGTGTGAAACAGACTTCTAGATCTCTCAGGCCCTCATAGGTGTGAGGTGCTGTTTTTGCCCTTGGGTGGCAAGGGTACTTTATGTGTGAGTGGAGGTGTCAGGCTCTGGCCCCTCTTTCCCTGGGACTGTTATGGTGGCCAGGGTCTCATAGTCTGTGTCTGTGAGTTCAGGCACCTGTCAGAAATCACGGAACTGAATTCTGGGGTTGGCTCTGGAGCATGCTGAGGTGGGCACCCAGTTACTACACAACCAGGTCCAGCAGGGAAGGGAGGGTGGGGAACCAGAAATGCATGAACAAGACCAGTGAGAGTAGGGCTCACCTAGCAGCACAAAACCCGCATGGACAAAGACGGCAAGGAAATTCACTGAAATTTTAAAAGTATGGTGTGCAAGGCACACACGGGAATGCAGCAGGGCTCACCAGTAGGGTTCTGATTCTTTATGCATAAAATGGGCATTATAATACTACACAGAGTTATTGCAAAGATTAAATGAAATAAGATATGTGAATGATGTTTAGCACAGTGCGTGGTACCAAGTAAGTGTCCAACAAATGTTAGATATGAGAAGATCCCGCTCTGAGTCTATAAACTGTTATCAGCCAAAGGGTTATTCCAGTACAAGCTATTTCCAAACACCCTTTGGCTGATAACAGATAACAGTTATAAATTCTGAATAAAATATTTAAAACTTCAGCTATTAGAAGAGACAGATCTCTCATGTCCAAGAATTTTGTATCACTTACATAGATAATCTGCCATCAGTGGTGATGGAAGAAGAAAACCTTCTTACTCTTTAAGTGTAGGCTGGACATAGTGACTTCCTAAGTGTGGGCTGTACAATGACTTCCTTCCAGAGAATACAGCATAGAAAGTGTAAGGATAACTTCATAGTGGAGAAGCTGACAAACAACGTCAGCCAACTGATTCAGATGAAAATCAATAACAGTAAGTTACGGTGATAGTATAAACCCTTCATGTGATGTGACAAGAACGGCATTTAACCTCTGTAGTCTTCCTCCCAGAACCCACAGCCCCAGATAACCATGAGGAAACCATCAAATGAACTCCAGTAGTGGGACCTCCTACACAGCACTTGACCAGTATGCACCAGAACTGTCAAGGGCACCAAACTCCAGAGACTCTTACAGCCAAAAGGAGCCTACGGAGACATGGCAACTAATTAAGACACCCTGGATCAGACGCTGGAGTAGAAAAAGGATGTTGAGGTTGGGCACGGTGCCCCATGCCTGTAATCCCAGCACTTTGGGAGGCCAAGGCAGGAGGATCACCTGAGGTCAGGAGTTCGAGACCAGCCTGGCCAACATGACGAAACCGTGTCTCTACTAAAAAATACAAAAATTAGCTGAGTGTGGTGGTGGGTGCCTATAATTCCAGCTACTCAGGAGGCTGAGGCAGGAGAATAGCTTGAACCTGGGAGGCAGAGGTTGCAGTGAGCCAAGATTGTGCCACTGCACTCCAGCCTGGGCGACAGAACAAGACTCCGTCTCAAAAAAAAAAAAAAAAAATTTAAACTTTAATTAGTAAATGTGTTCAAAATCCATACAAGTTCTTTAAGTAAATACATATTCAGAAATATACACAGTTTCGATCAACACTTGATGCACAGTATGAAGTTTCAAAGAGGTGACTCGTGTTTACTGTTGCACATCATAGAAATAAATTCTCAGCCTAACTTTGGAAAGCTGAAGTAAATAGATGCTGAGATTTGTGAAATTCCGGTAAGTGGTCACTACGTGTGTCTATATTTATACATTAACGGAAGTGTTTCCATGGGTTTACTGGGTGCTCACCCATCCACTGGTCCCAGGAGAGGCCTCCTGTCCACCCACAAAGCGAGATACTGAGGGTGGTTGGTCACAGCCTCTTGCTATTACACCACTTTCTTGAGCCCCGGACTCAAGATTACTGATCCCAATTTGGTGACAAAGTTCATAATTGCCACACCTTCCTCTTGGATCAGTAGCTCAAAAGCTCAAATCTGCAAACACTCATTGTGTAGTCCCTGTGTCAGGCACTGTGCTAAGCACCTGGGGACAAAAACAGAAAAGATGCTACATTTGTCTTGGAGGATGTTTAGTTAGAAAGAATTGGGGAAAGGAAATCTAAGCTTTATTGTTGTGCTGGGCAACTTGCTACTACGTCCTTCCTCTGATTCTATGTGAGAGAGGTCTTCTCTTCCCATTTTACAGAGGAGGGAACTGAGTCTTAGAAAGGTTATATGCTTTTCCCAAGGTAACTCCGCAAGTGGTGCAGCTGGCTTTTAAACCCAGGTCTGCCTCTAACTATTCCTGTTGACTACTCGTGCCAGTCCCAAGCACACCAGCCACAGACAAAAGGCAGCAAGTGGACAACTCCAGCAGTAGGCCAGTTGGAAGGCTGACGGAAACAACCAACTTTGGGGACTACTGGCAGGTGTTTGGGTGCTGCCAATTCCCCCTGTGGGAGGCTCACAGACCAAGGCAGCCAGCAGTGGGGTCTGTGGGAATGAAAATGACTAGAAAGTGTAAGAAATGCCTTGACAGGGTTTGCATTTGGCACGGAGGACCTGCAGAAGATGTGGCTGGGCTGGTGGCTTCTGAAGCAGAGACTTTATCATCGTGCTCCCATCACTCCCACCTGATGGTGCTCACCCCAGCGCCTCCATTTTCCTGGAGAAATGCCACCTGAGAGTGTTTATTCTTCAATAGCTGTTGATTTCCTGCCACATCCCAGGCTTCATTCGAGGCAGACAAAGCAAACAAAACTCCTGCCACATGGAGTGTTCATTGTAGCAGGAGGAGACGGACACCAAGAGTCAATAAATGAGAGAAATGTGTAGTATGTCAGACAGTGATAAATGCCACCGAGAACAATAAAGTAAGAAAGGGGTTTAGGGAATGGGGTAGTTGCCTTTTTTTTTTCTTTTTTTCCTTTTTCCTCCCCCACTTCCATTTTTTTTCCTTTTTTTCTTTAGATTTATTTATAAAGACAGGGCCTCCCTATGTTGCCCGAGCTGGTCTTGAACTCCTGGGCTCAAGCGATCGACCTGCCTTAGCCTCCCAAAGTGCTGAGATTACAGGCGTGAGCCACTGCGCCTGTTCTCCACCTCCATGTTAAGTAGAGTGGGCAGCTTCCCCAGTAGGTGACATTAGAACAAGGGCCCAAAGGAGGTGAGGAATGAACCGTGTGGATATCTGGATGAAGGGTGCTGTGGGCAAAGGGAACAGCAAGTGCCAGGTCTCCAGGTAAGTTCGTGTCTGGCCAGTGTGGGAGGGGTTGGCGCCCAGTGAGTGAGGCCCACCTGGGTGAGGGCTGGCTCCTTCATAGGGATCATGGCTACCGGCTGACAGATAGAGAGACAGACAGAGCACTTGAGAACTCTCAGCCTCCCCCACTTCTGGAGAACATTCCCTGGAGGAGAGGTGAGGGAGGCATGGACATAGGGCTCTTCTTCCTCTGGCTTCTGAGTAAATTACAATCCCCCTACACAGGCAGGCTCTAGCCCTCCTTACATGCACCCTCTCCTCTCTTCTTGATCCCCTTTCTTTTTTCCTTTTAAAATTATTTCAGATCATTTTAGATTATTCCTTCCCCTATAAATCTGAGGTGATTAGACACCGAGAAGGCAGGAGAGTTTTGGGGGTCAGGATGAGGAGGGTTTGGGGGTCAGGTGTATTTGCTTCCCATGGCTATAACAAATTATCACACACTGGGTGGCTTAAGATGACAGAATGGATTCTCTCCTGGTTCTGGTAGGTCTGAAATCAGTTTCATTGGGCTGCAATCAAGGTACTGGCAGGGCTGGAATGTTCTAGGAAGGAATGTGTTCCTTGCCTCTTTTGGCTCCTGGTGGCTTGCCTTCGTGTGTGTGTGTGTGTGTGTGTATGAAATCTTTCCCTGCCGCTTTCTTATGCCAAAAATTTCTTAAGCGCTCCAACACAATTGCATTTAGGGCTCACTTTGATCATCTAAGATAACCCCCCCATCTCAAGACCCAAGATACAAAGACACTGTTCCCATATAAAGTAACACACAGGTTCAAGGGATTAGGTCTGGACATCTTTTGGGGGCCATTTTCATCCCACCACAGAGGGTGCTCCAGTTTCCACATTCATCTCTATATTCATTCAGTCATTCCCTATTCAACACAGGGTCACTGGCCATTTCCTCAGTGCCAGGTAGTGTGCAGGATGCTGGGAATACACGGTGAGCAAAGGAGCGCACCCCAGGAGCTTGCAGTTTAGAAGGGGAGATGGATGTGAATCAAATAGTCACTCAAATAAAATGCAGAGTTGCAACTGTAGTAAGTGCCATGAGACCCTGTATTTGAGGCTTTACCGGGTAAGGAGGGCCAAGAAAGCTTCCAGGAGGAAGTGCACTTAAATCTGCATGAGTTGGGGGTAATCTTCCCTTCAAAGAGGGAAGGAAGAGACTTCCAGGTAGAGGGGACAGATGGCAGAACAGAGGTATGGCTGGCTCTGGCAGGTTGTGCAGGGCTTGGGGTGGCCTGGGGGTGCTGGTGGGGTTTCAAAGATTGTGTGAGGACCAATGTGGTATGCCTCCTCCCCACCCTCTAACCCAGTCCTCACCCTTGGCTACTGCTCTATGTCCAGGGCCTCTTCCTCC
>NW_012120709.1:24421487-24423380 GCF_000951035.1 Colobus angolensis palliatus | reverse complement strand
TTCTTTCTTTCTTTCTTTCTTTCTTTCTTTCTTTCTTTCTTTCTTTCTTTCTTTCTTTCTTTCTTTTTCTTTCTTTCTCTTTCTCTCTTCTTTCTTTCTTTCTTTCTCTTTCTCTCTTTTTCTTTCTTTCTTTCCTTCTTTTTCTTTCTTTCTTTCTCTCTCTTTTACTTCCTTCCTTCCTTCTTTCTCTCCCTGTCTCTCTCTCTTTCCTTCCATCCCTTCCTTCCTTTTTTTTTTTTTTTTTGAGATGGAGTCTCGCTCTTTTGCTGAGGTTGGAGTGCAGTGGTGCAATCTCAGGCTCACTGCAACCTCTGACTCTGGGTTCAATTGATTCTCCTGACTCAGCTTCCTGAGTATCTGGAGTTAGAGGTGCCCGCCAACATGTCCAGCTAATTTTTGTATTTTTAGTAGATACGTGGTTTTGCCATGTTGGCCAGGCTGGTCTTGGACTCCTGACCTCAGATGATCTGCCTGCCTCGGTCTCCCAAAGTGCTGGGATTATAGGCGTAAGCCACCGCACCTGGCCTCTTTCTTTTTCAAAATCAGTCTTGCTAATTTTTTTTTTCAAATTTATTAATCTTTTTTAAAAAAACAAATTTTGGCTTTTAAAATTTTAAATTCTGTTTTCTCTTCTTAAACTGCTCTTCTCTTTATCATATCCTACTTTTTTTAGGTTTGGGGTGCTTTTTTTAAATCATCTTGAGATGGCAAGTGAGATCATTGATTTTCAGCTTTTCTTCATCTCTAATTTATTATTTAAAGTTATAACTTTCCCTTTGGGCACTGTTTTAGTCACATCTCAGAAATTTTGTTAATGCTATATTTAGAATTGTGCCAGGCGAGGTGGCTCAGGCCTGTAATCTTGGCACTTTGGGAGCCCAAGGCAGGAAGATCACTTGAGCCAAGGAGTTTGAGACCAGCCTGGGTGAGATCCTGTCTCTATAAAAAAATTAAAAATTAACTGGACATGGTGGCTTGGGCTGGTAGTCCCAGCTACTCAGGGAGCTAAGGTGAGAGGTTTGCTTGAGTCTAGAAGTTTGAGGTTGCAGTGAGCTGTGATTGTGCCATTGTACTCCAGCCTGGGTGACAGAGGGAGACCGTCTCAAAAATAAATAAGTAAATAAAATATTTTAAAATTTCATTATGATTTCTTCTGGCCCTTGGATTATTTAGAAGTACATTATTTGCTTCCCAGTTGAGGATTTTCCAATTATCTCTTTTTTATTAATTCATAGAATATCCTCTAAATGATATAACTTTTGAAAGTCATTGAGGCTCGATTTATGTCCCGACATATGATTAATTTTGGTATTTGATATTTTTTGATGCTATTATGAATGGCATTGTTTTATAAATTTTAACTTTCAATTATTCGTTGTTAGTATATAAAAATACAATTGTTTTTAAATGTGGATCCTGCAACCCGTTACCTTGTCTGTTATCAGTTACAAGCTCCAGTAGCTTTTTTGGTAGATTCCATCAGGTTTCCTACCTAGATGATCATGTTACCTGAAAATAAAGTCAGTTTTACTTCTTCCTACTTAGCCAGATGTTTTCTATTTCTTCTTCTGGCCTGATTGTTTTGGCTAGCACCTCTGGTAAAATGTTGAATAGAACTGGTGGAAGAGGACAACCTGTCCTGTTCCTGATCTTACAGGGAAACATTCAGTCTCTTGCCATTAAGAATGATCATAGCTAGCTGGGTGCGGTGGCTCATGCCTGTAATCCCAGCACTTTGGGAGGCCGAGGCGGGTGGATCATGAGCTTAGGAGTTCAAGACCAGCCTGGCCAAGATGGTGAAACCCCGTCTCTACTAAAAATACAAAAACTAGCCAGGCATTGTGGCAGGTGCCTGTAATCCCAGCTACTCAGGAGGCTGAGGCAGAGAATTGC
>NW_012120709.1:24332759-24419887 GCF_000951035.1 Colobus angolensis palliatus | reverse complement strand
GATTCTCCTGCCTCAGCCTCCTGAGTAGCTGGGATTACAGGCATGCACCACCATGCCTGGCTAATTTTGTATTTTTAGTACAGATGGGGTTTCTCCATGTTGGTCAGGCTGGTCTCAAACTCCTGACCTCAGGTGATCTGCTTGCCTCAGCCTCCCAAAGTGCTGGGTTTACAGGTGTGAGCCACCATGCCCAGTTGATACCTCTTTACTAGTATGGGCATTTAGTACTATGAATTTCCCCATAAGTACTGCTTAGCAGCATCCCACAAAATCTATGTTGTGTTTTCATTTTCATTTATTTCAAAATACTTTGTAATTTCCCTTTCAATTTCTTCTTGGGTCATGACCACGAGTCATTTAGAAGTATGGGACTCAGTTACCAGACTTTTGGGGATTTTCCAGGTACCTTCTGGTATTAATTTCTAATTTAATTCCACTGTGGTCAGAGAACATATGCTGTATGACTTAAATCCTTCATAACTTATTTAGATTTATTTTATGGCCTAGAATATGATCAGTCTTGGTAAATGCTTTGTGTACACTTGAAAAGATGGTGTATTCTGCTGTTGTTAGATGGAATGTTCTATAAATGCCAATCTGGTCAAATTGATTGATAGTACTACTCAAATGTACTATAATCTCATTTACTTTCTACTTATTCTACCGCTTATTGAGAAAAGTATATTGAAATCTCTGACTGTAATTGTCAATTTGTCTGTTTGTCCTTCCAACTCTAGCAATTTTTACTTTTTATATTTTAAAGGCGCATAAACATTTTAGATTGTGTCCTCTTGATTAATTGATCCCTTTATAGCTATAAAATGACATGACCTTCTCTAGCTCTGATAATATCCTTTGCTCTAAAACCTACCTTGTCTGATAGTAACATAGGTACTCCAGTTTTCTCTTGACTAGTGTTAGAATGGTTTACACTATCCCATCCTTTTACTTTTAGCCTATATGTACCTTTATATTTAAAATAAATCCCTCCCTCACTCCCTTCCTTCCTTCCTTCCTTCCTTTCATTCATTCCATCTTTCCTTCCTCTCTCTCTCTTTCTTTTGGTGGAGTCTCACTCTGTCGCCCAGACTGGAGTGCAGTGGCGCCATCTTGGCTCACTACAAGCTCCGCCTTCTGGGCTCAACTGATTCTCCAACCTCAACCTCTCAAGAAGCTGGGACTATAGGCACAGACCAGGGTCATCGCGTCTGGCTAATTTTAGTATGTTTAGTAGAGACAGGGTTTCACCATGTTGGCCAGGCTGCTCTCAAACTCCTGACCTCAGGTGATCCACCCAACTTGACCTCCCAAAGTGCTGGGATTACAGACATGAGCCACCGAGTCCAGCCCTAAAATGAATTTCTTGTTGGCAGCATATAGTTGCATCTTGCTTTTTGGGTTGGGTTTAGGTCTATCGTCTTGCTGTTTCTTTTCTCTTTGTCTCATCTGTTCTGTCTTCCTTTCCCATTTTTTTCTGCCTTCTTTGGAGTGAGTATTTTAAAATGTCCTTTGTTGGCTTATTAGCTATAACTCTTGGCTGTTGGGGATTTTTTTTAGTGGTTGCTTTTGGGTTTATGGTATACATCTTTAAGTTATCACAGTCTACTTCAGCTGATATTATACTACTTTATGCCTAGTAAAAGAACTCTACAATAGCATACTTTCATTTTTATCCTTTTTAGCCTTTGTGCTGTTTTTATCATACATTTTGCTATTACAAATATTCTAAACCTCACAATATGTTTTGACTGTTTTTAGTTTAACAGTCCCTTATCTTTGAAAGATATTTAAATAATTTTTAAAAATTCATATATTTACCAATGTAGTCACTACCATTTCCAGTATTCTTTATTTATTTGTGTCAACCCAGGTTTCCATCTGGTATTCTTTTCCTTCTGCCTGAAGAATTTCCTTTTACATTTCTTATGATGTGGTTCTGCTGGTGGAAATTCTCTCAGCTTTTGTATGTCTGAAGATGTCTTTATTTTTGAGAGATGTTTTTGACGGGTATGGAATTCTAGATGGACTGTTTTCTCTTTCAAGTGCTTTAAAGATGTTGTTCCAGTCTTCTTGTTTCCATTGTTTCTAATCAGAAATCCTTATCTTAATTCTTCCTCTGTATGTAACATGTCTTTCTCTAGCTGCTTTTAAGATTTTCTCTTTAAGGTTGGTTTTTGGCAAATTGATTATAATCTGCCTCACTGTAGTTTTCTGCATATTTTTGTGCTTTGGGTTTTGTTTGCTTATTTGTTTGTTTGATTGGTTGGTTTCTTGGACCTGTGGGTTTACAGTTTTCATTAAATTTGAAAACTTTTTGGCTCTTATCCTTTCATATTTTTCTGTTTCCTCTCTCATTTGCTTTTAGGGAACCCAATATTAGGCTGCTTGAAGTTGACTCACAGCTCACTGATGCTGTTTTCTTTTTCCTTTTCATTTTTGATGATTTTTTCCCCCTGTGTTTCACTTTCTGAACTATGAGCAGTTTCTATTGCTAAGATTTCAAGTTCACTTTTTCTTTTTTTTTTTTTTTGAGATGGAGTTTCTCTCTGTCGCCCAGGCTGGAGTGCAGTGGCCGGATCTCAGCTCACTGCAAGCTTCGCCTCCTGGGTTTACGCCATTCTCCTGCCTCAGCCTCCCGAGTAGCTGGGACTACAGGCGCCCGCCACCTTGCCCGGCTAGTTTTTTGTATTTTTTTAGTAGAGATGGGGTTTCACTGTGTTAGCCAGGATGGTCTCGATCTCCTGACCTCGTGATCCGCCCGTCTCGGCCTCCCTAAGTGCTGGGATGACATGCTTGAGCCACCGTGCCCGGCCACTTAACTTTTCTTCTGCAATGTCTACTCTGCTCTGAACCCCATCTGGTATATTTTTCATTTCTGGCATTGTAGTTTTCATCTGTAAATTAGAATTACATCTTTAAAAATATTCTTCCATGCCTCTACTTAGCTTTTTGAACATATGAACTACAGTTATAATAGCTGTTTTAACATCCTTCTCTGCTAATTCTAATATCTGTGTCAGTTCTGGGTTGGTTTCAATTAACTGATTATTTTGTCATTATGACTTTTGTTTTACTCTTTCTTTGTATGCCTGGTAATCTCTGGTTATATGTTAAATGCTGTAAATTTTACCTTGTTGGGTGCTTGATATTGTGGTATTCCTATAATTATTCTTGAGCTATGTTTTGGGATGCAGTTAAAGTATCTTGGAAACAGTTTGATCCTTTGTGTCTTGCTTTTGTGATTTGTTAGGTAAATTTGAAGTACTGTTTAGCCTAGGGCTGGTTACTTCCCCCTACTGAGGCAAGGTCATCCTGAATACTCCACCTAATTCCCTGTGAATTATGTTTCTCTCGTCTGTATAGTGGGAACAGGCACTATTCCCAGTTCTGTGTGCATACCAGATAGTGTTCTCTCTCATTCTTTCAGAAGCTTCTTTGCCTGGCCTCAGATAGTTTTTTCTTATGGGTATAATAATCAGTATTCTGCTGAACACTTGAAGGAAAGCCTCTTTAGATCGCCAAAGTTCCCTTTGTGTTCAGCTCTCTCCTCTGGCATTCTGTCCTATGAACCCCACCCACACAGGAGTTGAGTTCCCCACCGACCTCCACCCCTACCCATGCTGCGGCCTGGAAATTCTCTCAAGGCAATTTGCTGGGGGCAATCCTATTCTTTTGTCCTATGGCTCTACTTACTTATTTTCTGTCTCCCAGGGTCCCAGACATTTTTTGCCTGATGTTCAAAGTCTCAAAAACTATTGTTTCATACGTTTTATCCATTTGGGTAGGGCATGTTTGTGGTGGGAGGATAAATGCAGTTCCTGTAACTTCATCTTGGCCAGAAAGGGAAGTCCTTACTTTCATTTATGAAATATATTTTTGCTGATTATAGACTTCTAAGTTGGAAGTTATTTTCCATCAGCACTTTATTTTTTTAATTTTTATATTTGTGGGTACATAATAGGTGCATATATTTATGGGGTACCTGAGATATTTTGATATAGCATGCAATGTGTAATAATCACATCAGGGTAAATGATGTACTCATCACTTCAAGCGTTTATCCTTTATGTTACAAAAAATCCAATCATATGCTGTTAGTTATTTTAAAACGTACAGTTAAATTATTATTGACTATAGTCACCCTGTTGTGATAGCAAATACTAGGTCTTATTCATTCTTTCTAACTATTTCTTTGTATCCATTAACCATCTGCACTCCTTCCCAACTCCACCCCCACTACCTTTCCCAGTCTCTGGTAACCATCCTTCTACTCTATCTTCATGAGTTCAATTGTTTTCATTTTTGGCTCCCACAAGTAAGTGAGAACATGCAAAGTTTGTCTTTTTTGTGCATGGTTTATTTCACTTAATGACCTCTAGTTCTATCTATGTTTAGATAATAGGATCACATTCTTTTTTATGGCTGAATAAGACCCCATTATGTATATGCACCATATTTTCTTTATCCATCCATCTGTTGATGAACACTTAAGTTGCCTCCAAATCTTGACTACTGTGAATAGTGCTACAGTAAACATGGGACTGCAGATATCTCTTTGAAATACTGATTTCCCTTCGGTTGGGTGTATACCCAGAAGTGAGATTGCTGAATTGCATGGCAACTGTATTTTTAGTTTTTTGAGGAACTTCTAAACTGTTCTCCAACAGTTGTCCAACACCAACAGTGCTCAGAGATTCCCTTTCTCCACATCCTTGCCAGCATTTGTTATTGCCTATCTTTTGGATAAAAGTCATTTTAGCCAGAGTGAGATCATATCCCACTGTAGTTCTGATTTGCATTTCTCCGATGAACAATGATGTTGAGCACCTTTTCATATACCTGTTTTCCATTTGTATGTCTTCTTTTGAAAAATGTCTATTCAGAACTTTTGCCCATTTTTAAATTGGATTATTAGATTTTTTCCCATAGAGTTGTTTGAGCTCCTGATATATTCTGGTTATTAATCCCTTGTCAGATGGGTACTTTGCAAACATTTTCTTCCATGCTATTCGTTGTCACTTCACTTTGTTGATTGTTTTCCTTGCTGTGCAGAAGCTTTCTAACTTGATTTGGTCCAATTTTGCTTTGGTTGTCTGTGCTTACGGGGTATTACTTAAGATACCTTTGCCTACTCGAATGTCCTGGAGAGTTTCCCCAATGTTTTCTTGTAGTAGTTTCATAGTTTGAGATCTTAGATTTAAGTCTTTAATCCATTTTGATTTGATGTTTATGTATGGCAAGAGATAGGCATCTAGTTTCATTCTTCCACATATGAATATCCGGTTTTTCCAGCACAATTTATTGAAGAGATTGTCCATTCCCCAATGTATATTGTGATGGTTAATACTGAGTGTTCACTTCATTGGATTGAAGGATGTGAAGTATTGTTCCTGGGTGTGTCTGTGAGCATGTTGCCAAAGGAGGTTAACATTTGAGTTAGTGGACTGGGAGAGGCAGACCCACCCTCTGTCTGGGTGGGTACCGTCTAATCAGCTGCCAGTGTGGCTGGAATAAAGCAGGCAGGAGAAGATGGAAGAGCAGACTTGCTGAGTCTTCCAGTTTTCATCTTTCTCCCTTGCTGGATGCTTCCTGCCATCAAGCATCAGACTTTAGGTTCTTTAGATTTTGGACTCTTGGACTTACACCATTGATTTCCCAGGGGCTCTTGGGCCTTTGGCCACAGACTGGACTGCACTGTTGGCTTCCCTACTTTTGATGTTTTGGGACTCAGACTGGCTATCTTGCTCCTCAGCTTGCAGACGGCCTGTTGTGGGACTTCACCTTGTGATTGTGTGTGTCTATCTAATCAACTCCCCTTCATATATACATCTATCCTATTAGTTCTGTTCCTCTAGAGAACCCTGGCTAATACATACATTCTTGACACCTTTTTTGAAAATGAGTTCTCTGTATATGTATTGATTCTTTTTCTGTCTTCTCTATTCTGTTCCATTGGTTTATGTGTCTGCTTTTATGCAAGTACCATGCTGTTTTGGTTATTATAGCTCTGTAGTATAACTTGAAGTCTGGTAATGTGATTCCTCCAGTTTTATTCTTTTTGTGCAGGATAACTTTGGCTATTCTAGGTCTTTTGTGGTTCCATATAAATTTTAGGATTGTCTTTTCAATTTTTGTGAAGAATATCACTGGTATTTTGGCAGAGATTGCATTTAATCTGTAGATTGCTTTGGATAGTATGGACATTTTAACAATACTGATGTTTCCAATCCATGAACATGGACCATCTTTTCCCCCACTCCTTTTTTTTTTTTTGGTCTCCTCTTCAATTTTTTGCATCAGTATTTTATCATTTTCATTATAGAAAACTTTCACTTCTTTAAGTTAATTCCTAGGTATTTTATTTTATTTGTAGCTATTGTAAATGGGATTACTTTCTTGGTTTCTTTTTCAAGTTGCTTACCTTTGGCATATAGAAATGTACTGATTTTTGTATGTTGATTTTGTATCCTGCAACTTTACTGAATTTATTTATTTATCCATTCTAATAGTTCTGGTGGAGTCTTTAGGTTTTACCAAATATAAGATCACATCATCTGAAAGCAAGGATAATTTGACTTCATTCTTTCTGATTTGGATGCCCCTTATTTCTTTGTCTTGTCTGATTGCTCTACCTAGGACTTCCAGTACTATGTTAAATAACAGTGGTAAAAGTGGGCATCTTTGTCATGTTCCAGCTCTTAGAAGAAAGGCTTTCACTTGTTTCCCATTCAGTATGATATTGGCTGTGGATCTGTTACATATGTCTGTCAGCACTTTAAAGATATCATTCCACTGTCTGCTGGCTCCTATTGCTTCTGTTAAAACGTATATTAAGTTTCTAGGGCTTTTGTAACAAAAGTGCCACTTGGGCCTATCTAGAGGAACAGTTTTGGGTCTTTGGCTTAAACAACAGAAATTTATTTTCTTGTAGTTCTAAAGTCCAAGATCAAGGTGTTGGCAGGGTCGGTTTCTTCTGAGACCTCTTTCTTTGGCTGTAGATGACCATCTTCTCCCTCCATCTTCACATGGTCTTCCCTCTGTGCAAGTTTGTGTCCAAATCTCCTCTTCTTATAAGGACACCAGTCATACTGAATTACGGCTCCACTTTAATGACCTCATTTTAACTTAATGATCTCTGACAAGACACAGTCTCCAAATACAGCCACATTCGGAGGTACGGGAGTTAGGATTTCAACATATGAATTTGGCAGGGGGTGGGAGATACACAGTTCAACCCATAACAAAAAGTCAGTCATCTTATTTTTGTTCCTTTTAAGATTATTTATCTTTTTCTTCCTGTTTTTTTTTTTTTAAGATTTTATATTTGACTTTATCTTCAGCAGTTTTACTATGATGTGCCTAGGTGTGGTTCTCTTTGCATTTTTCCCACTTGGAGTTTGTTAAGCTTCGTACAAATTGTGCTCAGTTGCTCATCAATTGTTTGGAATTCTCTTGTGTTCAGTGGCAGCTTTGTCTGTGCCCCATTCCTTGGATTTTGCATGCTCTGGTTCCTTACAGCTGGCTCCTTAACTCTCCCACTTTGAAGATTCATCCCCTTTTAAGTACTCTAGGGACAGGCAACACTAACAAACCCTAGCATTTGGAAGCACTCCTATCTTCTAAACAATGGGATTTTGCAATGGTTTCTTATTTAAAATAAAATATGCTTTTCTTCATTTAAAAGGGGTGCACTTTATTAAAGAAAATTTGGAAGTGCAGAGAGTTTACAAAGAAGGAAAAATAAATCATTCATAGTCCCGTGACATAACTGCTGCTGCTAGTTTTTGTTTGTTGTTTTTTGAGATAGGATCTCTCTATGTTGCCCAGGCTGGACTTGAATTCCTGAGTTCAAGTGATCCTTCTGCCTCATTCTCCCAAGTAGCTGAAATTATAGACATACTCTGCTGCTAGTATATTGATGTATTTTCTCCTTGTCTTTGTTTTAGACATAGATTAAGCAGTCTTTTAAAAATATAGTTTTATTCATGCCAAAATAATTTGTATGAGTTTGTGTTTGCCTTTTATATTTCATATTCTATCATTGTATTTTTCTAGATTATCAAAGGGTGGGTCATATTTATTGAAAACTAAAAGTTGAGCATTGTATTAATGTATTTTTTATTAATTATCTTACTTAATCCTCACAACTATAATATGAAGTAGATACTATCATTATCCTTACTTTACAGGCAGAAAGTTGGGGCTTAGACAGGTTAAACAACTTGTTTAGGAATTGGTAGAGCTGGTATTTCCAACCCAGATCTGTTTGAGTTCAAAATACAGGCTTTGGACCACATTCTGTACCACACTAATTAAAAAAATTATGACATAATTACATACAGTAAAATCAACAGATTCTAAATGTATAATTTCGTGAGTCCTGACAAATGTATGTACCACACAACCACTTTTACTGTCTGCCTAACTCTTCTCTGAGTCTTATTTGTGTTTTGTTTTTGTTTTTGTTTTGATAGAGTCTTACTCCATTACCCAGGCTGGAGTGCAGTGGCACTATCTCAGCTCACTGCAACCTCCACCTCCCAAGTTCAAGCAATTTTTGTGCCTCAGCCTCCTGAGAAGCTGGAGGCACATGCCACGATGCCCGGCTAATTTTTGTATTTTTAGTGGAGACGGGGTTTTGCCATGTTGGCTAGGCTGGTCTTGAACTCCTGACCTCAAGTGATCCAACCACCTCAGCCTCCCAAAGTGTTGGAATCATAGGCATGAGCCACAGTGCTGGGCCATTACTTGGATTTTCAGCTTAGTAAATAAGAGCAGAACCATCTGTGCAGCACCCAATCTGTCCTCCACTCCAGGCTGCCCTGAGCATTGCTCCCGAACCTTTCCACAATTTGGCAACTAAAAGGTAAACACTTGTATGGGGAAAAGAGAGTCGTGTTTCTGGGAAGCCAACCCTGACTGCTTGGCTTTCCTTCTCTCTCGTAATGGAGACATCGGATGCCACCTCCAGCACACAGGGGACGCCTTACAGACCAGCAGTGCCTCCCATTCATCTTTGCATCTTAAAAGCTAGCACAGCCTGGCACATAATCAATAGTTGTTGAATAAATAAAATGAGTATCTCCTATCTACTCTGCAGAAGGCACTGCTCTAAGTTTGTTCACATACAGTATCTTATTTGATAGCCATAACAATCACAAGAGGTTGGCTTCATTATCTCCATTTTCACAGACGAGTAAATTAAGACTCAAAGAGGGAAGAAATTTGCCTGAAGCCACGCTGCTAATAAGCTACAAAGTCAAGATTTGACTCCAGATACAATATTTCTTTCCATTACCATTGGAATGCTTAATACCATAGTGTCAATGTGACATGAAAGTCAAACCATTTTCAAAACCAGTGGCTGGGGCTGTCCGTGCTAAAGTTGAAGCAGACATTGAGTTTCCAAGGCAAGGACTATGGGTCCAGACATCCAGGGAGGGGAGACAAGACTCTCCCCATTTTTGATCTGGTGCTATTGCTATCTCTATGTTAGCCTTTATGTTTGTAGAAGCCAGCGAGGTACAAAGAGAATTACAGCCTTTACATTCTAGGGCTTCTCAGAGAATGGGCCTGAGACCACCTGCATCAGAATCCCATGTACAAAAAATGCACATTCCTGAGCATCCCTACAGCTATTAAATGATATTTTCTAAGCATTGAACTCAGAATCTGCATTTTAACAATTTCACCAAGTGACTCTCATGAACACACACTCAAGTTTGAGAACCGTTACCTTAGAAGAAAGGGTCCCTGATCAGAGCTGAAGGCCCCGTGGAAGCGCTTATAATCAGGAACAGGTGTTCCCTGCTCATATTTGGGCGGCCAAGGCATACGAGGACTGCCCAGCATGACTGAGAGAGGGCCCTGGGCCTATCACATGTAATGTGTCGCATCTTTGACATTTAGAGCTTCGCCGTGCTGTGATATCACCAAATCAACAGTCCCATCTCAGTTGACATTTGTTGGAAGCAAGATGTCATATGCTAATTACCAATGACATTGTCATGGAAAACAGACCAGAGAAGTGGTGCCAGGTTCAAAGCACCAGGTTCATCTGTTTACTTTTCCTTCGTGCTCATAGAAATATTTTTTCATCTACACCTGGCTTCTGGATCGTGTCCTGGGGCCAGAGATTGCAAGGGCAGAAAAGCAGGGTGGGGTGGGAAGTAAAGGAGGGAGGGAGAGACACTTAATAACTTTTCAAGAGAGGAAGTAGGTGGGGCCTCATGTTTTATCAAAAAAACCACTAGAGAAAAATGTCAGCTGTGGTTGTTTTGGGTAGAAAAGACTCTGAGGTTAAACAACTGATGTTTCTTCTCACTTTTCTGTATTTTCGGATTTTCTTCAACAAACTTGAAACAATAATACCTAACATTTATTGTGCACTCTCCATGTGTCAGAAGCTGTTCTAAGCACTTTCTATGAATTAACTCATTTCATCCTCACAACCACACTATTTTAACTCTTTCTTACAGATCAGTACACTGAGGCACAGAGATGTTAAGTCATTTGCCCCGGCTACATAGCTAGTAAGTGGCAGAGGTAGGATCGGACAGTTTGGATGAGAGACTGTGTGCTTAGCTACTATCATACTAGCTACTGTGTGCTTAGGTACTATCATTATCCTTACTTTACAGGCAGAAAGTTGGGGCTTAGACAGGTTAAACAACTTGTTTAGGAATTGGTGGAGCTGGTATTTCCAACCCAGATCCATTTGAGTTCAAAATACAGGCTTTTGACCACATTCTATACCATAGTAATTTTAAAAATTGTGACATAATTACATATAGTAAAATCCACAGATTCTAAATGTATAATCTGGTGAGTCCTGACAAATGTAGGTACCACACAACCACTTTTACTGTCTGTATAATTCTTCTCTGAGTCTTATTTGTGTTTTGTTTTTGTTTCATCTACGAAGGAAAGAGCATGAAGGAAAAGTAAACAGATGAAACACTACGAAGTTCACGCACCTCTGTTGTGAGGGTTTGTTGCACACTGCGTGAGCAACTGGTTTCCTGAGAGTTTGCACTATACACTACTACATACCATGTGTATAATGTGAAAACATGAATAAAAAGAAAATCTTGTTATGTAACTACTCAGTCACCTGCGCACTGTCCATTTGAAGTGAGGAGGTAATAATGCCAACATTTGCCATGTACCTACTTGGGATCAGCTAATTTACCTCCATGTACTCATTTGGAGCTATGGTCCTGAGCGGCAGCTACTCCCCATGTGGCTGCTGGGCACCCGAAAGCTGGCTAGTGTGACCTGCGATGTGCCCCTGTAGTCCCAGCTACTCAGGAGGCTGAGGCAGGAGAATGGCATGAACCCGGGAGGTGGAGCTTGCAGTGAGCAGAGATTGCGCCACTGCCCTCCAGCCTGGGTGACTGAGTGAGACTCCGTCCCAAAAAAGAAAAAAAAATACACACTGTATTTCAAAGAGTTTATATATGTGTGTGTGTGTGTGTGTGTGTGTGTATACACACACATATCCCATTCATTCTTTAATTGATTACATATTAAAATGACAATATTTTGGGTATCCTGGGTTAGAGAAAGATATGACTAAGGCCAATTTCATTAAAAAATTTTTTTGTGACATGTAGGTACTACATTTAAAAAAATCACATAAGAGTCTTGTGTTTATGGCTTGTGTTCCATTTCTAATGGGCAGTGTTGGCCTAGAAGGGAAGGGTTGCTCTCTGCCCCGCTTTTCGTTGAGGATACTGAGTAGTTAAGTAACCTGCGAGGGTCCCACAGCCGCAAGGGGTGGAGGCAGGGTTGGCATCAAGCCTGTGACCCCCACCTCGCCACACTGCTCTTCTTTCTGTCCTACTAAAGTCTTGAGTCTGCACTGGTCAGACAAGCATACGTGCTGAAACAAGTCACGAACAAGGAGTTTGCACCGATCCCCTGAGTCAGACGTGCATGGCACCCGCTGTGTGGGAAGTGTGGTGTGAGGTGCCAGCTCCTGCTCCCAGGCTCTGTGCAGGGCGTGAGCCCACACACATTGAGTGCTCACCACCCACCAGGCATGGTGTGAGGCATTGCGTGTGTCTATCCTGATCTGATCCTCACACTGACCCCTTCCAGCTGCAGTCAGGAGTCCTGGTTTATAGACGAGGCAACTGAGGCTTGGAGAGATGAAATCTATTGCCCAGGGTTACACAGCCAGTATTCGGTACAGCTGGGATATAATTTCGACTTTGCCTGAGCTGCCTTGCCAACGCTAGACTTAGTGGGGAGGGTGACGTACATGCTTAGGTGACACTAACACAGTGTAGAAAGTGACCAGTGATCTAGCACAGGGCCAGAGTGAAGCAGACAGGCGCCCCCTGAACTAGTAGTACTGAGAAACAAGGGACACAAGAGAGCTAAACTAGAAAGTCAATTCATCCCAGAACAAATCTAGAGACCAGCTGACTTCAGGCTGCAGAAAGACTCAACCACAACTTGGTCTATGTGCCAACAAGAGGAAGAAAGCTTCCGTGATGGGGAGGGCCTCCAGTGCACGCTACAGGTCTCCCTAGAACTGAGAGGCAGAGCTTGAAGGTCGAGTGCATTCAGCATGAGAATCCTTCTAGAAGGATCTGGTGTGGTCAATCCTGGGATGAGGAAGGTCCTCTGGAAGGCTGAAGAGCCTACGAAGTTTATGCACCTCTGTTGTGAGGGTTTGTTGCACACTGCATGAGCAGCTGGCTTCCTGAGGGTTTGCTTCGGTGGCTGAGTCTGTCTGTAGCCTGAAGTGAGCATCTCTCTGGGGACAGAATTTATTGCTCTGCTGACAAGAACATTCTGGACTCTGTGGCCGTCAGGTTTCTTGTGGTAAATGCATGCACGTCACTTTGGAGAATTCACCGACCTTTGTCCTGGGTTCTCTCCCCTTGGCTTTGTCTCTGCAAATCTCGGACTATCTCCAGGTCTGGATCTTTCTAGAAAAATTGCTTCTGTTTACCTGTTCCCCAGGTGCCACCACAACAGCCCTGGACAGGTGGAGTCAAAAGTGGTGCTGAGCTGCAGGTGACCACCCAGGGTTTACTGTCCAGTTCCCTGGATGGATTCCAGTGGGTATTTGTGTGTATGTGTTGGCGGGGGCAGGGGAGGGGTTAATAATGGGAAAATTCTTGCTTGTTTTGGGTCGGAAGGGGATAACTGTGTTTTTCTAAACAATTAAAAATCAGTTTCTTATGCCTTTTGGTTTGATGTGAATCATTTCTTCAGGACCTTATCATCTCAGAGAATTCACAAACTCGAGGTTCTGGGCTTGACAAACTGAGAAACAAACCCAAGGCTGAGGTTAAACTATCAAGATAACATCACTCCAGCCAGCCAGCTGCTTTCCTTGAAGACACCCTCTACCAGAGGGTTTCTCAGCCTCAGCATTTGTGACATCTTTGTCTGGATAATTCTCATGGATGGCAGTCTTGTGCATTCTGGGGTTGTTAGCAGTGCCCTGGCCTTGATCCACTTGATGCCAGCAGCATTCCTCACCACTAGTTGTGACAACCAAAAATGTCTAGACGTTGCCAGCGTGCCCTGATTGAGAACTGCTGCCCTATGGATTCAAAGGTTCTTTCCAATTTCAACCCAGAGCAACTGCTATGGAAGTTCAAAAGAGAGAAAGTGCTTTTATCTGAATGTTGGGGCAGGCGGGCAAAAGAAGCATTCTTTTTTTTTTTTTTTTTTTGAGACAGTGTCTCGCTCTGTCACCCAAGCTGGAGTGCAGTGGCACAATCTTGGCTCATGAAACGTCCACCTCCCGGGTTTAAGCAGTTCTCTGCCTCAATCTCCCGAGTAGCTGGGATTACAAGTGCATGCTACCATGCCTAGCTAATTTTTGTATTTTTAGTAGAGATGGGGTTTCACCATCTTGGCCGGCCTGGTCTTGAAATCCTGACCTCGTGATCCGCCTGCCTCAGCCTCCCAAAGTGCTGGGATTACAGGCGTGAACCACTGTGCCCAGCCAAGAAGCATTCATTTTAAAATTCATTCATGTATTTCAAATGTAGAGCAAAGTTCAGGGCACAGGGATGGACTCAGACCTGATTTTAAATCCTACTTCTCCCACTTATTAGTTATGCCATCTTCAACAAGTTACTTAACATCTCCTGGCCTTAGTTTCCTCATCTATAAAGTGGGAATAATAGCAGTCCCTGGATGCAAAGATGAAATGAGCTATTGAAAGGAAAGAGCTTGTAAGTGCTCAATACACATTGGGGATTATGTCCTAAAAATTAGCCAGGGCTTTCCTGGTCCTCAAGATTTAGATAAAACAAGCTTGAATCTCAAGCCCCAGGCCTGTGTGGTCTGGAGCCCTGCTCAAGAGGAATTCCCAGGGGAACGTGTGAGCCACCTTGCCTTTACCTCTGGGCTTCTGTTTTCAAACGTGTGTTTTCTGTTCTGCTCCATGGGTAGCAATCTCAGTTCTTTCCTTGATTTCCACCAAAACCACGACAGAAACCAAACTAAAAAGTAAAAATCCCCTTGCATAAAACATCCATGACTATGATCGATTTCGTGAAAATGAAGGGCTCAGAGGAGAGAAGACATTGTGCCCTGATGGGACACACGATTGAATGCGTACATTGATCTTCCTGGCTTGAGAATCACGTCGAGTGCCTGGCCATGGGAGTCTCTTGTTAAGGCATCACCCTAAGGTGAAGTGCCGTTTCTCCTCTCTCCCTGTCTTCTTTCCTCACTGTTCAGTCTCCTCCTCCCTCCTTCTCTGTCTCCTTTTCACCATTCAGGTGTCATCTTACATCACCTTCTTAGATACATCCCTGACCTCATTTTTAGAGATGACTCCCTTCTTTACCACCAGCCACTTCCTTTTTATTTTATCATTTTATTTTTGGGACAAAATATATATATATTTTTTGAGACAGAGTCTTGCTTTGTCCCCTAGGCTGGAGTGCAGCGGTGTGACTTCAGCTCACTGCAACCTCCACCTCCCAGGTTCAAGTGATTTTCCTGCCTCAGCCTCCAGAGTAGATGGGACTACAGGTGTGTGCCATCACGCCCAGCTAATTTTTTTGTATTTTTATTAGAGAAGGGGTTTCGCCATGTTGTCCAGGCTACTCTCGAACTCCTGACCTCAGGTGATCTGCCCACCGTGACCTCCCAAAGTGCTGGGATTATAGGCGTGAGCCACCACGCCCGGCCCTAATGTCCTTTTTTTATTCCAGCATCTGATTCAGGGTGTCATAATTAGTTGACATGTCTGCATAGGCTCCTCTTGACTGTGACGGTCTCTAGGTAGAGGTAAGCCACTGTGCCTGGCCAAAAATATTTTTAATTAATTAATTAATTACTCCTCTTGACTGTGACGGTCTCTAGGTAGAGGTAAGCCACTGTGCCTGGCCAAAAATATTTTTAATTAATTAATTAATTATTTTTGCGGGGGGGAGGGGTGGGCGTCTGACTCTGTTGCCCAGGCTGGAGTGCAGTGGTGTGATCTCGGCTCACTGTAGCCTCAATCTCCTGGGCTCAAGTGATCCTCTCCTCTCAGCCTCCCAAGTACCTGAGACTACAGGCACACTCCACCACACCTGGCTAGTTTTTGTATTTTTTGTAGAGACAGGATTTTACCATTTTTACCAAGTTGGTCTTGAACTCCTAAGCTCAAGTGATCCACCTGCCTTGACCTCCTAAAGTGCTGGGATTACAGGAAGCCACCACACCCAGCCCCACCAGCCACTTCCTATCATTTCATATCATTTTCTTTTCTTTTTGTTTTTGAGATGGGGTTTCGTTCTTGTTGCCCAGGCTGGAGTGGTGCCACGATCTCAGCTCACTGTAAACTCTGCCTCCCGGGTTCAAGTGATTCTCCTGCTTCAGCCTCCCCAGTAGCTGGGATCACAGGCATGTGCCACCACATCTGGCTAATTTTTGTATTTTTAGTAGAGACAGGGTTTCTCCATGTTGGTCAGGCTGGTTTCGAACTCCCGACCTCAGAGGATCTGCCCACCTCAGCCGGGATTATAGGCGTGAGCCACCACGCCTGGCCGTCATTTTCTTTTCTTTATGACACTTAATCCTACAGAAATAATCAGTTTACTTACTTGTTCAGTTGTCTGTTGCCTGTCTCCCATTCCTTACTAGAATGTAAGCTTCTTGAGAGCAGGGCTCTTGTCTATCTGCACAGCGAAGACTTGGAGCCAGTCTTCCCACTATAAGGTTAGGTCTGCAAATGGCATCACGTTGACCTGATCCCTGTACCTTCATATCCTGCACAGATTGAACAGGGATGTCTAACGCTCAGCTTTAAATGATTTGCCAACGTCGTCACCCCCTACGCGCCCCCTCACTCCCCGACCACTTGATCCCTGCCTTCTGACTCTAGATGTTCAGGAAAGTGTGCTCTTCACTCTGGGGTGTGGAGGCTGGGGTGTTGTCTAATAGGGTACATGGTGTACAGAAGGAACGGCATGAATAGGATGCAGATATAGAGGTAAAACTGGGAAACTTTAAGACCTCTCCAGAATCCTTAAGGTTTGGAGAGTGCCCCCAGCTCCGCCCATACATGGGCTGGATCACCCTGAGAACAGGATGCCTTAAGGACATCTAAGAAGCTGACATATGATGACATTTTTCCTCAAGAGGATGCTCAGGGACTAAGCCACACAGTGGGAATATAGTCATGGGGGAGGAGTACTTGGAAGAAGGTTGAGTTAGCTGTGTTGGGGCCCTGGTTTGCGATTGTTCTAGCCTGGGGGACTCAGGCTGGCCAGCATGGTGGAGTGGAGTGAGCAGGAGAGCCTTTCCTAGGCCTGCCACCAGGTGGCGCCCTAAGCCAAGTCCTGGAAGGCTAAGCGAGCCAAAAGGGAGCTTGTTCTCCAAGCCACTTCCCAGGAAATGACTCAGGGGAGATGACTTCATCAGTGGGATGTTCCTCACTGGGATCAGTGGGGTGAGACCCAGGAGCACTGCATTGCCCCATTAGAGCTGAGCTGTTCTCAGGGTGATGAGTGCCATTGGGGGTGGTCTCTTGACTCATTCATTCTTTCTCTCATTCTACATTCATCAGCATTCTAATGAGTTGCTGCAAGGTACAAGGCAGTGCACCTGTTCTAGAGCGACACGGCAAGCATTTCCTCAAAGAGACTCCTGTCCTGCTCCCTCCTGAGTTCAGACAGTGTGGTGGGAGGTTGGGAGTGAGGGCCAAAACCTGGTGTCTGAGCATGGAAAAGGGGTGTGGATGATGCTATGGGGAACACCCTGGCTCAGCCCGGCCCACAGTTCTATCTCAAACTCACTCCCAGAGTGCTGGGATTACAGATGAGAGCCACTGCACTCGGCATAAGCTTTTTCTAAGCACATATCTCATCTCCCCCACTAGCTGAACAGTAAAACAGGCCAGGTCATATCGCATTCACCACTATCTCACCAGCTCCCACCCAGCCCTGCTTCCCCAGGATTTAGCACAGTACCTGGGACATTAGGGTGTTCAGTGAAGATCTGATGATGATGAATCCGTGGGCCATCTGCAAGGAGGTAGTAGGAATGTGACAGAGGCCCTGCCTGGCAAGGTCTGAATGTCACAGATATTACTAAAGATGTCAAAGGTCACTGAGGCAGGGAGGTGCAAGACACTGGACATGAGAGTAGCCAGCAGCTCTCTTTTTGGAAGCAGCCATATCTCAGGCAGCAGCTGGCACAGAGAGGCCTCCCAGCAAAGCCTTCACCACTCTCATTTTTATTCTTGTGCCTCCATATTGCAGATGAACATGGATTACATTTATTGTAACAGTGTGGGTCCCACTAGACAAAGACTTCACACTCATCTCCTACTGGTTTGAAATCTCCTGGTGATAGAAGGATACAAGACAATATTATTCCCTGGGCTCAAGAATAGGTAATGATACTCATTATTTATTCGTTCATGTATTCATTCATTTGTTGAGTGCCTACAACACGTCACCCACTGTGCTAGGTAGATACTTAGATGCCATAATAAGCAGAAAGAGATATGGCCTGTCTTCACTGAGTTTAAAATCTTGACAGACAGCAATCAAATTATCATACAAATATAAAATGATGACTCTGATTAGTGCTATGGATAGGCACATTGTGGCATGAAAGCGTGTCACAGCAGGATTTAACCAGGAAACAAGCCTCTCCTGTGCCAGTATGGAAGGAAACCAGGAAACCAGTATGGAAACAGATGTCCAAGCAGAGCTGCATGTCCTTTCAACTGAGACCCCCTGCTTCCACACTGACTTCTGTCCCCCTAGAGGTTGACTGCTTTGCATTTGGTTTTGGGGACTGTTATGGTCTGAGGGCCAGCTAGAAACACAAGCTCTATCACATTATGGATTTGATCAAATAACAAGATACTCAATGGCCCAATGGACTGTCCAGGATTCACTAATCACCTATTCTATCATTTCAAGTGGAAAGAAATTTTCCCCAATTTCAGGGAGACGAGAAAATAGGGAGATGAGAGTTTTAGGATGGCCAACGCATCCAGGTTTGCCCAGGGCTTTCCCAGTTTTAGCACTAAAAGTCCCACATTCTGGGACTGTTCTGGTTTTAGAACTGAAAGTTCTGCATCCTGGAAACTCCCTCAGCCCTGGACAAAACAGGACCTCAGTCATCTTAACTCTAGTCTCTGCCCAACACTGCTTCTCAGCTTCCTCTTCTGTAAGATGAAGAAGTTAGACTAGAACAAGGGTTCTTGGTCCTGGCTGCTAATTAGAATAGGCAAGGAATCTCTTTAAAAAATACCAATACTCAGGCTTCCCCACCAGAGATTTGGTTGGTATGACACCCAGTTGTCAGTGATTTGTAAAACTTCCCATTGATGGTTTTGATATGAGGTCAGGAATGAAAACCATTGCTCTAGTTAATCTAAAGTTTTTTGTGGCACTCTGATTCTCATCTAGGATGAGTTAGTTATATGTGCATCCATTAATTCATTTATCCCCAAGCTCCCAGGGCTGGCCAGAGTTGCCATTGCTGTTCCTATTGATGACATAATATACTTCTTTCTCTCTTTCATTCTCTCCTTTGCTGCTCTCTCCTCCCTACCTCTTATTGCCTGAGCTTCTAAGGCTGCTTGTCTTCGACCGTGATCACAAGGTCAGGATCACTTGGTGATGTCATTTCCTCTGTCTCATCTCTGTCCTGGTCTTTCCCTTCCCCAGGGTCTCTGACTCCCACTAAAGAAGCTGAAAGAGATCTCTGGGGAAAGAGCCAGGTGCTGTCCCAGAAAGTCCCTTTCTCATCCTCCTTTCCGTGAAGACCATTTCCAGTGTATGGCTCTTCCCAGGTGGGTTGTATTTGGGGGTCAGAGGCTGACCCTCCTTCACACACTAATGTTAGGGACTGGCACAGTCCATGTGAGGACCCTAGTCTACCTAATATTCTGGGATCCAGCCTTGAAATCTCCTCAGTGCTAATGGCAAACGGGCTTGGTATGTGGAAGAAAGTTCCAAGAACTACAGTGCTCCAAGGCCTCCACCCAACACAGACCACTTCCTTTACATGAGATAGAAATGGCGCTTTCATCCTCTCAGTTATCTAAGTACAACCTTTTGGAGTCATCTTAACTTCATTTCCCTCATGTGATCTTGCAGCAAGTCAGCTCTACTTCTAAAACAGATCCACAGCTACCCGCCTGGCCCACGCCCCCATCATCTCTCACCTAGATAATAGCAGGGACCTCTAAACTACTCTCCCTGCCTTTCTCTGGTTTACCTCTGAGAGTTATCTTTTAAAAACATAAATCAGGGAGTGCCATCAATGTAATTCACCATATCAATATACTAAAAAATATGATCATCTCAATAGGTGCAGAGAAAGCATTTGACATATTTTAACTTCTATTTATGGTTTAAAACTCTTGGGAAACTATGAACTTCCTCGACTTGATAAGGGACATTTGTATCTATAGCTAACAACATATCTCTTAATGGTGAAAGACTGAACGATTTCTCCCAAAAATCAGGAGCAAGGCAAAGATGCCTGTTCTCATCATTGTATTCAACATTGTACTAAAACCCCTAGCAAGAAATAATTACATTTTAATTCAATACTGTACTAGAACAGCAAAGTACTAAAAACAAATAAAAGGTATATATATATCAGAAAGAAACAGGTAAAACTGTTTTACTCACAAACAACATCTGCATTAAAAAAAAAAAACTCAAGGAATTGACAAAATATCTCATAAGTAATTTTAGCAAGGCCAAAGTGTCCAAAGTCAATATGCAAAAATCAATTGCATCTCTAGCAATGAACAATTGGAAATAGATATTTTAAAAAATACCATTTACAGTCACATCAACAAACCTGATATCTTTAGGGATAAATTTAACAGAATGTATGTAAGAGCTATACACTGCAAACTACAAAATGTTTCTGAGAGAAATCAAAGACGACTTTAAAAAAAGAGAGAGATATACTATGTTCATGAATCATAAGACTCAATATTGTTTATTTCTCCCCATATTGATCTACAGAGTTTTTGCAATCCTAATCAAAATTCTATTTGGCCTTTTTTTGTAGACTTTATCAAGCTCATCCAGCTTGGTGGCTCATTCCTGTAATCCTTAGCACTTACTAAAATGTGGATTCCTTATTAGAATCCTCATGTATTGTTCACCAGAATTTGTTCTTAATTTTTCACAAGATTTATTCGGAACTCCCAGCACCTAGCCCAGACCTTTCATATAGGAGGCCCTCAAAATTATTTGTGGAAAATTTCCCCAGAAGGTTAACAGAGTTACCATATGACCCAGCAATTCCACTCCTAGGAATATCCCCAAAAGAACTGAAAATATATGTTCATGCAAAAACTTGCACATCAATGTTGATAGCACCATTATTCATGATAGCCCAAAAGGGGAAACAATTCAAATGGCCATCACCTGATGAATGGATAAATAAAATGTGGCATATCCACACAATGGAGTATTATCCACAGTTATTCACAATACAAAGAAATGAAGTACTGATACAAGTGTCAAGTCCAAGGGAAAACTTCCGCTTCACCTTCTGAAGTTTTGTTGAAAATCACTCACATGAGGCAGCTTAATAGGAGAAAGGGTACATAAATTTATTTGATCATAGTTTTAGGTGACACAGGAGCCTTCAGAATGAAGACCCAAAGATACAGGGGAAGTTGTCCATTTTTATGCTTAGGTTCAACAAAGTATGGACAGCTGTGTAGAGAAATATGATTGGACAAAAAGGGTCTGACCTAATGCTAAGAGACTGAGTATGGAAATCCAGTAAGGCTGTCCATCTAGACTGTTGTTGGCCCTTTTGAGCATGTGTTCCTTCCTTCTGGGTATGGGGGTCTAACGACCTACAGTCAGACAAGGTAGGCCACGTCATGTTTTATGGCCAGTTTTTACACTGGTGGTGTGGAGTTGGGGAGAGAGATGGATACTTTTAGGTTTTATGGCTGGCTTTGGAGAAAAGAAGTTTGGGTTTCTATGACCCGTCTTGGAAAAGAGGGATTCCAGTCTGGGATTCCAGTCTCCATGGCTGGCCTTGGGGGAGAATAGGACTAAGAAACATGAGGGCAGCAGCAAGTCAGAGAAAAACTTTTGTTTCTGAGGTCTTCATTTTGAGGTATTGTTTTCTAAGTCCCAACATAAGCCACAGTGTGGATGGACCTTGAAAACATGATGATAAATGAAAGGAGTTGGCCACAGAAGACCACACACTGCATGACTCCACTTACAGGAAATGACCAGAATAGACACATCTACAGGCACAGAAAGTAGATTCATGGTTGCCTAAGGCTGGGGGAGGGAAGTTGGGGAAGTGAGTGCTAAAGAGTAGGGTATTTATTTTGGGAATGATGAAAATGTTGTAAAATTTATTGTAATGGTCAATCTTACACAACTCTGAATATACCAAAAACCATCTAATTGTATACTTTAAATGGGTGAATGGTATGGTATGTAAATTCTATCTCAATAAAGCTGTTAAAATGAATGAATGGATCTGCCCCTTCCGATAGCCTCCTGGCTCTAGAGGAGACACAGTAGGTGGCCCATGTCCCATGAGCTGGTCTCTGGACCCAGAAATGCACAATTGACAGGTGGCAACTCATACTATTTGTGGACATGCACCCTTCCCGTCTAGGACCTCAGCTGCATGGCCTTCGGAAGTGCTGGGAGATGGTGGGAAGGGGATCTTGGAGGGCCAGACAAGGTCCAGGCTCAGGAAGCACTTCTGGAAATGTTCTCCCAGCTCTCTGCATCTAGAACAAAGCATTCTTAGTCAGCTGGGTTCACCCCACCCGGGGTAATTACCCTCCTTAGCCCCTCTGTGTGTGTCATCTGCACACATAGGTAATTAAACTGAACCAGGGGCTGTGACTCAGCTGCTCTGCCTCACACCAGCCCTGGCCCAGTGCAGACTGGGAGAACTGGCTCTGCCAGGCACTGGGGGTGAGTGGACAGGCAGGGCACCTGGTGCTGAACAGAGGATCGGGTGGTGGCACAGGAGGACTCTCTGGTCTTCCTCACTCCTTATCCCAAAACTGGAACTGAGAGCAGGTGGGGCCCAGGTGGGTCCAGGCAGGGCTGAAGATGGTTGGCTGGTTAAACTTGGGGTTAGCCTTGAGGCTCTGAACTCACTCCTATGCCAGAATCTGTGGTTCAGTGTTGAACCAAAGGAGCCTGGGGCAGTCTCACACTCCGAGGCATGGGCTGAGGCCTAGGAGGATAGACCAAGCACAGGAAGTGGATCTTTAGCATCCTGGCCTCTCAAATACCCTGCCGCAAGATGTCAGAGGGCTGCTCTGGAATCAGAAGTTTAAGGGAACAACTGCTCAGAAGAGAGGATCTCTGAAATTCCTTCCAGTTCCTATGTTCTGCGCTTCCGATTGTTAATATTCGCTGCACACTTACTCTGTGCGATGGCTCTATCCACATGATCTCATTTCATACCCACATCCCTATACGGTAGATCCTGTTCTCCTGCCTGGGTTACAGAGGAGGACACGGAGGCTTGAGAAGTTGATTATTTGCTCCAGGTCACGGGCCTTCCATGTGGTGGAGCCTGTATTCAAATCCAGGTCTGCCTGACTCAGAGACCAAGGTCTCAACCATCCATTGCCTATACTCCTTAAATCTGTAATTCTAGAAATCCAGGCTCTCCTTCTGGTTACTTTGAAGAATGTATGTGTGATGTAAGAACCATCTCATGAGGGTAGAGCTGTGATTAATTCAATCAGGGTTATTTTATAGGACACAGTAATTTTTCTTTGTAATGAGAAGACCAGAGGAAGTAATTAAGTTATTAAGCAACTATTGTTTGGTACATAGTAGAGATTTGATAAAGACTTATTTATTGAATAACTGATTGCTTACATTTGTGCTAGATCTTCTGAGGGTATGCAAAAGAATTATATCAATTAATTAGTAATTATTTATTAAGTGCATGGTATAGACAAAGTACTGGTCAATTTTAACAGTCAGACCAGACTTCTTTGGATTTTTAAATTCTGGCAATTAATTCAGATAATAATACTGTCCAAATGGAATGAAATACATTTGTTAATCCAGCTTGACAGCAGCCAGTTTGCAACATTTGTTTTAGACTTTCTTAATATGTTAAAAGTTCTCACACCCAAGGCTATTGAAAAAATTATGATTAAGAGAAAAATCGTATAATAAAGTTGTATAATGCCATACACTATCATTTTCATTGATGTTATCTCATTTAATCTTTACAACCTGAGATAGATGTCATTCTTCTGGTTTTGTGGAGAAAGAGACTGAGATTCAGATAGTAAGCTTGTCAGGAATGCAATCAGAATTCCAACAGAAGGTGGAGGAACCTGTGCACTTTACAGCTTTTATAAAAGCCATAATCTGGTCTACACTCTGAACCATGCTGTTATGTTGCCTTAGAGATAGGGAGCTGTTTCCAACAGAAAACCAACCACAGAGAACACTGGAAACTTGTCTACACAAAGCTTTGTCAAGTAACCCTCTCCAAGAATCTCTGTGTGGATAGACCTTACTGAAAGCTTCATGAATTCTCTGGAGGACAGAATGACAAAAACATTTCCACATCTGAAGGTGATGTTGAATTGGGAGACTGGATAGAGAGCACAGAGCAACATTAAAAGCAGTTTCAGAGGTCAGATGGATTTGGATGCAAACCCCATTTCCAGAACTTGTCAGCTATGTGGTCTTGGACAAATTGCTTACCCGTTGTTTTTTCTTTTTCTTTTCTTTTCTTTTTCTTTCTTTCTTTTTTTTTTTTTTTGAGATGAAGTCTTACTCTGTCACCCAGGCTGGAGTGCAGTGGCACCATCTTGGCTCACTGCAACCTTCAACTCCTGGGTTCAGGCGGTTCTCATGCCTCAACCCCCTGAGTAGCTGGAATTACAGGCACACGCCACCACACCTGGCTAATTTTTGTTTTTTTAGTACAGACAGGGTTTTGCCATGTTGGGCAGGCTGGTCTCGAACTCCTGACCTCAGGTAATCCACCCGCCTCGGTCTCCTAAAGTGCTGGGATTACAGGCATGAGCTACTTACCCTTTTTGAGCCTCAGTTGCTTCTTCATCTGTAAAATGGGAATAAAAATATCTATGCATAAGGTTGCTATGAAGACACTGCACATAAAGAGACTTCAATAAACATTAGCTATTGTTTTTCTAGCAGCAAGGCCCCAAGGTAAGGAGGGCAAGGATAAAGGGGCAGGAGGCTCCTCACTGAAGGCGAAGGTCATGAGGACAGGCACAGAGTCAGGCTGTTCCTGCTCTATTTTAGTAGCCTGAGTAGTATTTGGAACATGACCGGTACACTGTAAAGAATTGTTTATGGAATGTATAAAAACCAAGCAAGATTTAGGGGCTGAGTGAGTGGGTTTTGATTGGCTAAAATGGAAGGGAGAACATCCCTGCAAAATGCTTCATGACTCTCACTTCAGGGCCACGGGTCCTGAGCCAGATATTTTGACCCAAGGAAGGAGTGCTGGCAGTTACGATAGACAATTTTGAATGCAGCCTACTCATGGGCGGTCCAAAGTGGCAACAACCCAAAAGACCAATGGAATCTGGATGTTTTCAGGGAGGATTCTGGAATTCAACTGGAAACCTTTTCCTCTCTTTGTGTTATGCCCCTCACTCAGTGCTTTTATGGTTAAAGGGTCTCTATCAGGAGCTACCAGAAACATCATAACTCCTCAGTTTGGGAAAACTAAGGCTGAGAAAGAAAACAATAGAAAACTCTAAATCCTCCAAGGCCAAACTGAATTCTGACAGGTTAGAAGACGAGCATCTTAGAACTCATAAGTATTGTGTGAAAAAAAATGGTAGGAAGATCTGTTTGCAGAGAGTTTTAAACTTATAGTAAGAATGTCCAATGTCATTACAGTACTTCAGAGTTCCCCAAGATTCGTCTCACATATCACTTGATCTTTAAGGGACAGGCAGAGCAGACACATCTTTGCTGGATCACAGTTGACAGAACTAAAGCGAAGTGATTGACCAGGGTTCCACTTCTGGGGGATAGCCAACCCAGGGCTGGACCTGGGCCATGACGTGTTGTCTCTAAGAAGTGCTACAGGTTGGAAATAAAGACAGGTTCAAGGGAAGTGTTTACATCTTTCTTTTTTTTTTTTTTTTTGTTAGACAGAGTTTCACTTTTGTTGCCCAGGCTGGAGTGTAATAGTGCGATCTCGGCTCACTGCAACCTCTGCCTCCCGGGTTCAAGGGATTCTCCTGCCTCACCCTCCCAAGTATCTGGGATTACAGGCATGCGCCACCATGCCTGGCTAATATTTTTGCATTTTTAGTCGAGACGGGGTTTCACCATGTTGGCCAGGCTGATCTAGAACTCCTGACTTCAAGTGACCCACCTGCTTCGGCCTCCCAAAGTGCTGGGATTATAGGCGCGAGCCACAGCGCCCGGCCCCAGTGTTTATATCTTCATGGATGTTGTATCTATCATAGCTATGAAGGGACTCTGAGGCTGTCTGGAATGTACCATTAATGTTGCGAAGGGCATAGCTTTGGAGGTATTTTGCTGCAAGGCTCAGCCAAGCCACCAGCCTTGTGGCTTTGAGCAGGTTGTCCAGCCTCTCTGGGCTTTAGCAAGAATGGTACTTGTCCTGTGTACCTTGGAGGATTGTCCTGAGGACCAGATGAGATAAAGGAAGAGAATGTGATGTTACAAGTCTTAATATCACACTGGAAGATATCACTAAATGTCCTCTGCTGAAGACAGCCTCCTGGTCCTGTTTGCCTGTGGGTCTGACTCAGTGTGTATAAGCTTCTCTACCCAGGGCCAAGTCAGAGTAAGTGAGGTCAAAGGATGCAGAGTGGCATAGGCTCCTTCCGAGAGCTAGAGCAGGAATGTAACTTGGGTTAGGAAATGGCCTTGGAGTTTGTTCCACTTTTCTATGTGCACAGAAAAAAAAATCTTATTCCTTTAGATGAATTTGTTCTAAACAGAAAAGTCTTTTGAAAGCTGAAAAAACAGAAAGGCTCATGTTTTCTTTCCAAACTAACTCTAGAATACTACAAGAGAAATGAAATTGTGTAGCTGCATGCTCAAAGATCTGAAATTTATTACGTTAACTAGGCTTGAAGCCTGGGTAACTTTGTATGCTTTTTAAATGATTCATATTTGAAAAGCAAGAAAAAATCAAAATGCATAAAATTTCCTTTTCACTGAGCAAACAATATAAGTGTCTGTCTTTGGGTGACAGTTGACAAAACACAGCATGATTAATCTGGGGACCTGCAGGAGTTCACCTTCGGTGACTTCACACTCATCACCTGCTCGGATAAAAACACATCTGTCTGAAGCAGTTGAGAAATGAAACTGGGAAAAGAATGGCATCAGAATCAAGTATTTCTTTTCAAGTACTGTGAGTTGTAAAGAGAATAGATAAAGGTTTTAGCAAGAATGTACGGATTTAACATTTTAAATTTCATTATCAAAACAGTAGATTGACATTAAGAAAATTAAAAAATACAATGACTCATTATACCTCTGTATGCCAGCTGACATTGTTATGGTAAGAACATAGATGTGGAGACAGAAAACATAGCTTTAGAACGCATCAATGCAATGAATGTGAGAATTAGCTCCGTCCTTCTTAAACTGTTGACGCTGGGAAGTGTATTTCTTTGTGTCTTTGCTTCCTTGTTGGAAGATGAAGAGGGTAATAAGAACTGTATTCGAGTGTGCTCAGAGGACAAAATGAAATAATATGCATGTGCCAGCACTTTGCAAATGTGAGTTATTATTTCCTGGTGTTCTTTTAATTTTTATCCATAAAGAAACATGTAGTTTCTCCTTATAATTTTTATTGATTGCACCTGTTTTTGCTTTCCCTCTGGTTCTGACCATCCTTCTGTTCCTGTCTTTCTGGGCTATGCTTAGGGGCATTTTTTTCCATCTCAAACTGTGACTCTGTGGCCCCCCCTCAGATTTTCTGTTTCACAGTTTCTTTGACAAGGAGCTCCACATCACCTGATTACCTTTGATGACTTCCTTCTTCTGTGCCAAATCTTCCTACCTGTAGACCTCTAGTTTCTCCAGAGTTGAAAAGGACCTCACTTTTTAAGATGAGAAAGCTGTAGTCCAGGGGTCACCTGGGAGGAAGTTGCCCTGCTTAGAAGTAACAATCTCAACAAAAGCCCAGGTCTGAAGTCTTAATCCAGATCTTTCTCCACCAAATCTCTAGCAAAGGATGCTTCTCTTTGGACTTCAGATACAAAGCACATATCTTGGCCAGACATGGTAGCTCACACCTGTAATCCCAGCACTTTTGGGGGCCAAGGTGGGAGGATCATTTGAGGCCAGGAGTTTGAGACAAGCCTGGGTAACAAAGTCAGACCCTATCTCTACAAAAAAAAATTAAATTAGCTGGGCATGATGGCACACACCTGTAGTCACAGCTACTTGGGAGGCTGAGGTAGGAGGATGGCTTGAACCCAGGAGGTTGAGGTTGTAGTGAGCCATGATTGTGCCACTGCACTCCAGCCTGGGTGACAGAGTGAGACTGTCTCAAAAAAAAAAAAAAAAAGCACATATTTTAATACTCTCCTCTCTTGCTCAGAGTCCTATTTGTTGTTGAAACCATGACCATGTATAGTATATATGTGTATGTGTGTGTGTGTATATATATATATAAAATGTGTGCATAATCATATGTGGGCACTAGGTACCAGGTCCTGTGCCATATGTGTTATACAAACGATTTCACTGAATGGATAGAAATACTCTAAGAGGAACCATTATCCCCATTTGATGGATGAGGAAACTGAGGTTCTGAGATGGCCATTAGCTTGCTCAAGGAACATAGAGGCGGTACATGGCAGAACTGTGATTCCACAGCTGTCTGACCTTAAAGTCCCTTTTACAAACCACTCCACACTCACCTCTCTGAATGTCCCCTTGGCGGGCCTGTCAAGTGCCCCCTGGCAGCCTAGAACACCAGGCTGTCTCTCTGTGGTTCGTGTAGCCTCTGGAATCTCACCTCCTACTCGAGAAAGCCTTCTCAGGTGGTTCAAAGGGAGTTAAAGATGGTCCCGTCTGAAGGTGGGATTCTCGAGGTCACAGTAGTCAGCCACTCTCACCCTTACCCGCTCTGTGAATGTTCGACTCCAATGTGTGCGAGTGGGACCCATGCTTGTCCCTACCAGGCTTAAGCCCTGTCTGTCAGCATCACGGATCTGTCCGCAGCTGCCTCATTTCTATGGAAAAATTAGCAGGGGCCCACTGGGTATTTCCAGTGAGCAACGGTGGGGGTTTTATGTAAAGAGTCAGAGTAAGCATGTGTAAACATGGCTGCAGCCAGCACTTCAGGAGGGCTGTGGCCCTTGGGCCTTGTTTTGGAGAAATCCACTGAGGGAGGGGTTGGAACCACCTCCCAGCAGAAGCAAGTGAAGGAACAGGTGGGAAAAGTGCAGACACAGAGGGTCATTGAGCTGTCGCCCTCTAGTGTGAAAAGAGCTGTCTTGGGGAGGTGGAATTTGACTTCTGCTGTGGGTCCCCTCAGAGGGGAACAAGGAGCTACAGACACACCATAGGGGTGAATTACAAGGAAAAGCAACTGTATCAAATCCTTCTTTGGAAACAGGCAGTCAGAACTGTCCCCAGATGGAGTGATCTGGGCACAGGCCGAGCAGCCACCAGGCAGGGGTGTTGCAGAGGGTCCACCTGAGAGGGCTGGGCTGCTTTTGCCTGGGAGGTAATGGAGGGCAGGGGCAGCCTCTTCCACTGCCCACTGCCCACTCTTCAAGGGGATAGGGGCCAACTTGACTGAGACTGACAGGGTCCTGCCAGAGGCTTCTTACCTAGTTTATCCCATCTAATCATGGATTTATTTTATTTTATTTTATAGACAGGGTCTGGCTCTGTTGCCAGTGCAGTGGTGTAATCATAGCTCATTGCAGCCTCAAACTCCTGGGCTCAAGGGATCCTCCCACTTCAGCCTCCTGAGCAGCTGGGACTACAGGCATGCACCACTGCCCCCAGCTAATTGGACTGATTGATTGATTGACTGACTGATTGTAGATAGAGTATCTCGCTTTGTCCAGGCTGGCCTCAAATTCCTGGTTTCAAGTGGTCCTCCTGGCTCAACTTCCCAAAGTAATGGGAAGTAATAGTAGTGAGCCACTGCACCCAGCCTTTAATCATGGAGTGTTGATCATGCAATGACATGAATGCCGATTATCAGAAGAAGAGCAGCGATTTGCCCCTCTCTGCCCCCTGTTGTCCTGAACAAGACACAAAGGGGCAGTAAACTCCATGACTAACAGAAACCCTGTGGCCCCTGTGTTTAAGATCCTAGACTGTCTGAACCACAGGCCTGCTGGGGAGTCATCAGGTGGTCTTTTGGTTTCCTGCCCACACTTATTTCCCAGCATCCCCTTCTGGGTGTGCCAGTCTTTTCTCCCTCCCCTTTTCTCTTTATCCAGGGGAGAAACCCAGTATCTGCTGGAAATAGGGATCCTTAGAGTTGCCCCACCAGCAGAGTCCCCTGAAAGCTTCCCTTAGAGTTGCTGAGAGGCTAGTTGGGGACCAGGGACTCTGTATGGACTCATGGGCTGCTTTCTCTCGGCTTGAAAAAAAAAATGATCCACATGATCTGACCTCCTCTTATCGTATCCGGATGACCTGGCACCTGAAGCGAGTCCTGGGGCAGTAACCCTCCTGGGCTGCGCTCAGGGTTCAGCATTAAATCTTAGCGGAGATTTAGATGAGATTCCAGAAAAGGGAAAATTAGCCTCTAGTGACAGGAAGCAGATTAATGATTGTCTGGGGCTGGGGTGGGGTGGAGAATTGACTGCAAGAGGTGGGAGGAAACTTTTTGGGGTGATGGGAATGTTCTAGATTTTGATTGTCATAATGGTTACACAGGTGTGCACATTTGTCAGCATTCATTTAATTGTTAACTTATTACTGATGCATTGTTAATTTAAAAAACCAAATCTTAGAACAGATTGGTAGCAAGTGCCATGTTCAACAAATGGTCAGGCAGGCACCAGTTTGCTTAATTCTGAGGACTCCTGTTCAGCCACAACAAAGAACATATAAGCCATGCAGATTCATGGAAGACTGAAAATGAAGTAATACTGCACAAAAAAGAAGGAACTAGGGTGGATATTCATAGTGAAGATAACAGCTCTCTAGGGCTTCAGGTCTGCTCCATGCAGAGAGGGAACTCACGCCCTGGGAAGAGGTCTTCCTTCCTCTTGGTTGGCCCGGATGTTTTGAGCAGCTGGGACAATATCCTGCAGAAAGTAGAAGGAATAATCACAAGGGAAAATGGGGCCCTGCTAACATGTGAGTAATAAAAATGGGAGACAAAATCCAGATGGAAAGCTGATCCTACCTTTACTTAAAATTCTGATATTTTATTCACCTTGGACGTTTTCCATTAATGCAGATTTTTAAAATAGTTCATTAAAACATGATTTATCTTGATTATTGGGGCACTCTCTTAAATTGTGCAGCCTGGGCAAGTGCCTCACTTGATCACTGATGTCCAGCCCCAAGGGAAAAGCAGGAAGAGAGAACCGGCCTCCAGTCCAGAGAACTCAGCAGCCATCAACCTCTGCAGGCCTGGAGTGGGGAGAAGCATGACTGAGACCACAGCCTGGAGGGACCCAGGACAGCCCTGGAAGGCTAAGTGGGGTGGGAGAGACCTGCCTGGGGCTGCAGCTGGGAAGACCGCTGGGCTTCAGGGGTGAGGGCAGTACAGACCACAGAAGCATTAGGTGTGCTGGGCCCAGGGGTGGCTCCTGGTGACTCACCCCCTTGAGGGTGGCCCCACTGTCTCCCTTCTGCCCTGCCGAGCCTCTAAGTATGTAGTTTGTTTCCCAGCTGCCCTCAGGCCTGGAGGGAAGCCCACCTATTGTGCCAAGGGTAGTGGAGAAGCTCAGAAGTGGGACGCAAAGTGGGGAAGAGTAGGCAAGGGCTCCAAGCAGGGAGTTGGGAGGTGATTCACGGGTGAAGCTGCTGATAGACTCAGGAGGGAGGAGCACGGGCCCAAGGTGGGAACTCCGAGGAAGACAACAAGGCTGGGAATAGAAGGCGCAGAGTTCTGTTTCCCAGACTGGAGCCCCAGGAGGGAGCTCCCAAGGCACTGGGGTAGTGGTGGCTGGAACAGCCATGGAAGCGGAGAGCTCGGAGTTTAGTCTCAAAACAGTAGTGAGATTTTCTCACTCCTCACTCTCCTGGCCAGCTGCCAGGAGATGTGTGCTTGTTTGCATGGCTGACATTTTTTCCGTAAAACTCCCTCCACTCCACATGGAAATGACCCAGGTAGGAAATGACCAGGGTACAAATCGGCCTGACGGCTGGCCTACACTCTCCCTGGGGGGGTCAGGGAGCAGAAGGTGGGTCCCAGGTTCTGCGGAGTAGTCAAAGATGGGCCTGGTAGGCGTCTTTCCAGAGGGCAACCAGGGAGCTGGAGGAAGAAAGCCAGGGACCAAGGCCAGAGAGAAGGAGGCAAAGGGAAGTGTGCGAGGCAGAGAGAGCCTGGGATTGTACAGTCAGGAGGACAGCAAAGGAGGCCGGGAAGAGGGGGCCAGGAAAGGGCCAGGCCAGGGTCAGGTGGGGAAGTCAAAAGCGGTGCAGGCCTCCAAGTCCAGCTCCATGGGGGAAGCATCCGGGTCTTGCGCTGCCCCAGCGCCTTCACTCTGGAAATAGGAAAACCACCAGCAAGGAATGTCATGCCTCAGTGTCTCCCCCACTGCCCACCCAACACATCAACTCTGTCTTCTCCCAGGGCAGGGCCCCTGCCTTTCTGTTCTTTGCCCACCACCCTTACTCCCTAGCAGCCACCGTGGGCCTGGTGCTGAGCAGTTAATGCTTGCTGAACTGAACTGCCCTTGAAGGGGATGTCACATGGGTCAGGTGGCTTGGTCAGTGGGGACTCTGGGACAGGGACAGTGTCTCTGATGGAAACCAAGGAAAAGGGCAAGAGATGAAAGTGACATTCCTTCCCAGCCTGCCCAGTGCCCCGTGCCAGACACTTCCTCTGGTTCTATGTGTTCTCCTCATTTTCCCGACGGTGAACCTGTCAGGCCTTGCAAGTTCCCCTCAGAGTTAGGGTTCTCATTCCCCCCCCCCCTCGCCCAGACCCCCGAGCCTGAGGTTGGTGGGACCTTCAGGGAAGGGGGCTGGGGGTGCCCTTTGGAGACCAGTGGCCTGCTTGGGGGATGAAGTGGAGGCCCTCAGATCTGGCCTGGGGGTGCCAGGGCTCAGTGGCAGCCAGAGAGGGGCCGGGCTCCTCCCTGGGAGAGAGGGAAGAGGAAGAGCTGAGGACAGGAGGCCTGTCTCTCCTCAGGATGGGAGGGGTCCCTTCGTCATGGTGGGCCAGTGGATGGGGCAGGAAGGGGATGTGGCCTGTGGCTGAATTCTGCTCTCTTTGAAAGCCGGAGAAGTGGCTCAGACAATAAGCCAAGATGAGAGAACTCTAGGGTCCCTGCCTGGGCCCTCCAGGGTGCTCTCCTCCAGCCTCTTGCCTCTGGGTTAGATTTCCCTCAAGATACCCTAAGCTGGGGTACAGTTTCCATTGTGAGCTAGAAGTTTCTGTTTTCTCGAATGTAAATGGGGAGGATAGTAGTCACTTCCTTTCAGTTTTTGCTCAAATGGCACCACAGAGAGCCCGGTCTGACCATCCTGTTCCCAATGGCCAGGACTCCGCCTCCCCTGCCTTCTCGATCCTTTCACTGCTTTATTTTTCTGAACGGTATTTCTCACTTTCTAGGAGGCTGTGTAACTGATTTATTGATTTTTGTCTGCTTTTTCCCCCAGCCCCCAAATACTAGAGCCATAGGGCCGGAGCCTTTGCCTACTTTGTTCCTGTGTCCCCAGCACCTAAAGCAATGGCAGGCACTCAGTACATATTTGTTGAATGAACACGTGAAGGATGCGTGTGAAGTGTTTCACAGGATTCTTGGCATCTTTAGATTATTGCTGCTGCTATTGTTTGCTGTGTGGCTTGAGCACATTCCTTAGCCTCTCTGGCCCTCTGTCTCTCCATCTGTAAAATGAGATGATTGAACCACTAAAGATCCATGAGCTTCCTTCAAACTCTAAAAATCTTGGTGCCTCCAAATGCTCAGGAAAGTTCTTCCCAAACCTCACCAGGAACTCCTTTTTCTTTTTAGCACTTCTCGGCGGCAGCTCAGCTGGGATCGGAGGCGCTAAGCACTCCTTTTGCAATAGCCCTTCCTCTACTTCTTTTGACTCTGAGGATATGAATGGGTATAGGTTTGGAACTATGAGTCAGCCCAATATTTCTTGGAACAGTTTCCATTTAGATAGTTATGTTTTATTTCATTGACTTTGATGTGCTGCTTCTAGCACTTTATTGTTTTCAATAAAGGGTGATTCATTATGTGCATAATTAAAGATCATTTGATTTTCATTTATTTGTTAAGAGTTTCATAGAAACAAACAGAGTTCAGGAAAAAACAATTGCCAGACCATGTGCCCAGAGACCATGTGCCCTGATTTGGGATTTTGACACCTGGTCCTTGGAGATGAAGGTTCCCACTGTCCTGCCATAGGTGGAGCTCTGTCCCTGGCCTGGAATGTACCCTGTGGGGTTAGGGTCATCCCTCAGAAGGCTCAGGAGCATCTGTTTCAGGGGCTCAGGTCAACAGGACCAAGACCATCCTCTCAAGGCTCTGCCCTTTCTCTCAGGGCCCCTCTGAAGAAGCAGCTCAGAGCACTCCACTGCTTCTGTGGGGGCAGTTTCAGGAGTAAAGGCAGATTCAGGTTCCCGGTATTCGGAATTCAGTATTCGCTGAGTAACTGGGATGGCCTCGACGAGGAGGGGCGGAGGAACAGGTCTGGCAAGTTCTGTGTTGTTTATACTGGGGATTACTTCACGTATCCCAACCGGCTTCCCCGCCCCGTTTGGTGGGGGCTGGCCCTTGGCCCTCCAACCCCTTTACCCCACATGCCTGGGAAGCCAGGGGCCAACATGGATCTTGTCCTCGACATCAGCTAAGCCTGGAGGACTCTTCCCTCAGAGACCATGGAGAGGGACAGCCACGGGGTGAGTGTGACCTCAGGCCTCGGACCAGATCCTCCCAGCGCTGAGGAAGCAGGGCTGAGGCTGGAAGACAGGTGGGACGGCCACCTCTGTGTTTCAGGTTCGGGGGAAACTGGCTGTGCCTCTTCTAGTTTGAAGCTACTTAGGATCAAGATCGCTTGGTCTCCTTTTAACATGGTTCTAGAAAGAGCCCCTGGGAGAAGGTGCTGGGATTGGGGTCTGGCTGGTAAGCACCCCAGGGCTGTGTGGCTGAGTCGCGGGTTCCTGCTCTGTGGCCTGTGAGCACTTCTGCCAGGCATCCATGCTGTTACAGCATCAACTTGACTGGTTGGGAATCCAGGCTAATCTACTTTAATCTCATTTTTGCTGGTTGGAAAATCAAAAGCATTCTAACTACAATTCAGGGTCACCTTGTCTAAACCCCTCACTACACGCCTAAACCTTCCCAGAAAACTGTGACTTTCTGTGTGCATTTAAGATTTTCAAGGGGATGTTTCAACCTCCCTTAGTCACTTCTTTTAGGGCTTAATAACTTTCATGCTTGGGAAGTGCTTCCTGATGTTTAACCACAAGTCCTGCCACCACTCAAGCTCCTTTCTTCTGCTGCTCTTGGGGTGGGAGAGAGCAGCTAGCCTGTCCTCTGTGGGAAAGCCAGTCATACACACATGAAGGCTGCCAAAGATTTTGTTCTTCTGTGCCTCTACTTTCTTTTCTTCCAGGAAATCCCTTTTGTGCTCTCATTTCTCCTTTAGGTCTTGTCTTCTGCCCCTCTCCAAATTCTCTGTACCTTACTGATATGGTGGAAGAATGGGCCAGCACTGGGTTTGGGAAACGTCCGCTCATCCTATGTTCTGGCTTATAGTTGTCTTGCGGTCCATTCTGAACCCCCAATGTGCTTCTGCAAACTTTACCATCATTTTTCCCACCATTCTTCCAGCCCCTTCTTGACTCTTCTTTCCCAGGCTGCCTCCCTTGCCCTCTGTTCTGGGCCCCTTGGTTCTTGTCTCTACCTCACCAAAGTCACTTGGCCCTAGGCCTTGGGAGGTTATCAGAGCCTCTTACTGTTGAGCAGTAAGCAGGGTACACAGGGGCATGCAGAAGTTGAACACTTAGTCACAGCCATGCGGCCTCCTCCTTGGCAATTTGCTGGGAGCGTAAACTAGATGGTCCCTAAACCCAAGAGTGAGAAGGGCTGAGCTATCGGGAGGGTGGCCATGCTCCCACTGGAGATGGATAGTCTGTCCCTGAGACAGGGTGATGGGGCGATGTCTTCCTGGGAAGCTCATTTCTTCAGAGTCAGGGACCAATCTGAAAGTTGCTGGAGGGATACAGGACAGAGAACAGACTTCACTGGGGAACTCCTAATTAATCTATGAATTAAGTGTCAAATATTATGACAGGTACCATGTTCATTCTGAAAAAAAGATTGTCCAAACTTATCTTGGAATGGAAGAATGGAATCATTACATCCTTATTTAAGGTTCTTAACTTTACTCCCCTATTTAAGATGGAACCCCCAAGAGAGTGAGCCTATAGTTGGGGCTCGTAATCCCATCTGCAGCAGATTTCTTAACCTTGGTTATATAGGAGTGGGCTGGGAGAAGCTGGTCGCCTGAGCTGGTGCATTCTCCCTGAGGGCTTTATTGCAGACAGATGCATTGTGATTTCTGTCCCTCAACTCCAAAATGTCGTGAGGAAGATGACGGCCAGTGCGCTTGAGCCTGATGGCACTCCTCTGGCAGCTGCCGGATCTTCAGAGGGACCTTGGAAAAGAAGTGGAGAAGGGTCTCGGTTTCTCATGTTCAAAAGAAAGTTGCGTGTTGTGGTAGACAGAGAACTGACCACATTCCCCGTCAGCTTTGGGCAAGCCACTTCACCTTTCTGTACCTTAGTTTCTTCATCTGTAAAATGGAATAATAACACTACTCTCAAAAGAAAAATGTTGGACATACTAAATTTAACAGAGTTTAATTGAGCAAAGAATGATTCTCAAATGGAGCAGTCCCCCAAAGAATAGATTCAGAGAGATTCCCACACAGCTGCGTGGTTGGAGAGGATTTACGGACAGAAAAAGGCAAGTAGCGTTTGGAAAATGGAAGTGAGCTACAGAAACAGCCTTATTTGAACACGGTTTGAACAGTTGGCTGCCTTTGATTGGGCAAACTTGGTGATTGTTAACAAGAGTAGCTTACAGTCTGTGTACACGTCCAGTTGAGTTATAGTTCATTATGTACGGAGAAACCTTTTGATTCAAACTTAAAATATGTAAGGAGGCAGCTTTAGGCTAAACTTAATTTCATACCTACCTCAAGGAGTCTCAAAATAGTGTCCTTCCCATAGTAAGGCTCATTTAGAACAGCGTCTGGCATAGAGAGATAGAGATAGATAGAGATAGAGTCACAGAATATTGAAATTTATCATCACTGCCTAGAATTTGGCGCTGGCTCTTACAGATTTGGACAAACACCTTCTCCCTGTGCCTCAGCTTTCCCACCAAAGAAGAAGGTTGGACAAATTCCCCCCTGAGGCTCCCTTCTGGCTCCCTGACAGTCTGGAATTACATAGAACGGGATGGCAGGTGCGCCACACCAGATGTGTGCATTTGTTCTTGACAGCGCATATTTTGTGCCTTTTCAAAATGGGTCACATTTTTAATTCTCAGAGCAGTGCAATGCTTATTAAAGAAAGACTGAATTAGACCCATTGATGAAGCAATGTTCCTTTGTGGAGTGGATTTTCTTATACTGGGCCTTCTTCAAATGGAACAGGTTCGAAATTAGCCCAAGGCTACAGGTGCTAGGGACTAGTGAGAACCGTCTGGGGGCCTGGCGCTGGTCCAGGATGAGGCACCCTTTCCAGAGGGGGCTGGGCAGTTCCCAAGATGGCTCACCCGCAGGCTCAAGTCACTCTGCCGTCTCCCAGTCCCAGGCACCCCAAGGACCCTGGCACCTGCCCTATGCCACTGCAGGTGTGCAGCCCTCACCTCGTCCTCTATTTCACATTGTCATTGGTGCGGAGCAGACTTCCCTTGACACAACCACCTTGCTTTCCCCTGCATTGTCCCCTGAGACTTGGCAGATGTGAGTGTAAGCGTGTGGGAGTGTGTATATTGGGCCCTGGGCTGGGGAGCTGGGTGGGAAGGATGACTGTTGTAACAATGGCCACTTAGCTTAAGTGTCTTGTTTTGGCAAAACAGCTTCCTCTTGGTATAGCAACAATGAGGGTGGATGTGCCTGGACAAGTGGGCAGGGCACTGGTGGCGCAGGCGCGAGGGAAGCCACCACAGGGAACCCCGGCTTTAGCAGTCAAGCGGAGGCCTTGACAGCACCAGATGGGGGCTGGTTTCCCTAGGAGGGAAGCAATACCCAAAACTTTAGCGGGGCCGCCATTATGTACCAGCCCTGAGTGACTTGCCGCCAGTCCCCTAGGACTGGTGGCAAGAGAAGGCACAGACATAGGGAAACAATGAGGCAGCAAGTTCCTGGGCAATCAAATATTATTTGTTTGGCAATAGTGGGCACTCCATGTTCTTTACAGCATTTGATGAATGAATGAATGAATGAATGAAAGAATGAACAGGGAGGCGTCTTGATTCTGGTCTAACAGGGATTTCCCAGGCTTTTTCATGTGCACAGGAGGTGTCGGAAACTGGAAGGAACTTCAGCACTTACCCTTTCAAGTTCTTTGTAGCAGCTGCCTCTTTTGTTCAAATGAATGTTACGTAGACTCCACTGTATGAAACTGAAAGGTTGATCTTCTCTGCTGAGGTGGGGTAAGGGCTCAGAGCCCACCGCAGTCCCCGCCAGCTGGTCTCCAAGGCACCTCCATGGAAACTGAAATGCTCTGTGGAACCCTGTTTGAAAACCGCTGATTGTCCAACACCCTTATTTTATAGATGAGGGAGCTGAGACCCAGAGGGGGATGTGACTGTCCCCAAGGTCACATGCCTGCCTAGGAGCAGAAGTGAGGCTCCCCCGGCCCCACACCCCCAGGGCGAGGCAGGCCCTGCAGCTCTGGCTGCTTCTGGAGTTCAGTCTGCCTCAAGGGCTGACCCGAGTCCCTGAGGTGTACACTGCGTGTGTGCTGGGGATGCTGGTAGTGGGTGAGGAGGTGGTGGGGAAGATGCCTGTGTGCTGAGGGGAACCTATATTTGTGGGGTTTTTCTGGGTTCAGGGAGGGGAGAGTAGGAAAGGGCCTTGGGTACCCGGAGGCACAGTGAAGCCTGGGTCTAGCCGTGAGGAAGGGAAAATAGTCACCCAGTCCAGCATGGCCCTCTCTGGGAAAGGTTCAGGCCTCCCCTGCCGCAGACCAAGGGCACCCCAGGTTCCCAACAGGCAAGGAGGGTTTTTAGGCTCTGTTGAAGGGAGCTCCTGATCTTTCTTAGTGCCCCCAGTGCTTCCAGAAGGGTTTAGGGAGGGGAGTTTCTTCTTGCCTAGCCCAGAGTGCTGGGTTGTTGGCCTATGGTCTGCCTGTGCCCACCCTATGGGCCCCCTTGATGCCCAGGGTCACTGGGAGAGAGACGCTGCCATGGGGGCCTCTGTCTGGGAAGGGTCCTTTCTCATGGAGGCTGGTAAGGGACAGACAGGGGAAGCGCAGAGTGTTGTGTAACAGCCCAAGGATGAGCGCCAGAAGATCAGGGTTCTAGAACTGGCACCGTCCCCAACTGGCTGTGTGATCGTGAGCAAGTCACACAGTCTTTCTGGGCCTTCATCACCTCATCAATAGTATAAAGGGCTTGGGTGGGTTTTCTTTTCTTTCCTTTTCTTTGAGATGGGGTCTTACTATGCTGCCTAGGTTGCTCTTGAGCTTCTGGCCTCAAGCCATTCTCCCACTCAGCCTCCCAAGTAGCTGGGACTACAGGCCGGACCACCACACCTGGCTTAGAGGGTTTTCAGAGTCCTTGCAGTTCCGACAGCCTGTGATATGCCCAACCCTGGGTGATAGCTTTACGAAGGAATGGCCCAGGGCTGACCAGGGAGGCCCAGTTGGCTTAAACTGGACTGAAAGGGGCCCTGATGCACCTGCCCTCAGGCCATGAAGATGCATCATCGCAGCTGCTGCTGCCTGCTGGACATTCCTCAGGACTAACGGGAGAGTTTTTTTTTTTTTTTAATCCTTTACGTTCTAGGGTACATGTGCACAACATGCAGGTTTGTTACATATGTATCCATGTGCCATGTTGGTGTGTTGCACCCATTAACTCGTCATTTACATTAGATATATCTCCTAATGCTATCCCTCCCCCCTCCCCCAATCCCACCAGAGGAGCTGGTGTGTGACGTTCCCCATCCTTTGTCCAAGTGTTCTCACTGTTCAATTGCGGGAGAACTTTTTATGGGATCGTTCACACTGCAAGCCCAGGCTCTGGGGGACCTGAAGTGCATATTTCCCAAGTTCAGGCTGCTGCTTATGGCTGGAGAGCTCTCACTATGCAGAGCCTGGGGCTCAATCCACGGCAGCAGCTCCGTAACCACTGAGATGAAGCAACCATGAGCCCGCATCACTCAGCAAAGACAGAGGCCTCCCTCTCCCTGGCATCACTGGCTGGGCCTCCAGAAGGTCCAGGAGAGGCCAAGGGCTGGACATACTCAGGGGTTGGCTAACTTACTACCATCCCTACCAGGTAACAGCCCAAGGGGCAGAGTCTGCAACTGGAAACCAGGAAAACATCCCATTCGCCTCACGGGGGAGCTACCCCTGGGAGCTGTGGTGTCGAGAGCTCTAGGCTGGAAGCAGGGGGCCTTGGATTTTAGTCGGTCCTCTACTATAAGATGGGCCTGAACAACTGTGGGCAAAGCACACAAACGTTTTGGGCCTCTACCTCTCAGTCTGTAAAGCGGGAGTAAAAATTCTTACAGACTTCTGTCCAGGGACAGGCTTTGGAAAGACTCCCAGAGCCAGGGGCTGCTCCTCTTAGCCCTCCGTAGCTTGCCTTTCACTGCTTTCCTGCGGATCCCTGCCCTGCCTTCCTGCCATGCTGCTTCCTGCCCCAAAATGTCTAGAGGGCCCTGAACAAGCCTTGGGTGAGGACCCTTAGGAGCTGCAGAAGCATAGCCAGGTGGTAGCAGTGACAGCCTGGGGTGTGGGCCTGTTCCATGGCATGGTAAGGGCTTATAATTATGTTACTGCAGGGGGTAACCTCAGAGACCACCCCAGGGGTAGGTAGGGAGGAGAGGCACAGCCAGGAAAGAATGGTTGGCAAAGTTAGGCCAGGGACGTGGCTCAGAGTTGACCACACTCCCCTGCCCCGCCCTGTGCACCTGCCCCTGAGCAGGCTGAGAAGCCTTTGGTCTGCAGGCAAGTTGTGGAGACACCAGGACACATCAAGGACTTGGTCATTTTACTTCCATTCCTGAGTCTTCGGCTCACGGCCAAAGGCCAGGATTTGGGAAGCTTGGGTTCTGGTCCTGGTTCTGCCCCTTGTAGGTTGGGACCTTGGATAAGAAGTCTCGGCCGGGCGTGGTGGCTCACGTCTGCCTTGGAGACCAGCTGGCGGGGACTGCGGTGGGCTCTGAGCCTTTACCCCACCTCAGCAGAGAAGATCAACCTTTCAGTTTCATACAGCACTTTGGGAGGCTGAGGCGGGCACAAGCTCAAAAGATGGAGACCATCCTGGCCAACATGGTGAAACCCCATCTCAACTAAAAATACAAAAATTTGGGCATGGTGGCGCGTGCCTGTAGTCCCAGGTACTCAGGAGGCTGAGGAAGGAGAGTCTTTTGAATCCAGGAGGTGGAGGTTGCAGTGAGCCGAGATGGCGCCACTGCACTCCAGCCTGGTGACAGAGGAGACTCTGTCTCAAAACAAACAAACAAACAAACAAACAAGTAGTCTCCTCCCCTTCCCATTCCCCAGCTGCTGAAGGCCTCTACTCTGAGGGTGAGGTCAGGCCTCTGGTGGGAGGCTAGAGGCTCAGCAGTTGTTCTCCAAGAATTGGGGCAAAGAAATGAGTTAGTGCTGTAACAGGTTAGATATCAGGAAGAACTTCCAGCAGCATGGGACAGCAGGCTGTGAAGTGCCTAAAGAAGGCTGGTGTGGAATCTCGTACTCAGATGATCCCTGAAGATGAGAACTCTTCTTGATGTCTGGGAGGGTTTGGGTTGAGGGTCAGAGTCAGGGGGTGGAGCGGGGGCCTCACTCTGGATGCTGCTCTCATCTGGTATGGGGGCTGCCCTTTCATGCTGATGCCCCTGTTGGGACTTGTAGTTCTCTTCATGGGCAATTCTCCTTCAGGTCTTGAGGCTCCAGAACTCTCCTCTTGCCCTGGTCTGGGGATCCAGTGGCTTTCCACCTGCCTCCCAGGCTCTGACAGCAGAGCACTTGCTCTACTCAGACCAGAGCTAGATACCCCCAGCCTCAGGGCCTGCAGGGCCTCCATTCCATTTTTGGATGTGTCGCCCTTTCTGCAGCTCTTGGCTTTCCACCCATGCTCCCTCACCACCAGTTCCCTCTCTGGCCTGACTCCCTTCTCCTTTTCTAGCTTTACAGCTTTCCCCAGCTCCCTCCCCCACCTGCCCACCCATTTTCCTCTGGGCCTCTTCCTGATGGGGCAGCTGGGGCCGGATGGCAGGATCCTGTTAAGGTAGAGACAGCCTGAGCTGCCTGGGAATTAGAAGACTGTGCGAGAGTTCCTAAAGACCACCAGCTCGTTCAGGTGGGCTGTTTGGTCTCTCTGAGCCCCGGGTCCTTGTGTACAAACTGGGGGTAGTAATTCCTGCCCAGCTTGCTAACTGAGAGACTTGTGAGGATCAAATCACATAATGGTGCAAAACTGCACATACAAGCCCTGAAGAGAAGAAGGTAGATCCTGTGGATGTTTGTGACACTGTAGGTCAAGGCCCTCCTTGCTCCTAGCAGGCCTGGTTAGAATCTGAGCTGTCACTTACCTAGTGTGTGAATCTGGGCATGTTCTTAACCTGCCTGGACCTCTGTTTCAATATCTGTAAAATGAGGCTAACCATATCAACTGCAAAGAGCTGTGAAGAGGTGGGAATGGGATCCCGGAAAGTGCTAGTGGGCTGTTATCTTTGTCATGGTTTGACACACATTTATAGACCAGGCTCTTTCATGTGTATCACCCATTTATCCGGGGGAAGGAGGTAAGGTCTGCCCATTTCACATGCATGGAATCAGGCACTGAAGGGTTATGTCGCTTGCCCAGGAAATGCAATTGGGAATGGAGACAATCAGATTCAAACAGATTTTTCATAGCAAGCCCAGCATTCTCACAAGCAAACAAACAAAACCCCACTACTGGCTGGGTGTGGTGTGATGCCTCATGCATGTAGTCCCAGCACTTTGGGAGGCTGAGGCGGGTGGGTGGATCATTTGAGGTCAGGAGTTTGAGACCAGCCTTGCCAACATGGTGAAAGCCCATCTCTACTAAAAATACAAAAACTTGCATGTTGTGCACATGTACCCTAGAACTTAAAGTATAATAATAATTTTTAAAAAATGAACTGGGCGCGGCAGCGGGTGCCTATAATCCCAGCTTCTCGGGAGGCTGAGGCAGGAGAATCCCTTAAACCCAGCAGGGTTGCAGTGAGCCAAGATTATGGCATTGCACTCCAGCCTGGGCAATAGGGCGAGATTCCAATACAAAAAGTAGCCAGGTGCAGTGGCATACATCTGTAGCCCCAGCTACTGGGGAGGCTGAAGCAGGAAAATAGCTTGAACCTGGGAGGCAGAGGTTGCAGTGAGCCAAGATCGTGCCACTGCACTACAGCCTGGGTGACAGAGCAAGACTCAACAAACAAACAAACAAAACCCCTCCATCACAGCCACTGCTCATCACGCCCTCACTGTCTGTTGGGCATTTTACAGGTATGATCTGTGACTTCAGTACCATGAAGCAAGGTGCTTCACTCCAGTTTACAGATAGGAAACTGAGATGTAAAGAGGCGAAGTCACTTGCCTGGGGCACCCAGCCGCCTTAGAGGCAGGCCAAATTCCAACCTGGTCTCTCTAACCCAGAGCACCTGAGGACCCACCTGACCCCGCTGCTCTGGACCACTAGGCACCTCCTGGTCTTGGCAGGTCACAGGGCCCAACTGTGGGTCACACCAGAAAGTACCACAAGACCAAGATCCCTATTGTAACCCTCCGCCCTATCCCCAGGTTCCCTGCCTGGGCCACGGGGCCCCATTCTTAACCAATCTCACAAAGGCAAAATGAGCACTCTGTACGTGCCGTTCACAAAGACTGTGCTGGGAAGCTCTTCTGACTCAAGAAGGGCAGGAGACTTAGAGACAAACAGGCATGGGGTAGAATCAAACCCTGACTCTGTGATTCTGCAAGCTGAGCTCTGAACTTTGGCTTCCCTATCTGTAAAATGGGCTTCCAAAAGTACTAACCTCCCAGGGATGTGGTGAGGCCATCATGAGGCCACAGATGTGAAAGTTTATTTTCAACTCTAAAGTGCCATGCACGCGAGTGATTAGTATTTTATTGTCCTGGCTTACGGGAATTCCCCCTGAAGTTGGGGAAGACTTAGAGTGTGCACAAAAGAGGAAGGGAGACCAGGCAGGCCAGTGAAGATGCCACAATGCCAGGATCTCTGGCAGGAGCCGAGGCCCAGGCCACCACCAGAAGGAAGGGCAGGGCCTTCTGCAGCTGAGGCTTGTCCCTGTTATGGAAAGACCTTAGTCTGGCCTTTGTACAGCATTCTTTTTCTCCCTCAGATGAGCTCACACTGGTGCTCTGCCCCTTCAGTTGGCAGGTCAGGGCTTTTCTTAACTAGTGCTTAACTAGGGATTACAGCTCATAGTAAGAACAATATTTTATAATCTAACACACATACATGAAAGTAAAGGATGCAGATGTAGGAGGTGGAAGGGAAGAGGGCAGAAGGGGTTTTTGCTTTCCCCATAGGGGACCACATTCCCTTGATATGAGGTCTCAGAGTGAGTGACCAGCCCAGCAGCCTCTTCCTTTAACCCTTCCTAGACATGCATAGCCTAAGCGGGTGACCCCCAATCCTTGGGCACATGGCTCATTTCCCTCTACCCTTCTCTGCAGGTCCTAAGTGGCAGGGGAGCCCCTAGGGGAGCTGGGGGACAGCAGACTCTTTGAGCTTTCATTCTGTCCTTGGACACAGTCCTCCTCTCAGATGCTTCCTTGTCTGGGGGGCTTTGCTCAACCCCTAGCTGCTGCCTGAGAGCATTCATATCCTAGTGCAGCAGAGCGGACAGCTGAGGTGAGTTGGCAGGGGAGCAGCCTGAGGGACACTCTTCGATCTGCTTTCAGAATGCATCTCCAGCAAGAACACCTTCGGCTGGGGCATCTCCAGCCCAGGCATCTCCAGCTGGGACACCTCCAGGCTGGGCATCTCCAGCCCAGGCATCTCCAGCTGGGACACCTCCAGGCCGGGCATCTCCAGCCCAGGCATCTCCAGCTGGGACACCTCCAGCCCAGGCATCTCCAGCCCGAGCATCACCAGCCCAGGCACCTCCAGTCCGGGCATCTCCAGCCCAAGTATCTCCAGTCAGGGCATCTCCAGCCAGGGCATCTCCAGCCAGGGCATCTCCAGCTCGGTCCTCACCTTCCAGGTCCTCATCCGGCAGGTCATCATCTGCCAGGTCAGCCTCCGTGACAACCTCCCCAACCAGAGTGTACCTTGTTAGAGCAACACCAGTGGGGGCTGTACCCATCCGATCGTCTCCTGCCAGGTCAGCACCAGCTGCCAGGGCCACCAGGGAGAGCCCAGGTAAGGGGGACGCTGCAGGGAAGGCAAGAGAGATGGGAAGCAGCCCATGGGCAGGGAGGAAATCTCAGAGCCCGTGTGCCCTGCTCTGATAGCAGACAACGATGCGGGGAAGGGGAGGCAGCGGGGTGGGCAGTGAGGGACTTGGGGGCGGGGGCAAAAAGGAAACATTTTTGTGAAATGTGAAAACCTGAGACAGTGGAAAATTAGGCGCGAAGGGGGGTAGGTGATAAGAAGCCAGGACTAACAAAGCAGCGTGTCACCCTGGAGTCTGCACAACCCAGGTCAGAGCACTGGTTTCAGTAGCAAGGTCCCCTGGTTAGTCACAGGGTTCTCTCCTTGTGCTGTCCTGTGGGTCTGCCTAAGAAGCTGGGGTCTGCAGTGGGACAAGGTCATGATCAGGGGGCCCATCTGTGGGTGGGCGAGGAAAAGGAGAGATTCTGACCAGGTGTTCAAGTCCATCCCCAGCCTTCCAAATTGTGGGTTGCATGGTTCACCTATTAGGGAGTCAGAGAGGTCGAATAGGCCTTGGGGACTGGGTCTGCCCTTAAGGAATCAGTGTTTCTGCCCACCCCAATGCTGCCCTCCTCACATCCTAGAATTCAGACTTTCCCCACCACCACAGTACACACAGGCCTGGATGATACGTGGCTTTGGAGGATCACTCGAAGTTTGGGGCCCATCCCACAGCCTTGCCCTCTCCAGGGTGGGCGAGGTGCTTTGGTATCAGACCCACTGCATTGGAATCCCAACTCTGCCACTAACTCACCAAGTAACCCCGGGCTACTTGGGTGAGCTCAGTTTTTGCATTTTCAGATGGGACAACATTCATTCATTCATTCCATTGACCTTGTGCCCCATAAAATCCCATTTCAACTTCTGGGGTGGAGTGATCGTCACGGGGCCCTCCTGGGCCACAGCCTTGCTTCCCCCACCCTCTCCACCTCGTCAGACTCCTCTCCAGCCTCACTTTCCCCTGCTGCTGCCCTGCTCCTAGGTACGAGCCTGCCCAAGTTCACCTGGCGGGAGGGCCAGAAGCGGCTGCCGCTCATCGGGTGCGTGCTCCTCCTCATTGCCCTGGTGGTTTCACTCATCATTCTCTGTGAGTTGAATGGAGGGTGCAGGGGTGGGTTCCGGGCACTGCCAGGCAGAGTGGAACCCAGGGATGGGGGCAGGCGGGGGGACAGGTGTCGGGACCACCCACTCTCCCAGCTACCGTGTCCGGAGAGGGACACTCCTGCAAATGGCCTCGGACTGTGCTGCCTCCAGGCCCCTGTGGGGCATCCAGGTTAAAAGTGTGGAAGTCAGAGGAACCTGAGCTTGGGTCTCATCTGTGCCACTTCCTATGCAGCTTACTTGGGCTGGTTAGTTAACCACTCTGAGCTCAGTTTCTGCATCTTCTGATGGGACAAAATTCATTCACCCATTTCATTACTATGTGCCCCATAAGATCTCATTCCAACCTCACTAGATTATGAGGAATAAATCAACAACAGCACAATTCCTGGAACAAAATCTACAAATACTAGCTATTAAAAAAAAACACATGAAAACACTGATTGGAAAAAGTCTGTCAAGGATATTCAGTCAATGGGATGATGTGTTCAGCATTCAGGGGTTCAGGCCCCCTCCATTTCCCCATTCTCTTCAGCAAAGATACTCAAGCATGCCCCAGGGCTCTCTGCTCAGGGGTCCACTATGAGCCCAGCACAGTGGGAAACTTTAGGCAGTGCAAATGTGCATGTACATTATTCTGCCCTGTCCTCAGGGAGATTACAGTCTCCTGGGGGAATAGCTGGAAATTTTGAAGGGCAAATGCATTTGAGTGTGACTATGAGAAGGGGATGACAGCTGTGTGGGCTGGATACAGGGGATAGCTTCTTATGGCTGTGGTGCCAGATGAAGACCTGGAAGGTGGGACAGCAATTATGCTCAGCAGGGCATCCGAGCGAATGAGCAGCCACAGAAAATGTGGGAAGCCAGGTGGCAAGGACAGCATGGGGGAGAGGAAGGGACCTGCCTAACCAGAGTGGAGAAGGAACAGTCAGGCACCTGTGGCCGTCTGCTCGGTTCAGCAAGGCTGGGCCCTGCTGTAGAGAGCTTTAAACGCCAGGCCAAAGAGTGAGGATTCTGTGAAAGAGGCAGCACCAGTGGTGAAGGGCGGAGTGGACCAGCACGTGGAAACGTCTGCCCGCAGGGCTGTTGAAGGGGATTCTGAGGGAGGGGCAGTGTACTGGCAGAGCAGGCTTTAGTGCCACACAGGCCCCAGCTCTGCCACTGATCAGCTGTGTGAATTCGACAAGTCCATTAACATTCTGAGCCTCCGTTTCCCCACCTGTCTGACTGGGTGGGGTGATCACTGTCATAATGCACATAAAGGCCTCGGCGTGGTGCCTGCTGTGACTTACTGCCCTGCCCTCCCTCCCTTTCCCACCACAGAGCACCTCGCTCCATGAAAGCCGCAGGAATGACCCGTGGAGGGGCCAGATGGCACCCATGGGTGGGCTCACAGAATAGAACTAAAGCTCTCAGCGTGGTTTCACAGCATTTCCTGAAGTCCCCATAAGCTCTGCCAGGGAGGCCTCTAGACCTCCAGGGCTAGGGAGGTGGCTTGACTTCTGCAGGTCACCGAGCAGCTACCTGGTGGGGTCAGGACTAGAGCCCAGGCCTCCCGACTCCCCACCTGGCCCAGCACCCTCTCCACTACGCATCCATGTGGGGCTCCATGAGCACTCCAAGGGAGACTGCCCAGGGTTCCCTGGGGTTTGAGTGCCCAGGATGTGGGAGGAAGACCAGGGCACAGAGAGGAGGGGCCAGCCCAAGAGATTAGGAGGGATTTGTCTCGGGACCTGGACGGAGCAGTCACACACCGGCGAACTTTACCCTGGGTGACAGAGAGCACAGTGGGCCCTGGAGGAGAAGCAAGGGGTGGGGCTGAGGAGCTGGTGGAGGAGGAGAGGCGGGGTGAGAAATTAGAACCTGGATCTGTGAGGCAGCCAACGGGAGGTGCCTCCAGGCAGGAGGGCCCACCGCCCCTGGTTTGGAAAGAGATTGCCGTTAGAGAGGGAGGAAATCGTGAGGCAGATTTGCACATATGGCTTGTAAAACTGTTTTGTTTTAGCTCCAACTTGTATATGTGGGAATCAGCCACCTAGAATTGCTGATTGAATGAAAAGACATTTAAAGGCATAAAGACAAGTCATGGGGAAAGAACTGAGCATAGGGGTGTCCCTTGTGCAGAGGAGGGGAAGAAGGAAAAAACCCAGGAGCTTCTGAGACTGGAAGGATGGTCGCCTTTGAGAACAGACAGATGGTGGTTGCGTGTGTGACTGTGAGGACAGAAATTTATCTGCTGTGACCCTGTGGAACACAGAGAAGATGGGATGGCAGAGGGGTTCCGAGAGGGAAGCTCTGGGACACTGGAGGAGGTGGTTTCTCTGGCCACTGTGTTTGCCAGTATGTAGGGAGGGGAGTTCCCAAGGTGGTCCCCATCTCCACAGCACTCTCTCTCTCTCTTTCTCTCTCTCTCTGGGTGGCTGGCTGCTTGAATCTGCCTGGTGCTGCCATGCTTGCAGGAGCTTTCTGGAGCATTCCGGAGCATTCCTGAGCAGCCTTTCTCTCCATACAGATGGGGGACGAGAGCCCCAGAGTTCAAGAGGGATTGCAGGTCGGTGTCTCAGAACCCCCAGGGCCTTGGGCTGCTCAGTATCTCATCTCTGTGGAGCTGGTCGTGACCCAGCTGTCTGCTTCTTTTTCTCTAGTCCGGTTCTGGCGGGGCCACACAGGGATCAGGTACAAGGAGCAGAGGGAGAGCTGTCCCAAGCATGCTGTTCGCTGTGACGGGGTGGTGGACTGCAAGCTGAAGAGTGATGAGCTGGGCTGCGGTAAGGGGACTGGGTGCGGGCGAGCGTGTGCGTGTGCGTGTGTGTGTGTACATGTGCATGTGTTTGTGTGCCTGTTTGCATATATGTGTGTGTAGGCATGCCTGTGTGTGTATATGTGTGTGTGCGTGCATGTGTGTGTTTGTGTGTGTGCGTGTATGTATGTGGGCATGTGTGCATGTATGTAATCCAGACCCAATGATTCCCTGTCCATTGCCTCCCATTTGAGCTGATACACAGTTTGCACCAGTCTGTAGCACTCTGGTGACTTTGCCTTGGCTCTGTCCATGCTAGGCATCCTGGGCTTCTGAGTACTGGTTGACCCCCCATGACCCAGGCCACGTTCCTGGACTTTTCCCAGGCCTCAGCAAGGAGTGCTGTCAGGACAGGCGCTTCTCAGAGCCTCACTCAGCTCATCCAAGAGCTTGATGCTTCCTAGGTGCTGAGAACCTGCTCTGCCTTTTTCTTGCCCTGCAGTGAGGTTTGACTGGGATAAGTCTCTGCTTAAAATCTACTCTGGGTCCTCCCATCAGTGGCTTCCCATCTGTAGCAGCAACTGGAATGACTCCTACTCAGAGAAGATCTGCCAGCAGCTGGGCTTCAAGAGGTAACCCCCAACCCGGCCCCAGAGTCCAGGCTTCAGGGATGTCTCAGGCTCTTCACAGGGCCTCTCAAGCATGTTGCAGAAACGTTGTATTAAAAAGACCCTTGGGGACCAGGGCTGATGTCACTAGTTCTGGACACCCTCAAGGTATTCAGAGTCAGAAGCCCTGAGATCCTATGAGTCTGGAGCAAATTGTTTTCCTGAGGCCAACATAATGATGTATAGATCTGTAATAGTATCGGACTCCTAGATGGTTCTTTGCCTCAAAGCACCCTGACATCCGTTATCACATTCACCATCGCGGTGGTGGCTCTACGCCTTGGGTAGGCATTTGGGCAGATCTTTTCTTCTTATATCACGGAACTAGAAGCTCAGGTTGTGCAAAGCCCTTCAATGGACTTCGAGCTACAGCTACCGTGGCTTGAGCCAGACCTCATCAAATGGAGAATGAAATGGGCCAGGTGAGGCCAGGCAGAATCATAAGGATCTTTGGCTCTAAAGATTTTAAACAAATCAGGCAGTGCTAACAGGTAGAGGAAGGAGTAGGTGAGCGATGACTTTCCACTTTGAAGAAGTGCCTGATTTTCAGCCCAGACACACATCTCCATCTCCCTCTTGGACTGAGTTTTCAAGACGGGTAGTTTGGGGTTTGTCAGTGTGTGTGAGGTCGTGGGGAGAAGAGTTTAAGATCTCACTGTAGGTTCTCTACAGAAGAAGCCCTGAAAACACCTGGGGTGGGGGTTAGGATTTGGAACTAGTCCTCTACCCCACCTCAGCCTGTCCAGAGCCACAAAAGCGGGATCAGAGTAATCCAGATGGAAGACCACGGGCATCTTTTATCCATGAGTTGTGTGTGTGGCCTTACGCAAGCCTGAACCTCCCTTGGGCATTCAGGTCTTTGAACGCCACTTATTCAAAGAATATTCATTGAACTTTTATTATGTGCTAGATACTGTGTAGTACCTGGACACAAAGGATGAAGACAGGAGCCCAGGCTCGAAGGACCTCTAGTGTGGTTCAGTGAGACAGGCTTAAACCAATAACCACAGTATGATGTGATGTGCAATGATAAGGATGTGTGTGAAGCACTAAGGGCACACAATGGAGAGGGTGCCTAACTGCACTGGTGGAAAGAGCAGAGAAGGGAGGAACAGGCCCTCTGGGTAGAGGAGCAGCATATGCAAAGTGTCATGCCAGGGTGTCATGCAGGGGTGTACCATGTTCTAGAAATATATATAAATTCCACGCAGAGAGTAGAACACATTAGAATCACCTGCCATGCTTGTGAAAATGCATGTTGGAATCGGAATCTCTGGGATTAGGACTTAAAACCTGCTCAGCAAACATCCCAAGGTGATTCTCAGGCACACTGTGTTCTGAGATCCAGTAGGCTTGCCCCGAGGTCGTCACGCTTTAATGCACAGCTCAGTAACCTGGGATTCTTTAAAATGCAGACTCTGATTCAATAGGTCTGGGGGCTGCTGCTGCTGCTTATTCATAGATCACAGTTTGGATAGAAAAGGGCCAGATTGGGGTTTGCCAAACTTGAGTGTGCATCAGCATCACTAGAGAACCTGTTAAAATGATGATCGCTGGGCCCACACCCAGTTTCTGATTCAGAAGCATTGCTAATATTAATAACTTCCCAGGCAATGGTAATGCTACCAGTGTACACTCTGAGAAACACTGAATAGTGCATAGAGCTGGGGGTCTTGGAGGGGAGCTGGGGGAGATGAGGGCAGTGGTGGAATATGTGGGTGGGGCTGCACTTTTTTGGGCCTTGACTGCTGCTTGGAGGAGCTGGCCGCCATTCAGACCATCATAGTCTGCCCTCTGTCAGCAGGGCTGGTGGGGCTCTAAGCCTAGTGGAGGACTTGGGATGACCCTGTCTCCAGGAGGCTCATTCTTCTCCCCTCTCCTCCCTTGTAGTGCTTACCGGACAACCGAGGTTGCCCACAGGGATTTTGCCAACAGCTTCTCAATCTCGAGATACAACTCCACCATCCAGGAAAGCCTCCACAGGTATGGTGGGGCAGGCAGGCTGCCTGTTTGTGAGCAGGGGAAGGAGCGGGTGGGGGGGGTCTATGAGTCAGGGAGCCCCCTTCCCTGGCTTTTCTAGGATCCAGCCTCCAGGAGTCCACCATGAGTGTTCAGGGGCATCTCGGAAACAGTCCTTATTCACCAAACTGCCTCCTGACTTAAAAATTACTGTTTGAGGCTCAGTGCTGAGAGCAACTGGAGACCAGGGGTGCCCCTGAGAGTTTACCTGGTTGTCAGCGGCAATTCACGAACCTTGGGACCTCCAGTCAACCAGGTGTTTGGACTGAGAGCTGCTGCAGGGAGTGGACCTGGATTGGGGCGGGAGAAGCATCACTGGGGTTGGGGACAGGGTAGAGAAGCAGCAGTAGGGGGCTGCCAGGTGCAGGTGTCAGGGACAGGGAGGGCCATGTGGGAAGCATCGGAGGTTTGGGGGCTCTGCCAGCTGGCATTGTTTGCTCTGCAGAGGGCAGAGAAGAAGCCAGGCTCCAAGAGAAGTAATGGTGAAGGAAGGGACGTGAATTTGCTGCATCTGGATGCCTGCTCTGTGCTGCATGGTTTCTGCATCTGCGTTGAGGAAGTGTGTCAGAGGAGCACCAGGCCATCTGTTTAGCCGTGAAAAGATGCTGGAACAATGAAGTCCTAAGTTCAAAGAACATGGATCGGGGCCAGTGTCTGCAATCTGCCACAAGAAAACTAGTGGACGGGATGAGAGCGATGATTTGCACTAAACCACTGCCATTCTGGACAAAGCACTGGAAGGGAGAGTGTCACACATGAAGGAGAAGCTCAGAATCTCCTGCTTCCTGTGCAAAGAGTAGCTTCCTTGGAAACAGGATAGGAACTGAGCAGGAATCAATCAGAAAGCCTTCCTGGAGGAGGTAGCTAATATACCCTTTACCCACTTTCTGTGTCTCCTCCCGCAGGTCTGAATGCCCTTCCCAGCGGTATATCTCTCTCCAGTGTTCCCGTAAGATATTCTTCTTCTTGGATTGTGGTCAATGTCGTGTGGGAGTAAAGGGCGGAGGGGCAGAACTCCTCCAAGGGAGGTGTTTGGCACTGGAGTTCAAGTCAGGAACAGTGTCTTAGGCAGCAGGCCTGCTTCAGGGCTGGAGTCCCTGTAAGGCACCGGTACACCCAGGATAACATTTCCCCTTCTCCTGACTCTGGCAGGGGCTCAGCCCAGCAACCTCTTATTCCAGGGAAGCTGTCTGAGTCTCCCGTGCATCAAGAGAAGTGTATTCTTCCTATGTTTAGAAACAATAGAGACCCCCACTATAATGCTTGTCAATTCAGGGTGATGTTAGAACTGGTCTGCGTTCCTGTGCTCCTAATGGCAGTCCTGGGACTTACCATCATGACCCCAATGCCTGGCACAATGCCCAAAGCTTGGGACACTTAGAAAGCATTTGTCAAATCAGTGAAAGAATGAGTGAAGGAGAAGAAAGAGGAACCTGCCTGGGGTCAAACTTCCCACTGAATGACCCCAGAAAGCCACCCCACCATGTGGTGGCAATGGTCTCACGGGAACTGCTGTGTGTAGCAGATAAGGGAGCAAAGGCCATCCGTGGGAGGGTGGGTGCCCTTCAGGACGGGGCTGCCTGAGCCTGTCCTGGCCCTGGGAGCATGGCAGAGGCATTCTGATCAGGAGCTCGGACAGAACCCTGGGAAAAGCAGGGTTCACAGTACATCTACTCCTTCTCCCCAGACTGCGGACTGAGGGCCATGACCGGGCGGATCGTGGGAGGGGCGCTGGCCTCGGAGAGCAAGTGGCCTTGGCAAGTGAGTCTGCACTTCGGCACCACCCACATCTGTGGAGGCACGCTCATTGACGCCCAGTGGGTGCTCACTGCCGCCCACTGCTTCTTCGTGTAAGTGCCTGAGAGGCAGGTGATTTGACACTGCCCAGGGTCAGGGACCGCCAGGAAGGACTGGCTGCAGATTGACTTCTTCGTGGAGGAGGACTCGGGGTGTGAGTCCAGCCCCCATGGGCCAGTTGGCACTGGTGTAGCTTGGGTGTTCACTTGGTCCTGAGAGTGTGGATCAGGGGTGTTTGTTCTGAGCTAGGCCCAAGGATGAGAAAGTCCCATTGATGGCCCCAAGGGAGAGAGGCAGGCAGGAAGAGGGACTAGGAGCCGACCCCTGAAGAACAGGGTGAAATGCAAAAGACTTTGGGTTTGTTGCTGCTTCCTGCAACTGGAACGCATAGCAGAGGAGCCCCTAGTTATCCCAGAAACTGAGGGCTAGGGATTGCAGGGAGAGCACTGTATCAGCTTCTAACAGTCACCAGCTGACCTAGTGTCTGGGGGCCCACAGCCCAGGCTGGTGGGCAGGAAAGAGCTCTGAGACCAGGCCTCAGGGGCACTGGCCTCTCTAATAATGAGTTCAGTATGTTACTTTGTCCTGTCTGAATTTGCTGAGGGTAATAACACTGAGATCTTATCAGTACAAGCCCTTGACCCTGCCCGGTGAGTGAATCTGTGCCCCCTATCCCTGGTCCCAGCACCTTCTGCAGCCCTGTGACTTGCCAGCATCTGTCAGTTCATATCGAGGCCCCAGAGCTTCAGCATGGCAAAAGTCAAAGACTCTTATTTGATCCTTGGTGACTTGCAGAGGAGATAGTGGGGGGTGAGTGCCACACAGAGGTCTTACTCATCATTCCCTCTTTATTACTGTAAGGTGCAGAGCTGCAAACTCGTAATTTTTGAGGGGCTGTGGGGGATTGCTTTGGCTCCAGGGATAAGATAGAGGGTTCCCTCCAGAGGTCATTTTATCCATCCTCCTGCCTCCAAGCTGGTGCTCTGACTGTGGCTCCTGTAGGTAGCAGATGCTGCCAGTGAATGCTGCCGGGCAGGTACTGGACCACGCTCCTTTGTGGCTCTTGCAGGACCCGGGAGAAGGTCCTGGAAGGCTGGAAGGTGTATGCGGGCACCAGCAACCTGCACCAGTTGCCTGAGGCAGCCTCCATCGCGGAGATTATCATCAACAGCAACTACACTGACGAGGAGGATGACTATGACATCGCCCTCATGCGGCTGTCCAAGCCCCTGACCCTGTCTGGTGAGTGAATCTGCACTCTCCGCTCTCCTGTCCCCCATCCCCAGCACCCTCCGCAGCCCTCACACTTGCCAGCATCTGTCAACTCATATCTGGGCCCCAAAGCTTCTGCATGGCAGAAGTCAAAGACTCTTAAAGATCCTTACGTGGAACACTTCTGTTGTATAATTAGGGAAACTGAAGCCCAAGGGCTATAAATAAGTCTGCTCCAAATGACACATCTCACATTACAAATTGATGACAGAGTCAGTGCTTGGGTACTGATCTTAATCAATAGATTGAATTCTTTCACTGATATTAACTGAGCACCTAGAGGCCAAACACTATGGTAGGCATTTTACATATAGGATTTCATTTACTCTTCACAACCAACCCTGTGGAGCGGGTACTATTATCAACTTCATTTGACATATGAGGAAATAGAACTTTACAGAGAGATAATTACCCGAAGCCACAAGTAATAGGTGGTAGCTCTGGGACTGGAACTAAGTCGATCTGATTCCCAAGCAATGCTTTCCCCACCTGGCTCTAGACTGGCAAATTGCTTACCCTGCAGTCGAGAACATAAGCTGAGTACACATTCAAACAGCTAATTGCTACAACGTTGTTGCTACGGACCAAATGAGGCTACACAAAGGAAATGCAGAGGTTCTCAGATGATCACTGTGGACAGGGGACCTCAAAGAAGACTTCATTCATTCATTCATCCATTCACTCATCTGTTCACTTATCAAATACTATGCGTCTACTATATGGCAGTCCTATAGTACAGTTGCAAATAGAAATAAAATGGGTGACATACACCAAGACGACCAGTAGAGGTCAATTATGCGATGTTTTGGGTGAGCAGGGAGATACGGTGGCACAGGCGGGAGCAACTAATCATCCTGGGGAAGCTCAGCAGAGGAAGGATAGCCAAGGTGGGTCCTGAAAAGATTGGAGAGGACAGGTAATGGGGGCTCAGGGAGGACCCTGAAGAATGGAGCCAGAGCCCCCTGGCATAAGCAGTTTTACAGGTGGGAAAGGGAGGAGGAGTACCGGGATTTCTGGAAGCCTTGGAGGACTCTCTGGTTAGTCTAGCCATTCTCGTGCTCTGAGCTTGTGAGCTGGTGTTTCCTCGCACATTAATTGTGGAGGCGGTGTCTATCACGAGTCAGAGCAGTTAGATCATCAGAGTGGGGTGAGGAGGAGGATCCCTGGGAAGAGCTCGGTTGGGCAGCGCTAGCCCAGAACCACGCCCACGCAGCGTCACTCCCACTAGGAGCCACGCCCTGACACGACACGCCCACCAGCCTCTCTGCAACTCCAGCCTTGTCTGTGGAGCCCAGGGCTGAGGTGAGGGATGCCCGCTGCCCCCTGCCCTGCCGCTCAGCACACAGGAAGAGCACAGTCTGCAGGACCAGAGCAGGCCTTCTCACCTTGTCAAACCCGGGCTGTATTTGGCTAAACATCCAAATCTTACCTCTCACCCACCCCCCACCCCTTAATATTATTTGGAATTCCAAAACTAAATAATTTCTAAAACCGAATGAAGGCTATTCTCACATTGCGTATGCTTTTCAAATAGACTCTGATAGGCTTTTGGGCAGGAAGCAGACCCTTAGTCTGAGAATCACAGCTCAGATGTATGTAGTCCTGTGGCCAGAACATGTGCCCTGATTTTTGGTTTAGAAATCAGTGCAGATTTTCTTAAGATTTCTTAAACTCATTTGGCAGGTAGAGCACTAGAAGTACTTTCGTTTGTGAAAGTTCACTGGTAAATTTAATTTCCCCATAAAAAACAGTGAAATATATAACAATGGATCATATATCAGTGTTACATGTTTTTAAAACTTTACATCTCAAAAAGGGGCAGAGAAAAGAAATCCTATTTTGCATTTTTGTTAATAGTGCATGCTATTCCTTCATCTATTTTTTGTTTACTCTCTAGCAGACAAAACTAGGGTAGACACCAATGTTTAAAGCCTAATTCCAATTTATGGGAGAAGAATTTAAAATCATCCTTCCCATCTACCCTTCCTGCCTTCTCTCTCTCTCTCTTTTTAAACATTTATTGAGCACTGAATATGTGACAGGCATTATCTTAGGTGCAGAATACTGCAGTGAATGTAACAAATGGTTGAGAATACTGCAAACATTCTATCAACTAATATTTTCCTCCTGCAAACTCAGGTGTGTTAGTCAATGCCCTGGTCCCCCTAGGGACACCAGTCCTCAGAGTTTATGAAGTAATATATAACAGTGACTTCTAAATATAATATTTCCGAGTGTGGGATCAAGTTAGCAGGAATTCTGTGGTCTGTGTCTCTAGGAATGTGTTTCCTGTTTGGAGAGATTTCTTACCTTGTGCTGGGCAAACATTTGGAGGGAGAGCCACAGGCCCTGGACAACCAGTGGGTACCCTTGCCAGACCAGGCTGGACATACCGCTGAGATGCAACGGTCGTAATATCTGGGTCTTAGCCTGCTGCTGTTCCTTGTTCTAATGGAAAGACATGGAAGAGGCTCTGCCAGGAGAGACCCTCTTTGTGGGGAGAGACCCTCAGCTGCCCAGTATCAGCTTGTACAAGGGAGCTTCCAAGGCTTATGCATCTGACCACAGGGCAACCACTGAAATCAGAATGGCTTTCAGCCTCTGGTAGCCCCCAAAGGCTGGTGGGTTTTGATAAAGTGATCCAGTTTCGTGTCTGGTCAGTCCAAGGTTCTGGAGGATTCAGAACCACTCTAGAGTCAAGGATTAATGTTCTAGGAGCCTCCTCCTTGCCCCCAGAGTGGTTCTGCTCCTTCTTCCTCCCCCTACTGAAAGTCTCAGCCTTGTTCCTTCACTGACATCTGGAGGTCTTGTTGCAGCTCACATCCACCCTGCTTGCCTCCCCATGCATGGACAGACCTTTAGCCTCAATGAGACCTGCTGGATCACAGGCTTTGGCAAGACCAGGGAGACAGATGGTAAGCGGCAAAGATGCTTGGTTGTGTGTGTGTATTCATGTGCATGTGTGTGTATATGTGAGTGCGTGTAAGCAATGTGTCTGGGTATACAGATGAGGGCCTATGTCGATGAGAGTTTGGGTATACAGATTCATGGGCCTGGGTGTGAATGTGTATGTATAGACACCTGAGTATATGCCGGTGTGGTCGCTGTGACAATGCCTTCTGGTCAAGACCACCTAGAAAACTGCTGTGGTTGAACCAGTTGAGTTCATTGCTCATTGCAATAAGAGAGAGCACACCATGAAGAACCATGGAGCATCTCAGCAAGAGCGTGTCAGAGGACTTCTCATAGGATTTGGGTGGCTTGGGGAGGGTTCAAAGATGTAGGACTTTTCTCTAAATTGGATGGTGTCAGGAAGCAGGGGTTACTCTGTGACTGGGAAGCTTAATAACCTTATCTAGAGGCCGGGCATGGTAGCTTGCACCTGTAGTCCCAGCACTTTGGGAAGCCAAGGTGGGAGAATCACTTGAGCCCAGGAGTTCAAGACGAGTCTGGGCATCACGGCAAAACCCCATCTCTACAAAAAATAGAAAAATTAGCTGAACATGGTGGTGTGTGCCTGTAGTCCCGGCTACGAGAGGGCCTGAGGCAAGAGGATCACCTGATCCCAGGGAGGTTGAGGCTACAGTGAGCCATGATCATGCCACTGCACTCTAGCCTGGGCGACAGAGTGAAACCCATCTCAATTAAAAAAAAAAAATTATCTAGGAGCTCTAAGTGGTAAGGAAGCAGCAGTCACTCGTATTGGCCAGGAGAGGGGGATGTTTGGTACTGTTGTGATTTGCAGATGCCCTTGTCTTTGGCCTTAAACAAGATGATGAAGTGGTCTTGTTTTCACGTCATCCCAATCACAGAGTGCCTTGTCCTGTGAGATGGCTTACTTTGAGCAGGATGACCCCGCAGTTAGACTCAGGGCACTGCCATGCATTGGGACTGCTTTTCCCTCCCTCCGCGAGGCAAAGCAATGACTGATCTGGACACAGCCTTCTTCTCGTCTTGTCTCTATACTGTACTAGCTGTGTGACTGTGGGCAGGTCACTTCTCCAGCCCCAGGCTTCCCCACCTGTAAATGGATTAATGCCACCTGCTCTCTTTAGGACACATAGCTTCCAAAAACAAACAAAGCCATGTATTCAGATGCTTAAACAAAGCGATGTATTCAGGTGCTTTAAACGTAGGCAAGTGCTGTGCAACATGTCACGTAGCCTGATAGGCTTGTGAGTGTGTCTGTGTACATGGATGTCTCTGTCTCATGTGCAACGAGCTGTGTCTTGTGTGAGGGCATGTGTGCCAATATGCCCTGGGTGTCCAACCACAGAGGGCCTCCCTTGGGTCGGAGCCAGGCACAAGCATGGCACCCTCCATTCCCAGGAGGCTGTGATTCTAGGTCTTGGGGTGGCAGCTGGACCACCAGGAAGCTATCCAGAATCTCACTGGCTTTCCATCCTCTGTCTCCTCCACCCCACTTCACTGAAGACAAGACATCCCCCTTCCTCCGGGAGGTGCAGGTCAATCTCATCGACTTCAAGAAATGCAATGACTACTTGGTCTATGACAGTTACCTTACCCCGAGGATGATGTGTGCTGGGGACCTTCGCGGGGGCCGAGACTCCTGCCAGGTGAGGGTACCTGTGGGTGGGGCTCAGGTCCCAGCACCCTGGGGATGGGAGAGGCTGGGGTGTTGGGGCTGATGTGGGAATTGGGACCCCACCCTTTCCTGCTTACGGACTACCTGTCCCATCCTGCGCATGTGCCCCCTCTTCCCTGTAGGGAGACAGCGGGGGGCCCCTTGTCTGTGAGCAGAACAACCGCTGGTACCTGGCAGGTGTCACCAGCTGGGGCACAGGCTGTGGCCAGAGAAACAAACCTGGTGTGTACACCAAAGTGACAGAAGTTCTTCCCTGGATTTACAGCAAGATGGAGGTAAGATCCCTGCACCAGGACACTGCACCCAGCAGACTGGGAACTTCCTAAGGTGGGGACCCTGGAGGAGCACCCAGGGTGTAGGCAGAGATCCCCTCAGCAGTCTTGTATTCTGGGTGTTCTGGACAGTGTCAAACGTGATGCCTGGGGTCAATCCCAGATGCCTGTGTTTCTTTCCCTGCTTTTCTTCCCTCAGAACAGAGCTCAGAGGGTTGCAAAAGGGTGGGCCTAGAGGCTGGGCAGGCAGTTGCTAGGCAGATGTGCCCCCAGAAGTAATTTTTTGTGTAAGGTTGCAATGGACTTTGAAAATGTTTCAGTTTCTGCAGAGGGTTTTGTGATAGTTTTTGTTATCAAACATTTATGCATGAGAACCCGCTCTTCATGGCCTTTCCCAGCTCTGTTTGCTGGAGTCTTTTTTATTTTCTTTTTGTTGTCATTGTTGTCTTTTTTAAAAAACACAAGGGACTTCATTTTGACTCTGACAACTTTCACAGCTGTCACCAGAATGCTCCCTGAGAACTACAATTCTTTCCCTTTCCCACTTAAAATATTTCAACAGCGCCTCACTACTATCGTCAAAGAGTATAAAGTAATAAAATAAAAACTTCTTTTATGTTTTTTGACTTGCTTTAACCTATGTCCAGCCTCAGAAGTCATTGTTCAGGTCAAACTGAACCACAAACTCTTCAGTGTGCGCCTTACCTTGCCCTTGGCCTTTGGAATACTTGATCCACCCTAGAGAGTCCCCTCTCCCACTTCCACCCTCTCATCTTCCATTTTTCTTACTGAAGAACTCTGACTGATCTATCAAAATCAGCCATTTACAACCCCTGGAATATCCTCGATATTTACTATGTATTGTTATAAATGAAGGATGAATGAATAAACAAATAAATGTAAAGAATAAAAGGTGGGCCTAACCTCGGTGCCAGCCCCAGTGCCACTCTCCTCTCCCAGGGATGACCCAGGTGTGAGTTCACACAGGCCACTTGCGGTGGAGTGATGGGAGGCCTCCCTCCACAGCAGGAATGTGGGCATCAGGAACCAGGGATCTGCCTGCAACTCTGCTGACCCAGTTGAGACCCTGCCTTCTCTGGGCCTTCAGCCTTTAGCTGCAAAGCAGAGGTTACTCTGCCAGCCCTCCCCTTCTCTGCCTAGGGCTCACACAGGGGTAGCAGGGAAGGCTCCAGAAATCTAGTGCAGAGAGGCCCTCCAAGCCTGCATCCATCCTTTCCTTTTACTGTCCCTCCTTGGAGAGGCACTGCCAGGTGACAGCTGGGCTAAATTATAGGTTCTGAACCCCAACCTTGGGCTTCTGTGCTCCCTGCCCACCCAGCCCACCGTCACCTTCTTCTCCCGTTCTCTTCCTCAGAGCGAGGTGCGATTTGGAAAATCCTAACCAGCTGGCCTGCTGCTCTGCACAGCACCGGCTGCTGTGAAGACTCTGGCTACAGTGACTGGCCATGTGTGGCATCATCTGGGCTAATGGCCACCAGGCACCATCGGACTCTCACCTCCACTGTCTGCTGTCTGTGTGTGTGTGTGTGTGTGTGTGTACGTAGTGTGCATTGCCACTCTTGAGTTTTTCAGAAACCAGCAGAGCTGTCAACTCTTCTCAAAATCCCAGGCTGGAAATTACCTGGAGACAAGAGCCTGAGTACTGTGGATGTTCCTACAGGGGTGTCCATAGATGGATGGAGGAGGTGGAGCCCAGAGCCCAAGGAAGGGCCTGGAATTCTTGCTTCTCTGACCCTCACTTACAGACTAGCCCAGTGTGGACAGATGCCAGCAAAACAGGTGACGCCATTGCTGTCCCGGGATGGTTCGCAGGTTTTGGTGGATGCAGCTTCCCTGTGCCTGGACTGTCTTCTGGGGAAAGCTGCTCCTGTTGTTGTTATGAGCATCGAGCCCTCACCCAGACCTCCTGATGGTGCCATAGATGTCCGCAGTTGAGCTGTGCTATGGCTAACCAGGCTGACAACTGAGATGAAGATTCACTGTACTCATTTGGTCACAAGCTACTGGGGGGGGGTTTATTTTATTTTATTTTTATATTTAAGAAATGAAAATACGGGTATTTTTAAAGATTCTCCAAAAACTCCAGGAGCCTTGACAGCTAGCATCAATCAGCCCAAGAGCCCCAGGGAACTCATGGGACGTGTCATATTTTAAGAGTCCTACAGAATATTTCTGGCCTCAAGGGACTGGATGCTTTAAGAGACTGGACTGAGTCCCCAGGATGGACATCTCCCAAGTCACTACAGCATCTGGAGCCCCTAGGAGATACTCAGGGAAGCAAATACTCTTTTGGACTGGCAAGCAAATCCGACATGACGAGGTCCACAAAGTGTTTCTGCATCCAAGGGCCCTGACAAAGGCATGAAGAAACGGATGCTGTTCCTGCATAGGCTCCCAAGGGCCCCAGGGAGGGCCAGGTGGAGAGCATCTCTCATTCCCAGGGACTGTCCTGGGACTTTGGAATTTCTTCTCAGCTTTCTCCACCTTTCAATTTCTCAGTTGTTCCGGAAACATAATACTGACATAAAAACTGCCATGGAGAGAAACCTAATGTGGTCCCAGGCCCTCCAGGCAGCCCTTCTGAAGGATCCAAGTTGACCATGTTCCTGCAAATCATCAGTGTGCCTGGACTCACCAGCTAAAAGCCTGGGCCTTCCACAGCCTTTTCTCTGGGGCACCTATTCCTCTGCCAGCCCTGCTCCCCTCACCTTCCTTGGGCCCGTCAGGGTCTTTTGTGGTGCTATGCTTCTCAGAGGCAGGATCCAAGCAGATCAGCCCAGCCTAGCCCAGCTCAGGCAGGCCGTGGCCACTCCAGGGAAAGACTGTCCCAGAAGAGCAGGCTGGAGAGGCTGGGCAGGGGCTCATGGGGCTAGGTACACTGGGGAATGTTAGCAAGACTGGGAGGGCGGCCACATTCCTGTCTGCAGCAGCTCCCAGTGATGGTCTTCAGCAATAAAAGTTGTGTGACCTGAGATACCTGTCTTTGGATGTTTTACTGGTACCCTAGGTAACAAATTGAGGTTGCCCACCCTAGTGCCCAGACACTCTTGGTTTTGGTTCTTAGTTTTGGTTCCTCGTCTCTGGCTTCTGCTCATTTAGCCATACATTCATGTATTCATCCATTCACCAACTGCATCCGTACCACTCTGTACCCAGGTACTCATACTAGGCCCAGAAGATACAAAGGGCATGACAGTATCCTCAAGGAACTGGGTCATGACCCAATGTGATGGAAGCTGTGATTGAGTGTGGACACCATGCTTGGAACATGCTCAGAACAACCACCAGCCACACCTAGAGATGTCAAGGAAGCTTCACAGAGGAGGTCAGGTTTGGAATAAACCTTCACAAAGCAGGTGGAGGTCGGGGAAGGGCACTCCAGGGCGTGGTCTTACCCTCTTCCTCTTCCTCCACTTCTGCCTTTGCTGGCTTAACAACAGGTGTGTTGACAAGGAAGCCCCAAAGCTTACTCAGCTATTTCCAAGAGAATCAGATGGGTGGTCCCACTGGCCTTTTCTGAACAATCTACCCCTTCTTGCTTTGCACTTTTCCTGTGTTTACCATATTGACCTCAACCATTCTGAGCCCACTGGTGAATCCCTAGCTCCACCTCCGTACCCCCATTCACCAGTGGGCTCATAGTCCCCAGCACACCAGCCACAAGCACAGAATTCTCTAGGTTTCTCCACATGCATCCAGCCTCTGCACACCCTGAACATGATTGCTTTAGTCTTTCATATCAATGCCAGGGAAAGTCCTTCTTTTGATTCCTTTCTTGCTCCATGTGCACAAGAAGGTATGGGGGAGGTGGCAGGTGCCACGCTTACTATATTCCTAGGAGGGGTGACACTGACTGCAATAGATCCCACAGTTTCTCACCATTTCAATGGTTTAACCTAATTGAAGTTTGTTTCGCATCCATGTAACAGTCCAGTAAGGGTGTTCTGATCAGAGGGAGACTTTCTTCCACAAGCTTTTTCCGTCTTGGGAGTTTGTCATCCACATTGGTGTCTACTTCTAGCCAGAAAGAAAATATAAAAAAGATTCATTCAGTCCTTAAGTGCTCTAGCCCAGAAGTCATTTCCACTGACATTTTATGGGTGCAGACATGTCATATGTGTCATGTGGCACCATCTAGACAAAGTTGGGCTGGGAAAGGCAGTCCTTGGCAGATTCCCCTGCAGGAGACAGCACTCATTTCGGAAGACAACCAGCCATGTCCACTCACCATAGGAAGGTGGCTGCATCCTCAGAAGCCCGGCCTGGGCAGAGACTTAGAGCTTAGGCCATTTCTGTTTCTTTCCCCTTAGAAAGCAGGCACTTTCCCTTCTCTCCCAGGGGATTCCTAGGACATAAATTGATTGGCAGGGGTGTAAGGGTATGGGAACGGGACAGGGAAATAAGGTAGAGAAAAAGCAGGATCTGGATGGAAAAAGAAAAATACATTCCTTTGGCCCAGGATATCTATAGAGGCTACAAAAAATATAGATGGAGGGGGAAGATGGGGCATTCTAAACTGGCCCAGAATCTCCAGGGAATTGTGTGTGTGTTTTGGGCAGGGAGGGGGTTGCAGTGACATTGTCCTGTGTCCCTGGAGCCTAGGCACCTCCAAGTACCAGCCAAGCCTTCTGGCTTTGTCGACTCTATTGACTGCTGCATTTCCATATGATTTCCCTGGGAAAGGAGTGCCAAGTGAGTGTGCTGGGCCAGAGGAGGAGGAGGCTGTTGTGGGAAGAGATGATGGCTCTTTGCAGAAGGAGCCACTTACGGCCTAGCAGGTGCCCCAGCTGCCTCTGGGCTTTGGTTGGATTCCCAGGGACCATTCTTCCCCATAATCGCTTAGCTGTGGTCCTGATGCAATTGGGTGGACATGGGGACATGCATATGGAGTCCCCGTGAACGCCATGATGAGGATAATGATAGTAATAGCCAGCATTTGCTAAACGTTTGCTGTGTGCCACATGCTGTGCTGGACACCTGATGTATATTATCTCCTGCCAGCACAAGAATCCCATTAAGTGGGCATTGTCATCATTCCTAATTTACAGATGAGGAAACAAAGGCCAAGAGAAGTGAAATAAGCCTCCCAAACTGCATGACTGCTGCATGGCAGAGGTGGATTTGATTTCAGGCTCTGACATTCAGCTGCTCTTTTATACTCTGCACCAGAGTCAGGTGGAATCCTCCCAACTGGGACCTCCTAGGCTCCGCTGTCTGGCTCTGTGTATCTTTCCAGGAGTAGCAGGGTGAGACAACTCCCCAGAGAAGGCTGGGCGCACCCATCAGAGTGTGGCATGACAAGAGGCTTAAACCATGTGGTTTCTGGAAACTTGGACAAGTGCATCATGAGTGGGAGGAAGCCGTTCTCCACCCTGGTCCCAAGTGGATGGTTTCTGGGAGGCTCTGTCAAGTCACAACAAGCTGTCACCCAGGACACCTCCAAGTCTCCTTGATGTAGGTGGATGACTCTGAAAGGAACATGCCATTCATTCTCCATCTTCTGTGCACTGGCCCAGGCTTCCTGTCCCTAGGAAGGCTGCCACCCAGTCCAGAAAGTAAGCGCGCTGTACCGATCTTACAGTGGGTCCTCCCAGAGAACAGGGAGGACTGTGCTCAGGAGACAAACAGCCCTGGACCTTCCGGGACAGGAGGTCTTGTTAGATGAGACCTCTAAGAAAGGTGAGGGCATGGCCTGGTCTATGGCCCTCCACAGCTCACTCCTTCCAATGGGACATGGGAGGTGGACATAACAGGAGGCCTTCTCTGTCCAAGCCCTGAGTCCCAGAAAAGGTTCTTTACTTGTCATAGAAGGAAGGGTCTGGGAATCTGCTTTGAATAATTCCTTTTAATTACACTGTGTTGTAGCAGAGAGAGCTCTGGGAGTTGGAATCGAGGTACCTGGAGGTACAAATTCCAGCTCTACTACTTACTTAGCTATGTGGTCTTAGACAAACCATCCTCTCTGTTTCTTCATATGTAAAATGGGTGTATCCAGCCTACATTTGTTGTGAGACTAAATGGGATGATCCATATAAGCATGCAGGGAAAAGTGATTGGCATATCATGACTTCTCTGCAGATGTTGAATTTGCAGCGAAAGGGTCAGATCCTTCACCCCCAGGCGCTTCATCAAACACATGACATGGGAGACAGAATTTTGGATAAATCTTCGAGTCCTAGGAAATTTGTGATGTCTCTCCATAAGCTTTGTTCCTAGGCTTTTAGCAATGAACTGATCCTCCACGGAGGTGATGCTACCACCTAGGCCAGGTGGACATTCCCAGCTGGTGGTCCCTCTAAGTTGTGGTGCTCCATGACTTAGAGGAGCTCACCCTGTTCTCTCTTATCACTAACAGGGCCAGGAAAGCTGCCTGACCCTGGAAGAATTGTCCTCTGGGAGATGTTAATGTCCTGCCCTGGCAGCCTCAGACTGCTCAGCCAATAGAATCAGGCAACTCAGGGCTGTGAGCGGCATTCATCTTCGGCCCCCACAACTCAATCCACAGCCATCTCCTGCCCATCATACCAGTGTCTGGGAGACACTTCTTAGTCTTCATCTTCCTGGAACCCTTGTAGCATCTAACCATCAAGTGCCCCCTGCTTTATGACATTGCTATGACCTCTGGGACATGGACTCTCCCAGGTCCCCTTATTGCCCTCTGGCTGCTCTTTCTCAGTCTTCCACAGATTCTGAAATTGTGTTCCCAGGAGACGTCCTCAGCTCTCTTCTTTTCTCTTGGTAAATGGTAAATGCTAACCCTGGGCCATGTCATCTATTCCCAGGGTTTGCAACATACACCTATGGAGCCAGCAGGAATTTGCTCCATGTCACTAAAGAGTAAAAAATCTCACCTTTCTTTTTAAAATCAGATGAATCTGACTTTGAACTGCTGCAGCCTGGCTGAAAAACATCCCTTGTCATCTTCTTCCCCAGAAGAGCTTCTTGGCCATTGATCCCCAGGTTGGGTACTCCATCTGCAGCCCTTGTGGGTACCCCTCCGAGTACTGTACAGGTAAAGGGCATAGTTTCCAAACCTTTGTTCTCCGTGCCCTCACGCTCAGGGACCTCACTGTCCCTGGGTCAGACTGAGGCTGCACCCCTATCTTCAACCCTCAAATCTTCTTCCCCTAGCAGGTAGTTCAGGCCTATCTCTTTTATGAACACTGCACAAAGGCTTGTAAATTCTCTATGAGATCAAGGCCATTCCTTCCTGGTAAGATCATGCCAGAAATCAGGATGAGTATAGAATTCAGTAATTGTGCACACATTTTCATGTGAACGTAAGTTTTCATTCCTCTAGGATAAATTACTATCAGTGGGACTATCGTATCCTCTGGTAATTGTATGTTTAACCTCGTAAAAAACTGCCAGGCTTTTTCTAGAGTGGCTGTACAATTTTTCATTCCTACCAACAATGTAAGCATTTCATTTGTTCCGCATCCTCACCGGTATTGTCAGTATCTTTTTTTGTAGCCATTCTAATGGATGCAACAAGACACAATGCTATCTCTTTGTGGTTTTAATCTGCATTTCCCTAATAACTAATAATATTGAGAACCTTTTGATGTGTTTATTTGCCATCTGCATATCCTCTCTGGTGATGTATCTGTTCAAATATTTTACCAATTTCTTCATTGGGTTGTTTCTTATTGCTCAGTTTTGAGAGTTCTTTATATATTCTGGATACAGTTTTTGTTGGACATGTGATTTACAAATATTTTCTCACTTTGTGGCTTGTCTTTTCATTCTCTTAATTGTGTCCTTAACAGACCAAACATTTTTCATTTGGCAAAATTCAACTTATCAATTTTTTTCTTTTTAGATTGTGCTTTTGCTATTGTATCTAAGAACTCTTTGCCAAATCCAAACTCAGGAAAATTTTCTCTGATATTTTCCCTTAAGAATTTATTGTTTTATGTTTTACATTTGGGCCTGTGATCCATTTTGAATTAATTTTTGAATACTCTTGAGGTCTAGATTAAGGTTCATTTTTATTTGTCTGCAAAAGGATGTTCAGTTGTTCCAGCACCATTTGTTGAAAAGACTGCACTTTTTCCATCCAGTTGTCTTTACATTTGTCAAAAATCAATTGAACATATTTGTGTGGGTGTGTTTCTTGACTATCTATTCTGTTCCATTGATCTACATGTCTGTTCTCTCAATTATACCATGCTGTTTCAATCACTGTAGCTTTATAGTATGACAAAATTGGGTAGAGTAAATCCTCCAAATTCGTCCTTGTCCAAAATTGCTTTAGCCTTTCTGGTTCTTTTACATTTTCATGTAAGTTTCAGAACAGCTTCCCTATATTTACAAAGAAACCTGTTAGAGTTTTTTTTATTGGGATTGTGTTAAATCTATGGGTCAATTTGAAGAGAATGAACATGTTAATTATATTGAGCATGTTGCTCCATTTATATTACATAGAGCTTAGATTTCTTTCATCTAGGTTTTGTAGTTTTCAGCATACCAATCCTGTACCTATTTTGTGAGACTTACAGCTAAGTATTTACAGGTTAACATAACATTTTTACTAAAATAACTATGTTTTTCAAATCAAAACAAAGTATTTTACATTGTTTACACTGCTTTACATTTTTGCAAATCTCTTTAATGTCTGGCTTAATAAAAGATAGCTGGATTCTCATACTTGGTTCTATATTCAATCTGTTGTTTATGTTGTTTTTGTTGAAATATATGAAGAAAATCCGATCTCACATAGATACAGAGTTGGAAAGTGGAAGGGTATTCAGTTTCAGATAATTCTGGATCCTTTTTAAAATATTATACTTAACCTTGAGAAGTGGCAAATTCTTGAAGTTTAGTTGCAGTGTGGACTCAGAAACCATATTAATTAATTTTTTGTATTGGGTTAATTTAAAATCTAATTAGACATTGGTCTATCTTGCACTCCAAAATGGGTCTTTTACCCATGCCTAATTTTATAGCATCATTCATTGATCATTTGGAAAATATTGGTTCTCTAAGTTGTAAATGACTTCCAAATGTTAGCACATTTCATTATACAATATCGAAAACTACATGTCTTAATATCACCACTGGAAGTCCTAGCCAGAGCAAACAGGCAGGAGAAAGAAATAAAAGATATTCAGATAGGAAAAGAAGAAGTCAAACTATCTCTCTTCACTGATTATATGATTCTATACCTAGAAGACCCTGAAAACTCTGCCAAAAGGCTGCTAGAACTGATGAACAGCTCCAGTAAAGTTTCAGGATACAAAATCAATGTACAAAGATCAGTAGATTTCTATATGCCAATAACCTTCAAGCTGAGAGTCAAATCAAGAATGCAATCCCATCTACAATAACCAAACATACACACAAAATCTAGGAGTACATCTACCAAGGAGGTGAAAGATCTCTACAAGAGGTACATAACACTTCTGAATGAAATCATAGATGACAAAAACAAATGAAAAAAATTTTGTGCTCATGAATTAGAAGAATCAATATTGTTAAAACGGCCATATCACCCAAAGAAATCTACAGATTCAATGCTATTCCTATCAAACTACCAATGCCATTTTTCACAGAACTAGAAAAAACTATTGTAAAATTCATATGAAACCAAAGAAGAGTCCAAACAGCCAAAGTAATCCTAAGCAAAAGCAACAAAGCCACTGGCATCATATTACTGGACTTCAAACTCCACTATAACGCCAGAGTAACCAAAACAGCATGGTACTGGCACAAAAAAAGTCACACAGACAAATGAAACAGAATAGACAACCCAGAAATAAAGCCACACACCTATAGGTATCTGATCTCTGACAAAGTCAACAAAAATAAGCAATGAGGAAAAAAACTCCCTATTCAGTAAATGGTTCTGGGATAGCTGGCTAGCCATATACAGAAGAATGAAACTGGACACCCAACTTTCACCATAGATAAAAATTAACTCAAGATAGAGTAAACGTTTAAACGTAAGACCTCAAACTATAAAAATCCTAGAAGAAAACCTAGGAAACACCATTCGGGACATCAGCCCTGGGAAAGAATTTATGACTAAGTCCTCAAAAGCAATCGCAACAAAAGCAAAAATTGACAAGTAGGACCTACCTAACTACCGAGCTTCTGTAGAGCAAAAGAAACTATCAACAGAGTAAACAGAAAACCTACAGAATGGGAGAAAACATTCACAGACTATACGTCTGACAAAGGTCTAATATCCAGAATCAATAAGGGACTTAAACAATTGAACGAACAAAAAAACGAATACCCCTATTAAAAAATGATCAAAAGACATGAGCAGACACATCTCAAAACAAGACATACAAGCAGCCAACAAACATGAAAAAGCGCTCCACATCACTAATCACCAGAGAAATGTTAATCAAAGCCACAATGAGACACCGTCTCACACCAGTCAAAATGGCTACTATTAAAAAGTCAAAAAGCAACAAATGCTGGGGAGACTGTGGAGAAAAGAGAACACTTATACACTGTTAGTGGGAATGTAAATTAGTTCAGCTACTATGGAAAGAAGTTTAGAGATTTCTCAAAGAACTTAAAAACAGAGCTATCATCACTGGGCATATATCCAAAAGAAACTAAACAGTTCTACCAAAAAGACACATGCACTCATGTGTTCATTGCAGCACTATTCACAACAGCAAAGACATAAAATCAACCTAGGTGCCCAAAAACTGTGGATTGGATAAAGAAAATGTGGTATATACACACCATGGAATACTACACAGCCATAAAAAAACCAAAACCATGTCCTTTGCAGCAACATGGATGCAGCCTGGAGGCCATTATCCTTAGCAAATTAATATAGGAACAGAAAACCAAATACAGCATGCTCTCACTTATAAGTGGGAACTAAACATTGGGTACTCATGAACATTAACATGGCAACAGTAGACACTGGGGACTACTAAAGAGGGGGGATGGAGTGGGGCAAGGCTTGAAAAACTAACCATTGGGCACTATGCTCAGTACCTGGATGGTGGGATCAATTGTACCCCAAACCTCAGCATTCCACAACATATGCATATAACAAACCTGTACGTATACCCCCTGAATCTAAAATAAAAGTTGAAATTATAAAAATATTTAATATAAAAAATAAATAAAATGTTCATCATGCTTAAGAACAACAACAAAAAAATCACCACTCATCTCATCGGAAAAGATTTTACAAATTGGGAAGCTGTCAAGCTCTTGGTAAAGGATGTAGATTCTCTAAAATTCTAATTTTTATTTATTATTTATTTATTTATTTATTGAGATGGAATCTCTCTCGTCGCCCAGGCTGGAGTGTAACGATGAGATCTTGCCTCACTGCAACCTCTGCCCCGTGGGTTCAAGCTATTCTTGTGCCTCAGCCTCCCGAGTAGCTGCTGGGACTACAGACATGCACCACCACGTCCGACTGATTTTTGTATTTTTTAGTAGAGATGGGGTTTCACCGTGTTGGCCAGGCTGGTCTCAAACTCCTAACCTCAGGTGATCCACCCACCTCGGCTTCCCAAAGTACTGGGATTACAGGCGTGAGACACCGTGCCTGGCCTGAAGATTTTAATTTTTAATTGAAAGTTTAAACTTTATCATTAGTGACAAATATTGTCATTTGTTTTCCTTGAGGTGATAAGCTCATTTTACTAATTTCTAAAAAATAATTGCCAATTCTCAAGTCTGCGTAATTATAATTTGTCTGTTGATCTTCACTCAAGTAAAAATGGTGTTTTGTGAAAAAACCAGTTAGCTTAGCATGCAGCTCAAAAGTACAAGTCTTTTTCTTTGAGAGAAACTTAACACTTTGATATGCAGCAGAGATCCTCTATGCCTGCTTCCCATTTTGTCACACTAAATATTAAAAAGACATGTGCTCAGGGTTGAAATTTAACCATATTAATAATTTTTAATAACAATTTTTGTGGCTTCTTCAAGGATGTTCTTAAGTGAAACTGGCAAGTGTGTGAAGGTGAACAACAGTCACTACAAGTACTATGCAGGTCGGTGCCACTGTCTGATTCCTGCTGAGGAGACTCACCTTGCTTCTATGCCGTTGGTGCAGATGTCAACACAGTGAAAAAGACAAATGACATCATAGCATCATTATGAAAATAGTTTTGACCCTGCTGACTCCCTGAAAATGTCTCTGGCTGCCCCAGGAGTTCTCAGACCCTGCTACATTAGACCATACGAGACAAAAAAGAAAAATCTAGAGATATTGATTTGAACCGTACTTCCTGGAAATTCTATTGGAATCATATCTTTATCTCACCCTCACTACCTTTTCCTACTTTCGGGGAATAGTGAACAATCTGTCATCTGAAGAGGCCTAAGTCTAGTCAGCTTTATGCTGTGACGTTGGGTCTTGTTGAAGGAGATGGATGAAAATTTAACTGCAGTTTAATAAAGAGCACAGTGGGTGGGAGGAAGAAGAGTGGTTGGGAATTTGCATTTTCTTAACTTCCTGGGTTTGATGCATCCCAGGTGAGCACTCAGGTTCTACTTAGAAACACTTCAATAATTCTCTCTGGGTTTCAGGAAGCATATCTGATATAGTCAATATCAGCGATGACATCTGGATGGGTTCAGTTTTGTGGTTGGGACTAGAGATCAGAATCCATCAGTTCCCCTCTGATTATCCCTCTAACTGGACCAATAGATGACCCAAATTCAATTGAATTCAACAAGTTGTCACAGGCACTTCTTAGTACCAAGGACTGTCTGAAACGCTGGGAACGGAGGCTGAGGTTGGGTTAGAGGACACACACCTATTGGTAATTCATCACAGTATTCCCCTCGCTGGCCCTTCCTACTCTGGTCTTCTTGTTTTTGTTTTTTTTTTTTAAGCTTGATTGTGTTTGTAATTTTGTAACTTAGTTTTCATTTTAGGAGCATTTAAAAAAATCCAAACGGGCTAGGCACAGTGGCTCACGTCTATAATCTCAACACTTTGGAAGGCCGAGGTGGGAGAATCACTTTAGGTCAGGAATTTGAGACCAGTCTGGACAACATATTGGACCTCATATCTACAAAAAAATTTAAAAATAACCAGGCATGGTGGTGCCTCCCAGCTACTTGAAAGGGTGAGGCAAGAAGATCTCTTGAGCCCTGGAATGCAAGATTGCAATGAGCTGTGATCCAACCACTGCCCTCCAGTCTCAGTGATAGAGGTCCTGTCTCTAAACCAAACCAAAACAAAACAAAACAAAAATCCTGAAAATTATGAAAATAATATAAAATGTGCCATTTATATGTGCCAAGTATTGTGCTATAAACTCATCACATTGTCACATACCTTATCTCAATCTCTCCAAACATTATGAAGTAGGTACTGTTACAAAAAAGAAAGTAATCAATCCCACCATCTAGAGGTAAATACTGTTAGCATTTTGGTAAAATCTTTCTGGAACTTTTTCTACACATCCATAGATAGATGTCTACAGTTGTATATTAATGGGATCATATTATATAGGTTGTTTTGTATCTTGATTTTTTTCTGTTAAATGAGATGAACACCTTCCCCATGAGGTTAGATATTACAAGTAGTCCTCCATCATCTGAGGGGGATATGTTTCAAGCTCCCAGTAGATGCCTGAAACTGTGGCTAGTACCAAACCCTATCTCTCTCTATCTCTATCTATCTATCATCTATCTATCTGTCTACATATCTATCTACACACTCTCTCTCTCTTTATATATACATATGTATACACACACATGCTGTCTCTATATATGTGTATATATATGTGTGTATACACGCACTATGTTTTTTCCTATACATATATACCTATGAAAAAGTTTAGTTTATAAATTGGGCACAGTAAGAAATTAACAACAATAACTAGTAATAACATAGAACAATTTGATAATATACTGTAATAAAAGCTATGGGAATGTGGTCTCTCTCTCTCTCTCTCTCTGTCTCTCTCTCTCTCAGAATATCTTATTGAACTGTCCTTACCCTTCTTGCTGTGATGAAGAAGGGACAGAGCCTGATGGCACAAGGTTTCATCACACTACTCAGAACAGTGTACCATTTAAAACTAAGGAATTGTTTATTTCTGGAATTTTTCATTTAGTATTTTAGGATCTTGGTTGAACATAGGTAACTGAAACCATGAAAAATGAAATCATGGGCCGGGTACAGTGGCTCATGCCTATAATCCTAGCACTTTGGGAGGCGGAGGTGGAAAGATCACTTGAGCCTAGGAGTTTGAGACCAGTCTAGGCAACATAGTGAGATGCTGTTTCTAAAAAAAAAAAAAAAAATTAAATCATGGAATGGGAGGACTCCTGTACTTTCTTTTTTAATGGTTTCAGAATATTTCACGGTATGAATGTATCAGTTTACTTAATCCACAAGTGGACATCTAAGTAGGGTAGTTTCCAATTGCTAATAGTATTAATATAAACAATACTGCAATAAATTTCTTCGTGCATTCTGAAGCAATGATCTCCAAAAGGTAAATTCCTATCAATAAGATTGTTTACATTTCTAACCCAAATGCGAAACTGATTTTTAGAAGAGTTGAATTCACTTCTATTCCTCCAATGGTGTCTACTGTAGCTTCAAAGAAAGCTAAAGGCTGACAGAAAAGTGCATGTGAATGTGTTCTTACGTGGATACCTGTGTGTATATGTCAGTTTTTCATAGGCGTGAGGGTTCACTTATTCATTTAACATTTTTGAGCATCTACCATGAGGCAGAGAGTCAGGGATTCAACTGTGAGAAACTCAACATGACTCCAGCTCTGATGGAGTCGAACATATATCTTTTTAAAATAAAACAACTGCCATCAGTGGATGAAGAAAAATTATGTAAAGATATGACTGCCTGTACCGAGGGTCTACACCGGTCTGGTGATGATTGGGGGAGATCAAGGAAGGCTTCCTTGAAAAGGGAATATTAGAGCTAAGCTCTGAAGCATAAGAAGGCATTCACTAGATGAAGAGTAGGAGGAGGAACCGTGTTCCCAGCAGAGAGAAAATTTTTATCTCTTGTTCCACCCTCAGCAGGAATATCTTGCCAAGCAAATCTACTGCCATTCCACACACACGAGCAGTCCTGCCTTTCTGCCTCGGTTCGCTGTTCTCCCAACTCTTTTTCCTCCCAAAGCAGGAAGCCTATGACTCAAAAAATGCAAAGAAGCCTGGAGAGGCTGGAGCCCAAAGAGAGAACGGGAGAGTGAGGCCAGTGGGTACTGAAGATGTGCCAGGTACTGAAGATGTGCCTGATCTTGAGTGTCTCAGTGTGCCCATGCAACGGTGCATGTGTGAGCATCTAAGTGCTGTTGGTAGGTGTACTGGTCACTGCCTATCAAGATGCATTCCCTTGACAAGAAGTATAAGCATTTCTTTGGGCTGGGCCCAGATATCTGTGTTTTAACAAGCCTCTCAAGGTCTGTGAAGCATTCCCAAGTTTGAGAACCACTGGCCTGGAGGGCGTGTTTGTGTGATCGCACCTGTGTGCCCTAGGCTTGGGGATATTTGACTTGCAGGTGGAGATTTGCATCTAGGCGTGTCTTATCTAGGCTGAGATAGACAGCCCACTCTTTCACTTGACCTTGTCCTCTGAGAGCACTCCTGAGGTTAGGGCAGGCACTCTGGGGCACTTAGCACATATTAAATGTTGATGGTAATGACAGCAGCCAGACACGTCTCCAGCTGAGCCCCCATTTCTTATCAGTCCCTGGGTAGAGCAGCCACAAGTTGCCCTCCTTTTATCACCATAGAAATCTAATCTCAACTGTGCAGAAAGCAGGAGGTTCACACTGGGAGAGCAGGAGAAATGACCGATTAGGAGTCAGAAAACATCCTGTACTTCCCTTAAGCAGATTGCTGGGACAAAGGAAACCATTTCTACCCACCCCTGACTGATGTCTCTGGGTATGCAGAGAGAGACAGAGAGAGCAGGGGTGGGCATCCAGATCTCAGCCCCACATGGGGCAGGGGTCAGAGATGGCCGGTGACTGAGAGAAGGAGTCCTAGTGTCACAGGATCAGGCATGGTGGGCCCCCTGTGGAGCAGGATCTCCTCATGGGAAGAAGTCACCAGGAGTACAGAATGCCTGAAGGCTGTGAGCCAAAGTCACGTCTCCCCCAAACAAAATCTCAAGCAAGTACTTGCTTTGCACCCAGATTCCAGTCCTGGCTCTGCCACTTATCAACTGAGTGACTTTGGGAAAGTCGCTTCAACTCTTTGAAGTTCAGTCTCCTTGTCTCTGAAATGGGGATAACAATACAATCTACATCCCAGGGCTGTTGTACGGATTAGATGAGATACAAGTGTGAACTGATCAATACCATGCCAGGCACATAGTAAATGCTCAGTTAAAGTTGGCCGCTGTGTTTGCATTGCTTTCTTGAGGCATGACCAGAGAGTTACACTTGGTCTTCTTGCTCCACTCCCTGAACCAGCTCCATGAGTTAAATTGGTATGGCCAGGGTCAATGGCTCTTTCCTTCCTCCTGGAGCACTTAATTTCTGGGCACCCTGTAAAGATCTGAAGTAGTGGGCATACTCTCTGCCCCACTGTCTCTGATGCCTTGCATCTCGGCATCCACCATGACTATATCACAGTAGTCTGCTACAGGGTGAAGTTCACCATAAAGAGAGTCATGGGTGAAGTGGAGATAAGTAATGCCCAGCCTGCTACGTTCTCTAGGGATAAGGTGTGGGACATGCCTGGCTCCAGGCCTGGCACATCGTAGGTACAAAATAGGTTGTTAAAGATTAAGTAGATTAAGTTCTATCTTGGGACGAATCAAAGTGTTCTGAGTTAGTATAAGAAAGTCAAGAGATGAATAGTTATTGAGCTATTGTAGTTATAGTTATTTTAACTATCAGCCTGCAGGTCCCACACAAGTCATTCCTACCTCTGTGCCTCAGCTAACCTGCCCCCACCCCAAACTCTCCTCCTCCTCCTTCATGGGTGGCTCTTCAGGAAGATAGCCTTGACCGGTCCCATCTCCGTTCTGATCCCTCTCTTACTCTGGATACCTTTGGTGGTAAATATAGTTATTATAATTATCATTGCCAGGCACTGCGGAAGGTATTTTACCTGTGTTATCTTAATGAATCTTCCTAATTTCCCTACGAAAGAAGTGATGAATATCACAGATATAATCTTAACAGATGAGGAAACTGATGCTCAGAGAAGTTAAGTTACTTGTCCACGACCAACAGGAATTAAGTGTCAAGTCCTGGAATTCAATTAATGATTATTTGCACTCATTCTGCTACCGCCCTACTGCCTTCCAAAAGAACCTCATTCTTTGGCATGGAAACTGCAGACAGCATTATTGACCTCTCTGTTGAGCAAGAATTATTTGCCAAGGAAATAAAATGTACGAACCTGGCTCATTTTGCCCGCTCTGACCACAGGGTGAATTCTTCCCGCTACCTGACCTTGACCTCTTCTACTACGACAAAACCCCTTCTCTATTGTTGAGTCCTCAGCAGGGCAGATGGGAAGATTTAAACAGCTTGCACCATGACCAGCGGTTCTTAGGAGAATGGAAAACTAAAAATAAACTCTGTTGGGTGGCGTCTCTGAGGCCTCTTCCAATGACAAAGAGAGGCTGGACTTGGAGGGGAAGGGAAGGCAGAGAGCAGAATCCGGACACCAGGTTTAGAAGCCCTCCGCCTCACTGATTTAGTGCCTGGATCTGGTCCTCTTCAAGGCCCTGGTGAGATTTCTGATCGGCACAGTGGAGCCCAGGACGTCTATGTTAAAGGCCCTCCCACTTGGGCACCAGCCAGTCCTCTCCCCTCTCTGCTGGTGGAGGAACCAAATAAGACAAATGGACCACATGGAAACTTTGAAACTCTTGTTCCTTCCCAGTAGAACTTTTCCTGCCAAGTAAGCAGCCTGCAGGTCCCACACAAGTCATTCCTACCTCTGTGCCTCAGCTTGCTTGCCCCCACCCTAAACCCTCCTCCTTCACGGGTGGCTCTTCAACAAGATGGCCCCGACCCGTCCCATCCCTGTTATGATCTCTCTCTTACTCTGGATACCTTTGGTAGTCTCACCTTAACTGGGAGATTAATAATCAGCACTCACAAATACATAGGTTCGCTAATATTTTTTAGTGTTTTGACCATTTAGGAAATTCTGTGTTTTCTCACTCCTTGGTTAGGATGCAGAAATCATAAGAGATGAATGGGGCAAGGGAAGGGGGACTGGACCGATACTCACGAGATCTTGCTCTGGTCCCAACTCAGCCACTGACAAGCTCTGTGTGACTCTGAGCAAGTCAGTTCCCCTCTCTGGGTCCTGGACTCCCAGTTTGTAAAACATTCTCAAAGGTCTCATCCAGCTCATACATTCCATGGCTCAGCTTCCTTTGACTCACTTTGCTGTGTCTGGTTCAGGGGTCTGCACACAGAAATCTCTTATGCCCCACGTCTTCCCAGCTCTGCTTTTCTGAGGCTGCCTGGTCACTCTTACCACATGTCCCTGGCCCAGGCTCCTGCGGCTCAAGCTCACTGCATGTTCCAAGACTTGTTGTCTGCAAGTCATGCATGAAGCAGCCCAGGGGAGAACTCAGTGGGAGCCTCAACTCATGGTCCCAGGGAGGGCCTGCTAAAATACAGATGCCCAGGTCCCATCCCTGGAGAATCATGGGCTTGAGGTGAGGCCTTATCACCTTACTTTAGTCATCTGCTGCTGCATCAGAAAATGCCTTCCGACTTTGCATTTAAAAAACAACCAACGAACTTGCTCATTTCTGAGGATTAAGAATTAGGCAAGGCCCAGCTGTGTAGTTTCTGGTCAAGGTAGCTGGAGAGGCTGCCTTCAGCTGAGAGCTGGGATGGGAATGTCCCAGAAGACTTCAGGTCTCTCCCCATGTGGTCTCTCTGTAGACCTAGTAGGGTAGTCTGACTTCTTGTTTGTTTGTTTGTTTGTTTTTTCTGGAGATGGAGTCTCATTCTGTCACCCAGGCTGGAGTACAGTGGCGCAATCTTGGCTCACTGCAACCTCCATCTCCCGGGTTCAAACAATTCTTCTGCCTCAGCCTTCTGAGTAGCTGGGACAACGGGAGCATGCTGCCACACCCAGTTAATTTTTTTCTATTTAAGTAGAGATGGGGCTTCACCGTGTTACCCAGGCTGGTCTCAAACTCCTAAGCTCAGACAATCCACCCGCCTTAGCCTCCAAAAGTGCTAGGATTAGAGGCGTGAGCCACCGTGCCCGGTTAGTCTAACTTCTTAAGAGGCAGCATTCAAACAGTGAAGGCAGAAGTTGCAGATTTCTTAAGGCCCAGTTAAAAGTTATACAGTGATAAGCCTGCCTCTTTCTGTTGCTCAGAACAAGTCACAGAGCCAGCCCAGTTTGAAAGAGAGAGGAAACAGACCCCTCTCTCAGTGGAAGCAGGGGCAAAGCTTCATTGCAGAAGAGCACAAGGGAGGAGGACCTATTGCTGAGGCCATCTTTGGAAATATAATTTACCACAACTTTAGAAACACTTTCCAGATTAGTCTGATGTGCTCAAGGTCTGTGAACCACGTCCCGGGAAGTCTGGTCCCACTTCCCCTTTCTCCTTCCTGACGGGTGATGAGCAGCACCAGGCTGCCCCCAAGGCTGATGGGGGACTAATTATTGATGCATCTTGGTTTTCTCTGTCTATATCATTCCTATCTTTTGCATTCAACAAATAAGCATCACACACCCTTTATATTGACACTGGGGGAGGGGAGGGAGAGGGTTAAAAACACCAACCAGACAGCTTTCCCATCCTCAGGTTACTTGCCATCTAAAAGTAAACAACTTAGCTAACTCTTGGGGCTGAGTCATTACATCCCTTCTGATTCCTAATTAGAAAGTTCCAAGCTAAACTTAAGAAGATAACTGTGCATTCTCTTTTTAACAATGTGCCAGGAAGATGTGGAAGATGTGTTTCAGGGCTCTATAAATGTTTAATAATAAATTATAAGTGGCCAGAATAGTGAGTGCTTTACAGCCAGCACCTCCCACTGGCCATATCTAAGGTCCTTACAAGGTCTGAAAAGTAAAAATCAATAGAGATAACGTTATAAATGGTGGACATCAAACATGCATCTGGTCTGAGGAGCAATTACACTAACAGTATCATCAAAGAGATCATTAAATTACAGGAGGATTGGGAGTGTGGAGAAGTCAATGGACCCAGGAGTCCATTAGAAACAGACAAGAGAGGCAGTGCCTCTACGGCCACAGTGGTCTGCTGACCTGCCTAGCGCTCCACTTGGGCACCCAGTGTCATCAGAAATGAGCCGCTTCCCCAAAACAGGCCAGGCACAGCTCTGGGATGCCAGGCCTCTGGCCACTGTTATACCTTGCTTGGAAGAAATGTAAGTTTGTCTACAGGCACTGAATTTTCCCCACAGGGAAGGTCCTTTCTACCTTCCCGGCAGTTAGACTGCAGGCTTCATGTGACTTCCTTATAAACAAGTTCAATGATTTTTATTGTTTTCCTAAACTCCAGTTCAGGTTTTGGGGTGGAGGTGGGAGTGGGAGATGCCAAAGAGAATAAGTGGATTCAAATCAGTCTTATTTGCCCAGCAAAAATGATTGGGCTAGTGGGTTATTGTCTAGTTGCGAAGCTGTTCTCCAGACTGAACGGAGGTGCCTACTGGGTCCCTACAATTCCTCCTTGCTTAAAACCTCAGCTACAGCCTCTGTTCTGAGCCTGGAGCCAGTGGGCTGGAAGAAAGTATATGATGATAAACAGGTGCCTCTCCCCACGAATGCTGGCTCAAAGCACTCAGGGAGGGGCGGGGAGTTCAGGCGCCTGCTTATGCTAACAGGCTGTCAGCTTCTCTGTGCACCAGGAAAGCAGAAATACGAAGCTATTCTGGTCTTGTCTCGGGAGCCATTATGTCTTGAATTTCCAAAGTCATTATCTCCAAAGGGCAACAATGCTCCGTTTTTCTCCCATTTGCATTCACCGGGAAAAGACAAATGGGGGCACATTTGCAGAGACGAGGGGCTTGGGGGAGGAGTGGTCATGTGCTCTGATTTGGATCACCAACAGCTTCTGAAAGAGGCGTGTTCATAATTAGAGATCGGCACCTCAAGGTGACATTTCACACTTACAAGAGAAGTTTAAGTTAATCAGGCAGCAATTGGTTCTCTAGACTAATTGGATTGGGGTGGATTTTTCACTTAGAAACAAATCTCATCCGTGTCTTGGCATGCCTTGAATCATGCTTTTTCCTTACATATGCTATGGTTTTCCTGCGGGAGGACACAGTGAAATTTTATTTCAGACTTCCCTCACTCTGACTGCCTTTGCTTTCTCCCTTTCCCCAAAATCAAGATCCTGGTATAAAGGTATCTAAGTAAGGAAACGGACTGTGCAGGACCCATTCTATGAAGAGAGACGCTGGTGTTTATGCTTCTGATGTGCAGGCACGTGTCAGGTGTGTGTTACTAGGCTGCAAGTGGCAGGTCAAGGTCTTTTAGAGGAGAAGCACTTGTGCTGAATTTTTGCTTTCTCATGGTGAAAGCCTGTCCTCCCCAGCTGTTCCAACCCACATACATCAGTTAGGCTTGTATTGGATGTATGGAACAGAAAACCAGCTACCGTCGCTTTATGTAATAGGAGTTGAATTTGCTCACATAACAAGAAATCTGGGGTGAATGCATTCGGATATTGCTGATGGCTCTTACAGCTTCTCATCCTACCATCCTTACTCAAATACTTATTTTCTTCATGGTTACAAAATGGCTGCTTCACCTCCAGGCATCACATCCATGTTTCTGACAAAGAAGAAGAATGAGGAGGAGGAAGACAGGAAAGAACAAAGGGCTGAGGGCAAAAGGAACATACCACTGTATTTTTCTTGGAGCAATTCTGTTCCAATCTCCTTGGCCAGAACTGGTCATATGGGCACCTAGAGTTGTAAAGGAATCTGGGAAAGTGAGTAGTTTAAACTGAGTACATTGCTGCTCAGTTAGAAAAACGTTCTGATAGAAAGGAAAAAGAAGAGAATTGAAGCTGGCTAGGGACCGAGCAGTGTCTGCCACCCTATCCCTACAGCTCCACGCGTAGTCAGAGAACACCTGCTTTTCATCCCCCAGATCAGTGTGAGGGTTGTCTGCTCTTCCTTTGGAGTCCTGGCCTGGGAGATCCTCAGGACTCACCATTGAGGAGAAGACCTTCATTTGGAAATGATCACAGCCCTGTGAGGCTCACTATCCATCTCTCCTTTGACTGTGGCCTTGAGCACCAACTACTTCCTCCCTTCATCTTGGCAAGAGAAAGCAAAGCTAATGAATTTCACAAGTGTGGTCTAGGCACAGGGTATCAGTGCTCAGGGAACCAATTCTGAAGACTCCCTGAAGACTTATGGCTAAGACCTTTGGTTAAGCCAGCGGGTTGCTGGCTGGAGATCAAAATGAATGTGGAGAAGTTGGTTGGAGCAAGACCAGGCAGGGTCCTTCAAGTCAACAACTACAATTCACTTAAATTCAACAAGTTATAAATGGGTCACCGCACACAATAGTGGGGTTTATAAGTGGAGTGAGAGGCCAGGTCTGACCTTAAGGAGTTCTCATTCTATTAGGGCAGCAGACACATGCAAGTAAACATAGCAAAGTTCAGGCTATGATAAGTGCAATTATAGATGTAGAGACACAATGCTGTTAATTACAGCATGGCTAAGACAGCTTTCATTTTTAATAAGGTAATATTTGAACTTAGCTTTGCAGCATAGGTAGAATTCTTGTAAGTAGAGAAAATAGGTAGAGGATGTAGAGGCAGAGGATGTTTCAAGCAGAGAAAACTATGTAAACAAAGATTTGGGGGTAGGAAGCAGGCAGCATATTTGGATAACTGCATGGCTCTTTTGGTCTGGGACACGGCATTTACAAAGATTGGAGTGATGAGGGTGATGGGGTGAAATAGGGCAGGGAGTGGGTCGGGAGATGAAGCAGGAGAGGCAGGTGGGTGTCAGGTTGTAAAGACTGAATGTCGTGTTAAGAATTTTGACTTTGGCCGGGCGCGGTGGCTCACGCCTGTAATCCTAGCACTTTGGGAGGCCGAGGCGGCGGATCACGAGGTCAGGAGATCGAGACCATCCTGGTGAACACGGTGAAACCCCGTCTCTACTAAAAATACAAAAAAATTAGCCAGGCGTGGTGGCAGGTGCCTGTAGTCCCAGCTGCTCGGGAGGATGAGGCAGGAGAATGGCGTGAGCCCAGGAGGCAGAGGTTGCAGTGAGCCGAGATTGCACCACTGCACTCCAGCCTGGGTGACAGAGTGAGACTCCGTCTCAAAAAAAAAAAAAAGAATTTTGACTTTAACTTGTAGGAAATAGGGAGCCATTGAAGTTTGGAATCACATTTGTATTGTGGAAGATAACTCTACCTAGAGGTAGGGGGACTGTGGCAGAGTCACCAGTGGGAATCTGACCTAGAACAGGAGTGGTGGGCAGGAAAGGAGGCACTGGGGGAGAGGTCTGAGTGTGGCATGTGTTTTGCAGGGTAACTGGATTGGGGCAGTGCCTTTCATAAATACAAGGACGACATGAGAGAGAACAGCTTCAAGGTGTGAGAGGATGGATAGGGAGCGGATTGGGAGGATGGATTGGGAGTGGGCGGTGCTGACTCCCTGGGATTACTTGCTTGGGTCTCCCGGGGAGAGGACTGGGCTGGAGATTGTGGACTCATCAAGCCTAAGTGGGTGGTAAAACTCACTAAATGACTGTGGATTTAGATTGTCCAGAAACTGCATAAAATGACCGAGGACTCAATACAGCTGCTTGAGGGATAGGCTGGAGGAGTTTGACAAAGAAAGGTTGGGGAGAGAGGAAGGGACCCAGAATCAAGGAGTGGTTTGGAAGTGAGCAGAGCTGTTTCAGCTAAGGAGCTAGGAAACAGTTCTGTCCTAGGGGTTGGGGGCTTGGCATTTGGCTGAGTGGGGAGGACACACATTCACACCTGTGCAAAGCCAAGTGGGTATGCAAGGACACAAAGTAGCAGTCAGTAGGCAAGATCGGCTCCCTTCTGCAGCCCCACCCCAGGACGAAGTGGTGCCCCAATTGCCTTCTGTGTCTATCTAGAAGGGATACCTGCTAGGAGGGACGAGATCTGTTCTAAGACTCCTGGTCTCTCCCCTTTAATTTCCCCTTCGGGCCCTCCGTGTCCTGTGTGACCAGGACACAGGTGGTCACTCTGTGACCTGTCTGTGGCTGTGTGATCGGGGCACTGACATGCGGAAGGGTTATTTTGCCGCAATACAAGGGGACCGGGGCAAGTGCTCTCCAGATGGGATTTTAGCTGCACAGTTGTGAGTTACTCAGCCCAGAGCAAGCTTCAAAGCATAGAGCAGTCCCTGATGCTCCCAGCAGTTATACTGTTCTCTCCAACTCCAGGTCTTCCCATGGTTCCAGTTCCGGGAGATGGAGAGGGTTTCAGGAATGGTTTCCATCCTTTCTTATCCTACTTTCTCCATGGCTGCGCAGCCCTGCCCTGGCTCTCTCTTTGCTCCTTGGGCTTGTAAAGAAGCAGGATTCTTTAGCGGGGATTAGTCTTATTTCTCAGTTTCATGTTAGTGCTGCTCCCACACAGCCACCTGAACTCTGACTTGTAGGGTCCACCAGGAACATCCCAAACCAGCCTCTCACCAATTCTTGCTCAGAACAGTTTTCTTGATGCCCATCAGTGGCTTCCCCAGATAAAAGCTGGAATCACCAGGAATTGTTGGGCCAGTCCCACCCTGGCTCCTTCCATACCATACCCCTTCTGCCTCAGGGCTTTTGCACGTACCTTCTGTTCCAGAGGCAGAATCATCTTCCCACCCTGACATCCAAATTCTTGGCTCTTTACCTCATCTTCTTAACACCTCCTGACCTTTCTCAAGGGCTATATCTTCAGGGCTCTGAACTATGCTTTAATTACACTTTTATTCATGGGAACATTTGCTAAATCTCTATCTCACCCAGGGACCACATCTTTCCTCTCCGCAGTATGTCCCCAGATCTTGGCCCAGGTCTCAGTGAAGAGTGGCTCCTCCCGTCCATAAATGGTTGAAAGAATGGAGCAGCTGGTGACCTCTTTTTATGAATGCCCACATTTTTCACAGGGGATAGATGTGTTTCTTTTCCTGCTAGAAGGGAGATGTGACTCACCCTAAAACAAGCTTGTGTGCTGCTTTGTAGCTGTAACACCCCAAATTCTTCCAGCAGTACCCCTGGATGGAACGTGAAGAAGCACTATTTGAGAGTCAAGCCATGGCAGTTGCTCATGCACATTTAACTCCTGTTATCCCTCTGCAGCCTGGGCTGGTCAGCATTAGGTAGGGGGAGCTGGGAAGTCACTGGGCCAAACACTTCGAAACTCTCTGGCTGGAAATGGGACTGAACCAAAAGGTGGCTTGGCTTTGGAGTTCTGAACTATCCTTTCCCAAACAGGCTTGCAAAGCCTGGGCTTGACGTGTCATCACTAGTAGGTGCTCTAAAAAGCAACACAGAGAGGTGGCCAAAAGGCAGGATTCAAGGTCAATTGGAGGAATGAATGTACCTGCCTAAGGACATGGGCCTAGAAAGGGATGTGTTTTTTTTGTTTTTGTTTTTTTGTTTTTTCTTTTTTGAGATGGTGTCTTGCTGTGTCGCCCAGGCTGGAGTGCAGTGGCGCGATCTTGATCTAGGCTCACTGCCAGCTCTGCCTCCTGGGTTCACGCTATTCTCCCGCCTCAGCCTCCCGAGTAGCTGGGACTACAGGCGCCCGCTATCATGCCCGGCTAATTTTTTGTATTTTTAGTAGAGACGAGGTTTCACCGTGTTAGCCAGGATGGTCTCGATCTCCTGACCTCGTGATCCACCTGTCTTGGCCTCCCAAAGTGCTAGGATTATAGGCATGAGCCACTGCGCCCAGCCGGGATGTGGTTTTAAATCTGCCACCTAGAACACATGAAAAGGGAAAAGGACAATTGTAATGCTGTCCTCAGTTTATAGAGGAAAAGACAGGAACGGAAGCGTTAGGCATGCAAATGGGCAAGATTTGAGTCTGGCTTTGGAGAAGGAGCTTTAGCATTCACAGGAACCCCAGAGACTTCAGGACTGGGCCAGAGTGGCATCCATTCAGCCCAGTCCCACGATTAAGGGGTCAGAACTGTCCCCCCAGGAGTCTCCCTGAGGAGATGCTCTTTGGGTACTCTTTCTCATTAGCTATTTATGGTTCCTCTACTGGTTCCAAAACCTTCTTGAGTTCATGTATATTTCCTGCCTTGGAGTTTTGAGATCTGACTATTTATTAAAATAGTTCAATCATCCAGGGCAGAGCTGGAAGAGACTTCAGGATCATCTAGTCCGTCTCCCTAATTTCACAAATGAGGAAACAGACCTAGAACTGGGGGCAGCAAAGGCAGGGCTGGGTTTCTTCCTAGCAGTACCCATCATCCCTGGCTTGGGGTTTGTAAGGAAGTTCTCTGTGGCCCTACCTAGGTTTGGACAATCACAGCCTTCCTCAGTAGCCACCCCTCCACACCGCCCGGCCATACACATGCCTTGACTGAGGCTGGACAGCCTCCATCTCAGCATGGCTCCTGGCTACTGACACTTGGTTTCTTTGGTTTCCACCAGTGCCTGGCCACTGTCCCTTCCTACAAGCTCTGCCCCTAATAGTAAGAGCCAATTTCTTGAGCACTGGCTATGAGCTAAGCCTCCCGTGGGGTCAGTCTTCTAATCACCACGTTCCCACGTGAGGAAATAGACTCAGGAGCTGAATGCAGAGATGTGCTCCAAGCCGCGTCACAGGCAGGGTTGCCGAGCCAGGATTTACATCTTCACATTCAAAGTTCGTCATTGTGAATTTTGACTCTTGGGGACTGGGCTGAGGATGGGGTGGTACTGCTCCTGGTAGGGCCAGATTTGGATGGGGCTTGAAAAGGGGGTTCATGGCAGCAGATCTATGGTTCAGGTGAGGGCCATCCCCCCAGCTCCCCACCTGACTCTAGCTGAAAATGACAACTACAACTGGAGCTGGCTCCTGCGCCCACGACACAGCCATTCATGCTTTTGGTGCACACTCCCCTTAATTACCAAGGTTCCCAATTAACGTGGGCTGCTGTGTCTGGTGCTGGGTTATTTTCTCCTATTTTTCCGTTCCTCGGAGTTTACTATTACAGAGAGACACCAGGTCTGTCATTGTGTCTGTCTTGCTCCCTTCCCACCCTAACCAGAGGGAAACCGATAAGCAACAGCTGATGGCAAATCTGCTCCGGCGCTTGCACGCCCCCTCGGCGGCAGTCTCCTGTTGCTTCTCGGAGCTTGACTGCCCTTTGGAAAAACCTCTCCGCCCCTCGAGAGGAGAGGGGAGCAGAGGACGCGCGCAAGCACGGAGCGGGAGGACCGGCAGGGAGAGGAGGAGAAGGGGTTTGCGCGCGGCCGGCCGCTACCCAGAAGCCTGAGGACGGCGGCACGGAGTGGGCTGTCCCCGC